>NC_091186.1:11875845-12108345 GCF_040958095.1 Procambarus clarkii
CTATACCCTCTGGAAGATTGTTTACATATATTAGAAACAGGATGGGTCCAAGTACGGAGCCCTGTGGGATCACATCTCACCACTCTGATGTCTTCATCCTCAGTTACTCGCAGTTTCCTATTGCTTATATTCTCCCTTATCCACTGGAGCACCTTACCTTTTACTCCTGCCTGTTGCTTCAACTTTTGCAACAGCCTTTAATGGGGTACTGTGTCAAAGACTTTCTGACAGTGTAAGAAAATGCAGTCTGCCCACCCTTCTCTTTCTTGCCTAATTTGTATTGCTTGGTCATAGAATTCTATTAAACCTGTGAAGCACGATTTATCATCTCTGAACCCATGTTGGTCGTGTGTTACAAAGCTGTTTCCCTCCAGATGCTCTACGAGCCTTTTCCTCACAATCTTCTCCATCACCTTGCATGGTATGCAAGTTAGGGAAACTGGCCTGTAGTTCATTGCCTCTTGCCCGTCATTCTTTTTGTATATTGGGACTACATTAAGTGTCTTCCAGCTTTCCGGTAGATCTCCTGTTTCCAGTGACCTGTTATACACCATAGAGAGTGGCACACTTAGTGCTTCTGCACCTTCTTTTTGTATCCACGGTGAGATTCTGTCAGGTCCAACAGCTTTTGTCACATTCAGCTCCAACAGATTCCTTTTGACCTCATCACTGGTGAAGTCAAATTCCTCCAAGGTTGCTTGGTTTGCCGGACTCCTCATTTAGTGCAGGGGCGTCTTCTTGTTCTATTGTGAAGACCTCCTAGAATCTCTTGTTGAGTTCTTCACACACCTCCATGTCATTCTTTGTGTATCTGTTCTCCCCCTTTTCTTAGTTTCATCACGTGTTCCCCTCACTGCTGTTTTCCTCCTGATGTGGCTGTGGAGCAGTTTTGGTTGTGTCTTAGCTTTGTCACGATGTCATATTCATACTGTCTCTCTCCTTCTCTCCTCACTCTAAGGTACTCTTTCTTGCCCTCTGTTATCTCTCTCTCTGCTCTCTGGTGTTCTGTTATTCCTGTAGTTTCTCCATGTGTGTGTGTGTGTGTGTGTGGTGTGTGTGTGTGTGTGTGTGTGTGTGTGTGTGTGTGTGTGTGTGTGTGTGTGTGTGTGTGTGTGTGTGTGTGTGTGGTGTGTGTGTGTGTGTGTGTGTGTGTGTGTGTGTGTGTGTGTGTGTGTGTGTGTGTGTGTGTGTGTGTATGTGTGTGTGTGTGTGTGTGTGTGTGTGTGTGTGTGTGTGTGTGTGTGTGTGTGTGTGTGTGTGTGTGTGTGTGTGTGTGTGTGTTTGTGTAGTGTGTGTGTGTGTGTGTGTGTGTGTGTGTGTGTGTGTGTGTGTGTGTGTGTGTGTGTGTGTGTGTGTGTGTGGTGTGTGTGTGTGTGTGTGTGTGTGTGTGTGTGTGTGTGTGTGTGTGGTGTGTGTGTGTGTGTGTGTGTATGTGTGTGTGTGTGTGTGTGTGTGTGTGTGTGTGTGTGTGTGTGTATGTGTGTGTGTGTGTGTGTGTGTGTGTGTGTGTGTGTGTGTGTGTGTGTGTGTGTGTGTGTGTGTGTGTGTGTGTGTGTGTGTGTACTCACCTATATGTACTCACCTATATGTGCTTGCAGGATCGAGCATTGACTCTTGGATCCCGCCTTTCTAGCTATCGGTTGTTTACAGCAATGACTCCTGTCCCAGTTCCCTATCATACCTAGTTTTAAAAGTATGAATAGTATTTGCTTCCACAACCTGTTCCCCAAGTGCATTCCATTTTTCTACTA
Organism: Procambarus clarkii; assembly: GCF_040958095.1. Taxonomy (NCBI): domain Eukaryota; kingdom Metazoa; phylum Arthropoda; class Malacostraca; order Decapoda; family Cambaridae; genus Procambarus; species Procambarus clarkii. Next base: position 11,877,597 of record NC_091186.1, read on the forward strand.
CTCTCACGCTAAAAGAAAACTTCCTAACATCTCTGTGACTCATCTGAGTTTCCAGTTTCCACCCATGTCCCCTCGTTCTGTTATTATTACGTGTGAACATTTCATCTATTTCCACTTTGTCAATTCCCCTGAGTATTTTATATGTCCCTATCATATCTCCTCTCTCCCTTCTTTTCTCTAGTGTCGTAAGGTTCAGTTCCTTCAGCCGCTCTTCATATCCCATCCCTCGTAGCTCTGGGACAAGCCTCGTCGCAAACCTCTGAACCTTCTCCAGTTTCTTTATGTGTTTCTTCAGGTGGGGGCTCCATGATGGCGCGGCATACTCTAAGACGGGTCTCACGTAGGCAGTGTAAAGTGCCTTAAAAGCTTCCTCATTTAGGTTTCTGAATGGAGTTCTAATTTTCGCCAGTGTAGAGTACGCTGCTGTCGTTATCCTATTTATATGTGCCTCAGGAGTTAGATTAGGTGTCACATCCACTCCCAGGTCTCTTTCTCGAATCGTTACAGGTAGGCTGTTCCCCTTCATTGTGTACTGTCCCTTTGGTCTCCTGTCACCTGATCCCATTTCCATAACTTTACATTTACTGGTGTTAAACTCCAGTAGCCATTTCCCTGACCATCTCTGCAGCCTGTTTAAGTCCTCTTGGAGGATCCTACAATCCTCGTCTGTCACAACTCTTCTCATTAATTTTGCGTCATCTGCAAACATTGACATGTATGATTCCACTCCTGTAAACATATCATTTACGTAAATTAGAAAGAGGATTGGTCCCAGCACCGATCCTTGAGGTACTCCACTTGTTACTGTTCGCCAGTCCGACTTTTCGCCCCTTACCATTACCCTCTGGCTCCTTCCTGTTAGGTAGTTCTTCAACCATACTAGGGCCTTTCCGCTTACTCCTGCCTGCCTCTCAAGTTTGTATAGCAGTCTCATGTGCGGTACCGTATCAAAGGCCTTTTGGCAGTCAAGAAATATGCAGTCTGCCCAGCCTTCTCTGTCCTGCCTTATCCTTGTTACTTTATCATAGAATTCTAAAAGGTTTGTTAGGCATGATTTCCCTTTCCAGAACCCATGTTGGTGCTTGTTTACAAACCCAATGCTCTCCAGGTGCTCAACAAGTCTTAGCCTAATTATTCTTTCAAGTATTTTGCAGGGGATGCTTGTCAGTGATACGGGTCTGTAGTTAAGTGCCTCCTCCCTATCACCCTTTTTGAAAATCGGTACGACATTTGCCTCCTTCCAGCAACTGGGCAATTCTCCCGACATAAGTGACTCATTAAAGATCATTGCCAGAGGCACGCTGAGAGCCTGCGCTGCCTCTTTGAGTATCCACGGTGATACTTTGTCTGGTCCAACAGCTTTATTTGCATCCAGTGTTGTCAACTGTTTCATTACATCCTCTGCTGTCACCTCTATATCCGATAGTCTTTCATCTTGGGTAATCTCTTCTAACAATGGGAGCTGCTCAGGCTCGGTTGTGAACACTCCATGGAATTTTGCATTCAGTACCTCGCAGATTTCCTTGTCGCTTTCTGTATATGCCCCTTCTGTTTTCCTCAGTCTTGTCACTTGGTCATTTACCGACATCTTCCTTCTTATATGGCTATGTAGTAATTTTGGTTGCTTTTTCGCTTTGACTGCAATATCGTTCTCATAATTTCTTTCCGACACTCGTCTTATGTTAATGTAATCATTCCTAGCTCTGTTACATCTAATCCTGTTGTCCTCTGTCCTTTGTCTTCTGTACTTCCTCCACTCCCTCCTGCTTCTCACCTTTGCTTCCTGACACTGTCTATTAAACCATGGGTTATTATATTCCCTCCTGCTTTTTTCCTTTATTGTTGGAATAAATCTATCTTCAGCCTCCTTGCATTTCAATATGACTTGGTTCATCATACCTTGCACTGTTTTTCCTCTAAGTTCTTCCTCCCACTGCACTTCTCCCAGGTAGTCCCTTATCCTTCTGTAGTCCCCTTTTCTGTAATCAAGTCTCCTTTCCCGGACCTCTTGTCCTTTGGTCACAATTTTAAGCTCCATCATGTAGTCAAAGACTAGGACACAATGGTCACTAGCTCCTAGTGGTATTTCATGTTCCAACTGCTCGATGTCTTCTACATTCTGAGTGATAATGAGATCTAATAGGCTGGGCGTATCCCCTCCTCTTTCCCTAGTATCTTCTTTCACATGCTGTGTTAGGAAATTCCTGTCAATAACGTCTACCAGCTTCGCTCCCCAGGTCTCCTCCCCGCCATGGGGATTCCTCGTTTCCCAATTTATCTCTCCGTGATTTAGGTCCCCCATGACCAGCAGCTTCGCTCTCATTCTATGCGCTAAAGTTGCTGCCCTCTGCAGTTCATCCATACATGTCTTGTTGCTGTCCTCGTACTCCTGCCTGGGCCTTCTACTGTTTGGTGGGGGATTGTAGAGTATCAAGATTACAATCTTCTTCCCATCCACTGTCAGAGTTCCATGTATGAAGCTTGTGCTTTCATTGGTACCCGGATTTTCCAGCTCATCAAACTTCCATTTCCGCTTTATTAGTAGTGCCACACACACACACACACAGTGCCACTGTGTGTGTGTGTGTGTGTGTGTGTGTGTGTGTGTACTCACCTATATGTACTCACCTATATGTGCTTGCAGGATCGAGCATTGACTCTTGGATCCCGCCTTTCTAGCTATCGGTTGTTTACAGCAATGACTCCTGTCCCATTTCCCTATCATACCTAGTTTTAAAAGTATGAATAGTATTTGCTTCCACAACCTGTTCCCCAAGTGCATTCCATTTTTTCTACTACTCTCACGCTAAAAGAAAACTTCCTAACATCTCTGTGACTCATCTGAGTTTCCAGTTTCCACCCATGTCCCCTCGTTCTGTTATTATTACGTGTGAACATTTCATCTATTTCCACTTTGTCAATTCCCCTGAGTATTTTATATGTCCCTATCATATCTCCTCTCTCCCTTCTTTTCTCTAGTGTCGTAAGGTTCAGTTCCTTCAGCCGCTCTTCATATCCCATCCCTCGTAGCTCTGGGACAAGCCTCGTCGCAAACCTCTGAACCTTCTCCAGTTTCTTTATGTGTTTCTTCAGGTGGGGGCTCCATGATGGCGCGGCATACTCTAAGACGGGTCTCACGTAGGCAGTGTAAAGTGCCTTAAAAGCTTCCTCATTTAGGTTTCTGAATGAAGTTCTAATTTTCGCCAGTGTAGAGTACGCTGCTGTCGTTATCCTATTTATATGTGCCTCAGGAGTTAGATTAGGTGTCACATCCACTCCCAGGTCTCTTTCTCGAATCGTTACAGGTAGGCTGTTCCCCTTCATTGTGTACTGTCCCTTTGGTCTCCTGTCACCTGATCCCATTTCCATAACTTTACATTTACTGGTGTTAAACTCCAGTAGCCATTTCCCTGACCATCTCTGCAGCCTGTTTAAGTCCTCTTGGAGGATCCTACAATCCTCGTCTGTCACAACTCTTCTCATTAATTTTGCGTCATCTGCAAACATTGACATGTATGATTCCACTCCTGTAAACATATCATTTACGTAAATTAGAGTAAATTAAAAGTAAATTGTGTGTGTGTGTGTGTGTGTGTGTGTGTGTGTGTGTGTGTGTGTGTGTGTGTGTGTGTGTGTGTGTGTGTGTGTGTGTGTGTGTGTGTTTGTGTGTGTGTGTATGTGTGTGTATGTGTGTGTGTGTGTGTGTGTGTGTGTGTGTGTGTGTGTGTGTGTGTGTGTGTGTGTGTGTGTGTGTGTGTGTGTGTGTGTGTGTGTGTGTGGTGTGGTTCAAAAGTTAGTTTTAGTAATAAATAATCATAGATTTTGGCGTTGAATTAATTTTCTTCACTGTATCGGAAGCGCTGTATACATTACTCATAATGTTTGAAATAACCAATCAGAGTACATAAGTTACTGAATACAATACAGTTTCCGATACATTGCAATGGGGCCTGACAGCCGAGTGGACAGCGCTTCGTATTCGTAGTCCTGAGGTTCCTGGTTAGATCCCCTGTGGAGGCTGAGGCAAATGGGCAGAGTTTCTTTCACCCTGATGCGCCTGTTCACCTAGCAGTAAATAGGTACCTGGGAGTTAGACAACTGGTACGGGCTGCTTCCTGGGGATGTGTAACAAAAAGGAGGCCTGGTCGAGGACCGGGCCGCGGGGACGCTAAGCCCCGAAATCATCTCAAGATGATAGCAGCGGTGTTGAACAATGTTTAATTCAACAGAACAAATCCAGAAGGGCCGTGATGAGGGTTCGAACCTACGCCCGAACCTCCCCGGGCGAGATTCTCTGATTCACTAACCACTCCCCCTGTCTCCGGTGTCTCTCCCTGCTCTCTGGTGCTCTGTTATGCCTGTAGTTTCTTCATGCTCCATGTGCAGGCGATGAGTCACAATAACGTGGCTGAAGTATGTTGACCAGACCACACACTAGAAGGTGAAGGGACGACGACGTTTCGGTCCGTCTTGGACCATTCTCAAGTCGATTGTCCATGTTCATGCTCCATGTTTCTCCATGTATGTTTCTCCAGGGAACCCCCACAGTTCCCTGTTCCCTTAAATCACGATGTGTTTTCGTGATTTGGGGAGATCTGTAAAGTTCAGGGAAAGTTTACCAGAACTTGAGTATGTAGTGAGATTTGTGATAATGGGTAATAATTGGGGAAAAAACGGGATAATTGGTAAATTTTTGGCGAATTTGAAAATTAGCAGTTGGCGGTAGCCTGTGGAGGTCAGCTGAGTGGGTGAGATGACCCGCTATGTCCCAGGGGACACCGAGCCTTACTGGTATACAGGTCAGCTGGGGGTGTAGTGTGGTGGAGTATTAAGAGTTGCATTAATAAGGTGTAAAATTAAGTATAGTGAAATAGGGTTAGTTTTTAGGAAGTTATAGTTTCTGTGAGCATATTTTATGTAATGGTGTTTAATGATTAATATATGTTTCATGTCATATTCCCCATTATTTGTGTGTGTGTGCATTCCATGCTTGTGAGAACAGGTCTAGGAAGTGTGGGGATAGGAAGGCTTAGTCGAGGGCTCTCGAGACGGAGTTCGACGGTAATCCCGCACTAGATAGCAATTGAGCAGAGTAGACGGTTTTTTGGTGTCAAGTTCAAGTATGTTTATTGAGATAATAAAATACATCTCAGAGGGATAGAGTAGCTTAGGCTATTTCTACCCTCCTTACCAGCCCACCACCTGGCTACATCAGGTTCACTACCACCTCTGGGGACCCCAAGCCAGCCCTCTCGGTTGGCCAACATTGGACCATAGGTTGTCTGTCATCTTCTCCAGAACAACCATACTGGACCCCAGATGACGATATCCCACTGCTATCGGGACCCCAGTGGACCCCCAGGTTGTCCTACCGATGACCCCCAGACGTCCCAGTAAATACGGAAGAGGAACAACAACGACTTCAGTCTGTCCCACCATCATTGGTTCGCCCAGGATGGACCCCATGACGAACGGACCCCAGTGGAACCCAGGTCGCTTGTCAACGACCCAAGATTACCCCATGGAACGATAGCAGAGAGAAGATAAGGCCATGCTAAGACACGATGCCTAGTGTCCCTCGCTGGTGTCAGCAGCATTGCATGAAGCATATTGTATGACAGGATCGTTTGCCTTAACTGGCCGCCGCTCCGGCAAACATGTCGCTCTGTTGAGTGATTCCTCCTGCGTCGTGTAGACTTAATGTGACGGGCAAGAAGTTGTTCTCTGAAGGAGTCGTGCTGGAGCAACAAGGGGACACATGTAGAATGTGTTCTACGGTTAGTCTCAGAGACTTTGGTGAGTGAACTTGTATAGCGTATATTGTGTCTTCATATTTAAATGGTGTGGGATTTTCAGGGGCAGTCAGCCGACGTTGCTCTCAAATTCTTGTGTGGTGACTCTAATTCTGAATTAATGTTGACATTTGAACATCAAGTGAAATGGTTGTATCATGATACCCATAATAGTAAATATGTCAATGATTAACTTACTTTTTAAATTGTCTTTAATTCTGATTCCTACAACTTGGATAGAGAAAGCTAAAATGGAGAGAACACTGAATTGTACTTGCTGAAGATGATGACGTAATACTCTTGACTATACGATTACATGCTTACAGTTGATACGTGATAACATCAGGTAATATTATTGTGCAGACAAGTTCTATTCCTTGTCTTATAATTAACTATTGAAAGGATGGTGGCAGCACTTTCTACTCTTCTGCTTTCGTTCTACTTTCCTCCTTTCTTCCATTCTTTCTCTCTTATTCTTAACTTTCCCTTTCTCCTGGCCACTCTTTTTCACTCCTCCCTTCCACCTCTCTACCACCCAAACCCTACGAGCTTTCTTGACTCCTTTCTCCAATTTACGATATGTTGCAAGTACTTGTGTTGGCCTTAATAACCCACCACCGGTTAATAGGCTAAAGTCTGAAACGAAGTTTGCTTCTGTTTAGTTTTGATGTTGGGCTTAATTATCGCTGTTTTCTGAGGCTGCCCTAGGGAGGATTTGGTCTGGTGTTGGGCTTATGATTTATCAACCTCTGAAGGGTTATAAACGCCTGTCAACCTCTGTAGGGTTATTAAGACCTATCAACCTCTGAAGGGTTATAAACGCCTGTCAACCTCTGTAGGGTTATTAAGACCTATCAACCTCTGAAGGGTTATAAACGCCTGTCAACCTCTGTAGGGTTATTAAGACCTATCAACCTCTGAAGGGTTATAAACGCCTGTCAACCTCTGTAGGGTTATTAAGACCTATCAACCTCTGAAGGGTTATAAACGCCTGTCAACCTCTGTAGGGTTATTAAGACCTATCAACCTCTGAAGGGTTATAAACGCCTGTCAACCTCTGTAGGGTTATTAAGGTCTATCAACCTTTGTAGGGTTATTAAGGTCTATCAACCTTTGTAGGGTTATTAAGACCTTCAACCTCTGCAGGGTTATTAAGACCTTCAACCTCTGCAGGGTTATTAAGACCTATCAACCTCTGTAGGGTTATTAAGACCTATCAACCTCTACAGGGTTATTAAGACCTATCAACCTCTACAGGGTTATTAAGACCTATCAACCTCTACAGGGTTATTAAGACCTATCAACCTCTGCAGGGTTATTAAGACCTATCAACCTCTGCAGGGTTATTAAGACCTATCAACCTCTACAGGGTTATTAAGACCTATCAACCTCTACAGGGTTATTAAGACCTATCAACCTCTACAGGGTTATTAAGACCTATCAACCTCTACAGGGTTATTAAGACCTATCAACCTCTACAGGGTTATTAAGACCTATCAACCTCTGCAGGGTTATTAAGACCTATCAACCTCTGCAGGGTTATTAAGACCTATCAACCTCTACAGGGTTATTAAGACCTATCAACCTCTACAGGGTTATTAAGACCTATCAACCTCTGCAGGGTTATTAAGACCTATCAACCTCTGCAGGGTTATTAAGACCTATCAACCTCTGCAGGGTTATTAAGACCTATCAACCTCTACAGGGTTATTAAGACCTATCAACCTCTACAGGGTTATTAAGACCTATCAACCTCTGCAGGGTTATTAAGACCTATCAACCTCTGCAGGGTTATTAAGACCTATCAACCTCTACAGGGTTATTAAGACCTATCAACCTCTACAGGGTTATTAAGACCTATCAACCTCTGCAGGGTTATTAAGACCTATCAACCTCTGCAGGGTTATTAAGACCTATCAACCTCTGCAGGGTTATTAAGACCTATCAACCTCTGCAGGGTTATTAAGACCTATCAACCTCTACAGGGTTATTAAGACCTATCAACCTCTGCAGGGTTATTAAGACCTATCAACCTCTGCAGGGTTAGTTAAGACCTATCAACCTCTGCAGGGTTATTAAGACCTATCAACCTCTACAGGGTTAGTAAGACCTATCAACCTCTGCAGGGTTATTAAGACCTATCAACCTCTGCAGGGTTATTAAGACCTATCAACCTCTGCAGGGTTATTAAGACCTATCAACCTCTACAGGGTTATTAAGACCTATCAACCTCTACAGGGTTATTAAGACCTATCAACCTCTGCAGGGTTATTAAGACCTATCAACCTCTGCAGGGTTATTAAGACCTATCAACCTCTGCAGGGTTATTAAGACCTATCAACCTCTGCAGGGTTATTAAGACCTATCAACCTCTGCAGGGTTATTAAGACCTATCAACCTCTGCAGGGTTATTAAGACCTATCAACCTCTGCAGGGTTATTAAGACCTATCAACCTCTGCAGGGTTATTAAGACCTATCAACCTCTGCAGGGTTATTAAGACCTATCAACCTCTGCAGGGTTATTAAGACCTATCAACCTCTGCAGGGTTATTAAGACCTATCAACCTCTACAGGGTTATTAAGACCTATCAACCTCTACAGGGTTATTAAGACCTATCAACCTCTGCAGGGTTATTAAGACCTATCAACCTCTGCAGGGTTATTAAGACCTATCAATCTCTGCAGGGTTATTAAGACCTATCAACCTCTGCAGGGTTATTAAGACCTATCAACCTCTGCAGGGTTATTAAGACCTATCAACCTCTACAGGGTTATTAAGACCTATCAACCTCTGCAGGGTTATTAAGACCTATCAACCTCTGCAGGGTTATTAAGACCTATCAACCTCTGCAGGGTTATTAAGACCTATCAACCTCTGCAGGGTTATTAAGACCTATCAACCTCTGCAGGGTTATTAAGACCTATCAACCTCTGCAGGGTTATTAAGACCTATCAACCTCTGCAGGGTTATTAAGACCTATCAACCTCTGCAGGGTTATTAAGACCTATCAACCTCTGCAGGGTTATTAAGACCTATCAACCTCTGCAGGGTTATTAAGACCTATCAACCTCTGCAGGGTTATTAAGACCTATCAACCTCTGCAGGGTTATTAAGACCTATCAACCTCTGCAGGGTTATTAAGACCTATCAACCTCTGCAGGGTTATTAAGACCTATCAACCTCTGCAGGGTTATTAAGACCTATCAACCTCTGCAGGGTTATTAAGACCTATCAACCTCTGCAGGGTTATTAAGACCTATCAACCTCTGCAGGGTTATTAAGACCTATCAACCTCTGCAGGGTTATTAAGACCTATCAACCTCTGCAGGGTTATTAAGACCTATCAACCTCTGCAGGGTTATTAAGACCTATCAACCTCTGCAGGGTTATTAAGACCTATCAACCTCTGCAGGGTTATTAAGACCTATCAACCTCTGCAGGGTTATTAAGACCTATCAACCTCTGCAGGGTTATTAAGACCTATCAACCTCTGCAGGGTTATTAAGACCTATCAACCTCTGCAGGGTTATTAAGACCTATCAACCTCTGCAGGGTTATTAAGACCTATCAACCTCTGCAGGGTTATTAAGACCTATCAACCTCTGCAGGGTTATTAAGACCTATCAACCTCTGCAGGGTTAGCCTTGACCATGACTCGCGACTAACATATAGGGCTGAGGTTGGCCAGTAAGGGAGTAGTGGCCTCAGTATCCTCCGTAGACAGTATACCTTTCTCCCAGCAGCTTAAAGAAAGAGCACTGAGTGCCTGTATACCACGCAGTAAACTGGTCTGTATATACATTCTCGGAGTTTACTTCAGTCCATATCTATTAGGGGAAGAAAAATAATTATCTCACACGTGTAGGGTCAGTGGTTCGAGTCTCCTAGAGTGCAGGTGAATGGAAGGGCAAGAACTTGGGAGGAGAGAGGTGGTAAACCAGAGTGACTATAGCACATGGGAGGGTATACGAGGACAGGATAGGAGGCGGGATAGATAAACGGAGCGATGCCCAGCCGTTGGACCATTGGGAATCGAACGCCGACTTACCAGAAGCGAGGCCCCTTGTTGTACCGATCAATCCAAGTGACTGAAAGTATTCTTGAAGGACAAAAATAAAGGTTATTGTTGGTTTAACAATACTAACAGCGGATAGATCGGATAGATAGGCATGACTGGACGGATCTCATTGAAACTTAAAATACTGAACAATTTGAAGAATGTTGATCCGGAAAATTTCTTCAAATGGTCAGATGTAACACAAACAAGGAGCAACGGTTTCAAACTCAACCAGCCACGATCTTGAGCTATAATGTTACATTGTATTCACCACTAGTAGGTATTGTATTCACCACTAGTAGGTGAATACAATACAATGTAAGACTGAGAACAGTCTTTCACCCACAGGGTTATAAACCCCATGGAACCGCCTACTAACCGAAATCGCAAATGCCAAAACTCTGTTAACTTTTAAAGTACAACTGGAAAAGATTATCAAGGCAAATGGGGGGGACCTTCGACAAGCCGCAGGCTTCCTGTCCTCGTCGAGGGCCACTATTGTTAGTGGTTCTCAAATAAATATTAAATCTAAACCACATAACTAGGGAAACGATAACGTATATTCAGTAAGAGTCAAGGCGTACATCCCTGCCGATTCGTTTTAAGCCGAATATCATTTAACCGGGGACTAAAGTACTAATGCGGGTGAGGATCAAGATAAATTGTTATTTTAATTGTAAGTGCATATATTATTTAGTTCATTATCTACCAGAGACGTGGTCATACATTTATACGATGCTATATACATACACCAGAATATATACATTTTCGTCTGTCCTACATGAACATGGGTAGAGATCCAGCAATTGAGAGGTCGTGAAGCTAAGCAGTAAGCCTGGCTCGTGGACGGAACACTGTAAGTGAAAGGCGGGAGTGAACTGGGAATTATAATAAGGTTGTGAATGTGTACTTTATTGTTTAACTTTTTACGACCCTGGCAGCTGGTTTGGTGCTGAGCTGAAGGCCTATCAATCTCTGGAGGGTTATTAAGGCCACCACAATAGAGACAAACCAGCAAATATACTTTAGTCCTGGACTAAAGGGATCTCTGGATAAGAGTTTCACACACCGAGACGCGGGGTACACCACCGCGTGTATACATCCCTCTCCTTGTAGAGGTTTGTTGGTTTCGAAGACTATATAGCAGCTAAGCAGGGGGATGTGACGAGGATGTAGGAAACTTGAGCTAGGAGTGCAACCCGTCCTCCTCAAAGAACGTCGCATTTTGACGTATACTTTACCTAAGGTCAACAATTGTCGTTCTAGAAAATAGTAGCGGCTCGTGAAACTGACAAACTGTCCCGTTTTCTGTTTTGGGTTCTCTGGTAAGTTAGGATAAGGGTACTTTTAGTACGCCAGTTTCTTCACTTTGGGAACTTGAGGAGGACGGGCTGAGGAGTGGGAGACGAGGTAGTGAGGGGGTACAGAGTGCTGGCCTAATCACCTTGGCTTGGAACTTGCTTATGTTGTACATGTTGTTCATATCATTAACTTGTTCGTAAAGGTCCAGGATGATGACCTAACTTACCATCGAGGAAACTATCAGGGATTTATTATTATTATTATTATTATTATTTTCTACCACAGACGTGGCCACACATTTACAATGCTAACCAGCATATATATACATTTTTATAAGCATATATACATTTTTATACCAGCATATATACGTATATACCAGCATATATATATTTTTATTACATTATACAAAAAGAGGATATCAGGGAATGAGAGAGGAATTGCAAAACACCTCATGGAGGGAACTGATAGGTGATCATGGCAGGGAAACATCATGGGGAAATTTAAAAAAAAGGTCATTACTGAACTCGTACAAAGATATGTGGCAAACAGAGAAATAAAAGAATGGGAACCAGATGGATGACACAATTAGTAAAAAGAACGTTAGTAACTAAACGGAACCTCTGGAGACAGCATGAATCCACGTTGAAAATAATCGATTATGAACAATATACAAAGGGCATTAAATGCAGCCACCTAGGAAGCAACCCTCCGAATTGACAGTACGGTTTAATACAAAGTGTAACAAGTACATTTCCTGACTGTCATGCATAGTACATAATTGCACTTATGGGGCTGTCACATTTACCTCCCCAATTATTTTCCTCGTTTGCTGTAAAGACACTCAAAATTTTAAGATTGAGGTAACCTAATTAGAAGCTATAACGAAGTTTTAAATATAAAAAAAAAATAAATTCAATTTTAATAAACAACAGAGATTTTATACAAAATTTGAAAATATCCTGAGTTACTTCACAATTAATTGAAATATTTTAATTTTATTTTATTATTTTTATAAAACTGCAATATCAATATAGCTATAGGTTAAGTACTAATTGTAATTAGAAAGCAATAAAATGCTTATCTTCAAATACTAAGAAGGCTAAGTTAGGTCATGATTTTCTATTCAACTTTTCAGGTAGACTCAAATATTCACAATATATTTGACAGTATAGTTTATTACTAAGTGAAAATAAGTACAATTCCTGACTGCTAGGAATAGTACCTAATTGCACTTATTGTGCTGCTACATTTACCTCCCCATTTTTGGAGGATGGGCTGAAGAAATCAGATTATCCAAAAGAAACTATGAAAACTTGCTAAAAACATAAAGGAATATCCAAAATCATTCTATGCATATATACGTAGTAAAACCAAAACAAAGGAGCTCTGTAGGGCCCCTGAAAGATGAGACTAACCAAGTTATATTGGACGACAAAAGGGCAACAAACACTCTGAATGAAAACTTTACATCAGTGTTCACACTAGAAAGGTTAGACAACATCCCATCACCCACACAAATGTTTGAAGGAGGTGAAGTGAATGAATTAAGGAATATACCCATTACATGAGTTACAATCAGGAAGAGCATTGACAAACTAAATGACTCAAAAGCCCCAGGTGTGGATGGATTTGAGTCCAAAGTTGTAAAGGAACTGGCAAATGCACTATGCATATCACTGAAACTCCTTTTCAGAAAATCCCTGGACCAAGGGATAGTTCCCCTAGATTGGAAATATGGAAATGTTACCCCTTTTTTCAAAAAAGCAGAAAGAGCTCGGCAGAAAACTACCGTCCATTCAGCTTGACATCACACATTTGTAAGCTCATGGAGAGAATCCTAAAGGAGGGAATCATACAACATCTCATAGTGAACAATCTCGTAAAATCAACGCAACATGGGTCTGTTAAAATAGATTCTGCCTTACTAATCTGCTCACATTTCTGGAAACGATAACCGGATATTAAGACAAAGGACTTCCGGTGTAGCTTAACTGACTTTGCTAAAGCTTTTGACTAGGTACCACATGAAAGACTGACAAGAAAATTATATGCACATGGAATAAATGAGAATACTAGAATGGATAAGACAATGGTTAAAACGTAGAAAACAAAGGGTCGTGTTAAATGGGAATGAATCTGACTGGGAAAATGTGGTAAGTGGGGTGCCACAAGGGTCCATTTTGGGGCCAACCCTCTTTGTCACGTGCATCAATGACTTAGATGAGAATATTACAAACCACATCATCAAATTTGCAGATGACACTAAGATCTATGGTAAAGTGAGAAGAGAAAGGGGTATTGAGACTTTACAAAGAGATCTACATGAACTCCACAAATGGTCAGATGACTGGCAAATGCTTTTTAATGTCGATAAATGCAAGACCTTGCATGTGGGGCATAACAATCCACGTCACAAATACCAGATTGACAGCACTACCTTACAACATATAGATGAAGAAAATGAAGAAATGAAAATGACAGAATCCATCATTCACTAAAAGTTGCACAACAAGTGAGAACATTAGCCAGTAAAAAAAGCGAACCAAACCCTGTGAATAATCAAACGCACATTTACCTTCAAGGAAATGATTTGTTTTTATTAACATATTAGGTACATCTGCATTAGTGCAAGTAGTCGTTCAATTGTATAAGTCTCTGGTGCGCCCCCACCTGGAATATTGCATCCAGGCATGGAGACCTCATCTTCAGAAAGACAGCTGCTCTGGAGAAGGTGCAACACCGGGCAAGAAAAATCATAAGCAGACCTTAGTCATCTTTCCTATCTGGAAGGGTTGAGAGCCACAGGGCTAACAACACTGCAAACCAGGCATGGCAGGGCGGATCTCATCGAAACCTTCAAAATACTAAACGATTTTGAGGATGTCGATCTGGACAATTTCTTCAAAACGTCAGGTGTAACACGAACAAGAAGCATCGGGTTCAAGCTCAACAAGCCACAATGTAAGACTGAAAACTGGAGATATTTTTTCACCCATAGGGTTGTAAACCCATGGAACCGCCTACCCGCCGAAACCGTAAACACCAAAACTCTGCTGGGTTTTAAAATACAGCTGGAAAAGCTCCTCAAGGCAAATGGGGGGAGGGGACCTTTAACAAACCGCCGGCTTCCTTTCCTCGTCGAGGCCACTAGTATTAGTGGATCTCAGGTAAATGTTACTGTGTGACTGACTCGAGTGTTCTTGATCACTCGCCGCAGGTGGAGCACCGGGGGCTTGGTTCTTCATCTTCTGACTGGAACTGGGCGGTTGAAGTGTCAGTACTGTCCTGTCTCTCTTACATCTATTCTACTTGTGTCTCCCCTTGTATAGTGCAACGCTGCGCCTGATTTGTGACTTTACAAAATTATATAAACAAAATTGTACTTTCATACTCTTTGTAATATTATTAGTAAATATAATAATAATAATATTATTATTATTATTTGTATTATGCCTACTACTACTACTATTATTATTAATGGTAATGTCTTCTCACTGACGTAATACAATAGAATAAAAACCCAGACATGTGTATTGTAAAATTTATGTAAAGAATTCACACCAAGTCTTTTGCACTCTCCTAAGTGCTTTGTCTAGGTCTGAGTGTGTGATTAGAATAAGACTTACATCTTAACATTTTCACTAATAAGACTTGGTGTAAATTATTTACATAAATTTCACAAATACACAAGTGTGGGATTTTTTCCTATAATATTATTATTATTATTATTATTAGTGAGAAAATCTGTAGGAGCCGTGATGAGAGGTTCGAACCTGTGCGGTGTGTTTACTCTCTGTGGATTATTAGTAGTAGTAGTGGTATTGTATAGTTAAATTGAGAAACACTGTACGAATGATTGTGTGTGTGTGTGTGTGTGTGCGCGTGTGCGTGTGCGTGTGCGTGTGCGTGTGCGTGTGTGTGTGTGTGTGTGTGTGTGTGTGTGTGTGTCACTAATGACTAGCGTCATGAACGTGTTGCAACATTAGCGAGGCAGCAACGTCAGTCATTATGAGAGATTTACATTTCGGGGTCGACCATATGACTGCAATTTGCATCGCGGCTCTAGATTTGGTTTAGGTGAAGTGCAGCTCAACATGTCTTAAATCATTACCAGGAATCAGTGCTAATGAACTTAGTGATCAAATTATATTTACGCTAGGGTGGACTTAAGACAGTTTAGAAATGTGAGAGCGTCGTTGTGCATACAAACGAGCTCTGAAGAGACTGCAGCCTTGGGGGTATTTTACGTCAGCAGTAGAGTTCCATATATAGTATCTTAGTAGGTTAAGAGAGCGGCGGGTGGAAAGGCTTCTTTTATCATTGATAGCAAATCACTCACAAGGTTAAGTAATGCGACAGTTAGCACTGCCTGAATACCCTCCCAAACCACCATTAGGATCATTCAGCCCTTTCTCTATCTGAATACAAAACCCTCCCACGCACTATCACATTACTGCAACCTGCACACCCTCCCTCCCACGCACTATCAACATTACCAAACCTGCATATAACCTCCCACGCACTATCAACATTACCAAACCTGCATATAACCTCCCACGCACTATCAACATTACCACAACCTACACACCCTCCCTCCCACGCACTATCAACATTACCAAACCTGCATATAACCTCCCACGCACTATCAACATTACCACAACCTGCATATAACCTCCCACGCACCTTTATACCCGCCTCCTCCCAACCACAAAAACAATGCTTCGGAGATAATACAAGTCCACGTGTTTATTTAACACTATCACGAGCAGACACGACTCAGTAATTCTCAGATAAAGTGTTAATTCTCGCCGGGATTATGCACAAAAGTGGTCGAAATTCTTGTTTATTTGACATGTGGTTTTAGTTTGGTTTTGGTCCTCCAAATAAAGATCCAAAAGTGATTCCGTGCATCCGTCAAACCCCCTGTTTATGAATGAAAAACGGTTTACACAACTTATTTCGTTCGAACACTTCCGGAACAAGTGCTTCACTGACGAATTTTGTTCGAACCACAACGCTGTTAACAGCCCGTCCTCCAAACAAAAGTCCAACAGTGATTCCATGAACCCGCCAAACCCCCTGTTTATGAATGAAAAGCGGTTTACACACGACTCACAACTGCTGACGTTCGAACATATCCGGAACAAGTGCTTCACTGACGAATTTTGTTCGAACCACAACGTTGTTAATGCTTCACCCACGTACTACAAATACAAATAATCACCAACAGAACCTAAACACCTAACCTAACCTATGTCTATATATGCATAATTTGCTAATATATTATAATATTAATTTATATTTGAGAAAATTCTCGTTTAGAATGAACAGCATGTTAAAATTTATGAATGCGTCTGTGGGGTCGATTGCTGGATGTAATGGACTTGAGTCGAGGACGGGTTGCATAAACAGGGGGTTTGGCGGGTGCATGGAATCACTTTTGGATCTTTGTTTGGAGGACGGGCTGTGCAGCGAGAACATCAGCGAAGCATGGTTCGAGAAATGTTCGAATGTCATCAGTTGTGAGTCGTGCGTTATTTTTTTTTTATTTAAAAGAAATGGGGTTTGACGGCTGGATTAACAAGCATTTGGCTTTTGTTAATGAATAAGGGCTGCATTTTATATATATCTGATACAGATCAATGTAGATAGGTCTGTTTCCGCTTAGACTACGAACAATACCTGTTACTGATGATATTAGTAATGGTGATGATTGTAATGATGGTGATGGTGTTAATGATGGTGATGGTGTTAATGATGGTGGTGTTAATGTTAATTATAATTTGATAGTGGTGATGACAGCATTAACTAAAATAACAACATTGACTGTTATAAAACGAAAATATAAAAAGTACAACAAATAATTAATTACCAATAAATTTATCAAGCTGAATTGACGTCTTGGAGTTCTACGGAAACATTTCATTATCTTAAACCACGTTCTGATGTGGAGCAGCCATGGGCGGCTGGTGGACCGTGGGCGTATTAGGGCCGCAGATGATGGCTGGGGTGGTCGACCGTGGGCGTATTAGGGCCGCAGATGATGGCTGGGGTGGTCGACCGTGGGCGTATTAGGGCCGCAGATGATGGCTGGGGTGGTCGACCGTGGGCGTATTAGGGCCGCAGATGATGGCTGGGGTAGTCGACCGTGGGCGTATTAGGGCCGCAGATGATGGCTGGGGTGGTCGACCGTGGGCGTATTAGGGCAGCAGATGATGGCTGGGGTGGTCGACCGTGGGCGTATTAGGGCCGCAGATGATGGCTGGGGTAGTCGACCGTGGGCGTATTAGGGCCGCAGATGATGGCTGGGGTGGTCGACCGTGGGCGTATTAGGGCCGCAGATGATGGCTGGGGAGGTCGACCGTGGGCGTATTAGGGCCGCAGATGAAGGCTGGGGTGGTCGACCGTGGGCGTATTAGGGCAGCAGATGATGGCTGGGGTGGTCGACCGTGGGCGTATTAGGGCAGCAGATGATGGCTGGGGTGGTCGAACGGTCGGCCATGGAAGGGTTATGGCGGTTCCATGGGCGTGTGGGCGCCCTCTTCCGGCTGGACGGCCGTGGACATGTTGGCGTCCTTAAGCGGTTGGACGTGAGTTCCACTTCCTATCGTGCCATTGTTGACAAAACGGAGCGACTTGAGGAAGAACGTTTAATTCATATGCAGGCGATGAGTCACAATAACGTCGCTAAAGTATGTTGACCAGACCACACACAAGGAAATGAAGGGACGACGACGTTTCGGTCCGTCCTGGACCATTCACAAGTCGATTGTGAGAATGGTCCACAATCGACTTGAGAATGGTCCAGGACGGACCGAAACGTCGTCGTCCCTTCATTTTCTAGTGTGTGGATTGGACAACAACGTTTAATTCATATTATATTAATATATATTAACATCTGGTTGTGAAGTACCACTACAGAAGAAATATATAAATTAACAAATTCCTAATAGAGAGTTAGATAATAAATAACGCCATAATCCTTGCTTTAACGAAGATCCTCGTTGGCCGTTGTCATACTAGTTGACTAGCTTCAAAAGATTGCCACTTGCTTAACTAAACGAACTATGGAGGTTCAGTTCCTAAAACTATTATGTGCCTCTGTAATCCTTTCCACCGCCGCCAACGGAATAGGTATGGTGTGCATAATAAATAAATGGATGAATGAATGACTTTTTAGACCGAGTTATTCATCAATATACATTTGTATTAGAGTAGAGAGGGTAGTCTATAATATTAGAACATAAATTCAAAAAATTCAAATTTTTATTCATGTAAAAGTTCATACATAGAAGAAGAGTTACAAACATAAAGTTGGATTTACAGATAAAGCTTGTACATACAATACCTAAAGCTAATACCTTAGCGTTTCGGCCAAAAATATGTTCGGGCATAAATAAGTTTGCGTTTGTTGTTAAATAATCAGGCATGGTAGAATTAAGTCATAAGCTGTACAAGATTTTAGTATCTGCTTCCCACCTTTAATGATGATTACTTTTGATTCAATACAGTTGATATGTTCAAAGCTTTACTGGCATTATCCACCGACGACAGTCACTGTTCTGTTTTCTGTTGAAATTTTAAAACAAATCTGATTCCAGGTTCAGGGGAAACCCGTAAGGATTGAGTAGGAAACTCATATTCAAGAAATTCGGGTTCTGGTGACACCCCAGGGATTTGGAATACTAGTCATATTAGTGAGGATGATAAAAGCATAGGGAGTGTGTGTGTGTAGCAGATATATTTCAATAATGTATACTATTGGTAAGCATGTATGAATAGTGAAGATTTACACAATAAAATCAATTAATTTGTATTTTAGAGAAGTACGCTTTTGTGAGGACATGCACATAAAAATGCAATCCACTAGGCTCATATTCAAGACGTTCTACCAAAGAAATGAACTCATTACAGCGGTGGAGATCGTGTGTGTTCATGACGCGCCTCCTGTTCCTCACCTTGGGAACGCCTAGTACCTCAGCCTAGCCCATCATAATGTTCATAGCAGTAAATGTTTATGTCCCTCGGATATGTTCAAACGTTTAGTGTAAATCAACATCTCTTGAGGATATTAGAACAGGAATTATGATAAATGAAATGAACAATAAAACCATGGGTCTTGCCATGTAGTAGAACCAATATTTTTCTAATATAGAAATACAAATTTTATCATCAAATGTCCCAAAATAATAATTTCCGTGGTAACGAAGAAGAGAAATCAGTAGAGACGAGCCTGGAGAAGGAAGTGTAAGTGAGGCATAATAGAGAGAGAGAGGAGCGAGAGACGAAAGAAGTGAACTGAAACCTCAAGGAAGGGAGCGTTGCATTGTGGGCCGGAGCCTGGTTCATCCCTGGGCATCTGGATCAACCTTGACTCCGCCAGGGAAAGGTCCAGTCTGGCACTATAAAATGATGCCAACATCTTCCCTCAGCACAGTGCCAAGAGCAGCTTCTCCAGTGGTTCATCTCCTCCACCTTCTTGTTCTTCACAATGGTCAAGTCTGCGCTGATGCTCGTCCTCAGTAAGTCTCAATAAGAAGTTATATACGAGAGAACTAGTACGATAACACCAACAGATAAATAACTCTACTAAATATTAACACGCTAAGAACACCACCTCTATTTCCTGAACAATACACACACACGACTTGGAATTACACAATACCATGATAAGGAATCAGTACACCAGTTGATTGACAGTTGAGAGCCGAGACCAGAGAGCTAAAGCTTAACCCCCGTAAACTCAACTAAGTGAATACACTTCACAATACACAACCCTCCACCGGAACTTATGTACACTTAAACACTGTTCTTCGCCTCAAAATTCTATTGCCTAAAACCAGCATATTATGTCCTTTCTGGACATAGAGACCTTATTATACCCCTTTTTAATTGAATTATTTTCAACGTACATGTAAACAGCTCTCAGGTACAGTATAATAAAAAGCTTGGTGTTGTTAAAACAACCCTTATCAATACTTTGCATTTCGAACACACACACACACACACACACACACACACACACACACACACACACACACACACACACACACACACACACACACACACACACACACACACACACACACACACACACACACACGCTACGGGGGCCTCGTAGCCTGGTGGATAGCGCGCAGGACTCGTAATTCTGTGGCGCGGGTTCGATTCCCGCACGAGGCAGAAACAAATGGGCAAAGTTTCTTTCACCCTAAGTGCCCCTGTTACCTAGCAGTAAATAGGTACCTGGAAGTTAGTCAGCTGTCACGGGCTGCTTCCTGGTGTGTGTGTGTGTGGTGTGGGAAAAAAAAAAAAAAAAAAAAAAAGTAGTTAGTAAACAGTTGATTGACAGTTGAGAGGCGGGCCGAAAGAGCAAAGCTCAACCCCCGCAAAACACAACTAGTAAACACACACACACACACTTTGCATGTGTGTGTGTGTGTGTGTGTGTGTGTGTGTGTGTGTGTGTCTCTCTCTCTCTCTCTCTCTCTCTCTCTCTCTCTCTCTCTCTCTCTCTCTCGTATTCTTTTCCTCTCTCCACCTTCCCTCTCACCCATTGGGTAATCTTGGCTATGTGAAAGTCTAGTCTAGTATTGATACAAGAGATGTATTTGGTATTCCAGGAGTGCGACTTAGCCAAAGTAGAAATGCTCTACAAATCAAGGGCCCCAAAATGTGGAATGACTTCCTAGATCAAATCAAAGACTGTCCTTCTCTCAACCAGTTTAAATGAAAAATCAAGAACTACCTAATCAACTCTATGTAGTCTACCTTAATTCTTAAATGTCAACCAATGCATTGCTATTATTGAAAATTAATTACTGAACCTGTAATGCTGCTGATATCTGCTGTGTTAAAAAGGAATACAAAAATTGTATTCCTTCTTTTAATTCTGGGAAAATTACTACATGTTGTTCTGTTGCAATTTCTGCTCTTCCAATCACTATGTAATAATTGTAATTTTTTATATTTTTTACTTTAATTCATTTTTTCTTTTCAAAAAAATCTTTAGTTTCCATTTATTATCCACATCTTGGAGAAAACGCAGTGCATATTAGTGGCTATAGGCATAGTGGTTGCCTTACCTGCGCTCAACTACTTGGGCTGGATGGTAGAGCCACGGTCTCGCTTCATGCAGGTCGGCGTTCAATCCCCCGACCGTCCAAGTGGTTGGGCACTATTCCTTTGCGCCTGTCCCATTACACATCCTTATCCTGATCCCTTCCCAGTGCTAATTAGTCGTAATGGCTTGGCACTTTTTCTGACAGTTCGCCTTCCCTTCCCTATACATTCTGCATTCTTCGTGTATCCTACGTATGTATGTACTTTTGCTCAAATGAAAATTATTATTATATAAAATAACTCATTTATTTGCATATTAGTCCATTTAAGCTCTTTAATAAATCATAATAAATAAATAAAATAAATGTAAACTTATATTAATTCCCGCTATTTATTGTGTCAATAAAGCCCTGCTGGGAGGCGCCAGTGCTCAGGTGGGGTATAACCAACAACCTCCTGCCAGGTCCTACGGCGCCCCGGACCTGAGGGATGTGGCCCCTTCCCTGGAGGGTCTAGAAGACCCCGTAGCCGTCCTGGCCGCCAATATTCCCGGGGGCGGCGTCCCTGGCCAACACTACCCGATCCTGGCCTCTGTGCCACAAACCGGTTTCTCCTGCCAGTCTCAGGAGTTCCCGGGTTACTTCGCCGACACCGCTGACGAGGCCCGCTGCCAGGTCTTCCACATCTGCCAGTTCGACGGCCGCCTCGACTCCTTCCTGTGTCCCAACGGCACCGTCTTCAACCAGCAGTACTTCGTGTGTGACTGGTGGTTCAACGTCGACTGCGCCGCCTCCGAGCAGTTCTTCGCTCTCAACTCCGAGATCGGCAAGATCCCCGAGGACGCAGATGCTTCCATCCGCAGTGACGCTGGGACGCCCAACCAGCTTTACAACGTCCCAGAGCAGCGTCAAGCTTCCCCATCACCTCCCCCGACACCCTCACAGCTCTACAACAGACCTAACCGGCTCTAAGTGTATCACAATGTCTAGTCATTCACTGCTTTACAATAGACCCAAAAGCTCCTACCTTATCTCCAGCATCTTCCCTATAGTCACTTCACAGTTTTAAACCGTCCAAACCGGATTTAACCTTATTCCAAGACCATTTTCAGCGCCATTTCACCTGTACAACAGGCCTAACAGGTTCTGTCCATTACTATGCGTGCTTCAGCCTATCATTTCCCCGGTATGTGACTACGCAACCAAAACTTCGAGCATAGATGCACATTTAAATTTTTATTTATAATTTTAAGGATCTTGTTCTCTATGTACAAAACAATACTGTCATAGTCTCGATTATTTCAAGCTGATAAATTATATTAATAAAGGTTTTGTAAGCTGTAATATAATATTATTTTTCTCCGGCAACTTTTAAACACAGATTATTTAATATTAATTACTATTATAATTATTATTATTATTGATGTGGTGTACTTGTATTGTTCACCTAATATTTCAATAGGATTTGAAAGTTTAATTGTACTTAATAATGTGCGATACGAATAGCAAACCCACAGTGATGGGTCAGCCTATCCTCCTAAAATGATAATGCATACAGCAACTATTTAGTCAAACACACAAAAATTGACGGTTGGACCACAACAAATTCTCGCTTAGAATTATTGAATTATCCCAAATGACATACTAAAATTGAAAAGTGTTTGAAGAAGTTACTCTAACCTAACCTATCCAAGCAAACTTAGGCGTAAATAGTACATATATTACTTCAGCACTGTGGAGAAATGCCCGACAGACCACTGGAACATTATCTAACACAGTGCACAGTTACAAACCCATTAAGATTTCAACTTAGATTCAATAGATCGGAAGTTGTTAAACACATATGGCAAAATCTTACTGAAGCGACCATACGAGTCATAAATATTCATACTCCGCCCAAGTAAAACAGAAACAAGCAACACTTAGTGGGCCAACCAGAGGCTTAGGGCCCGCGCAAGAATATCCTTGCAAAAAAAAAAAACATATTAGTACATATGTGCAATGCCAACATAATATAATACATAAATACTATACTAGGCCTAGGAATGTCTAGGTATGGTTTTAAGCTTAGTTTTCTCGTGCCCTCTACGAAATTAATAGTTCAAACCTAACTAACCGTGAACATTGCTCCTCCAACCGTCCATTTTCGTACGTTTGACCAGATAGTTGCTGCATTAATATTTTAGGATTATATGTTGTAACAATTAATTATATTATAATAAGACAAAAGCTCCCGGATTTGATTGTCATGACAGAACCGTTTGTGTAATATTTTTTCCCCTCATGCCTCTGTGCACCTAGTTGTAAATTAGCACCTGGGAGTTTAGCAGCTGTTGTGGATTGCGTTCTGAGTAAGGTCAGTAGGTGGCATAAAGGAGCCTTTTGTCCCTTACTGAGTTTTACTGAAGATGATTCCAAGGGCCCTGAAAACGATCTAGCAATATTTTCCACCTTTCACCAATATATATATATATATATATATATATATATATATATATATATATATATATATATATATATATATATATATATATATATATATATATATATATATATATATATATATATATATATATATATATATATATATATATATATATATATATATGTCGTATAAATTGCAGTTATAAGTGTATAAATAAGTGTAATACATTCTATAGTAATTCACTTCTTTTCTTCACCTTAAAAGTACGAAAATGAGTTTTGGAGAACTCCTATTTCAACTAAGCCCTGATGCTAAGAAAATAGTTAGAGGGATAGAAGCTTTAAACCAGAAAATAATAAATACAGAATATGCGGTCATATTCAATTAAATATATATATATATATATATATATATATATATATATATATATATATATATATATATATATATATATATATATATATATATATATATATATATATGAGAAAGTGTAGTACAAGAAAAATGACATAAATTATTTTTATAAATTTGTCCATATATACAGAAGCGTTTTAGCAAACCATTTGCTAAAAATGTAAATAAAAAATCAAAGATTTACCAAATTCAATATAAATTAAATGACGTACACAAAACATTATTTAAGATAAGAATTCACACAATAAAAAATATATATGAAAGCAGAAACTTGCAGAAGACGAGATTAACATATGGAGTGGGTCAAAGACTCAATCTTTGTTGTTCAACTCGGGGTGCCATTTTTGCAATGTGAAGGAATTCCTATGTTATGATCAGCCCGTCCTCCAAACAAAGATCCAAAAGTGATTCCATGCACCCGCCAAACCCCCTGTTTATGAATGAAAAGCGGTTTACACACGACTCACAACTGCTGACATTCGAACATATCCGGAACAAGTGCCTCACTGACGAATTTTGTTCGAATCACAACGCTATAAATGCTTCACCCACGTACTACAAATACAAATAATCGCCAACAGAACCTAAACACCTAACCTAACCTATCCTATGCCTATATATACACAATATGCAAATATATTATAATATTAATTTATACTTGAGAAAATTCCAGTTTTGAATGAACAGCATGTTAAAATTTATGAATGCGTCTGTGGGGTCGACCGCTGGATGTAATGGACTTAAGTCGAGGACGGGTTGTAGTTATGATTTAGTTTGAAGCCACTGCAAGTTAGTATAGTGAAATCTCTGTAAGTGAGTGACTCGTGGCTTAACAGTGATCTCAGACTGTAAAAGGCGCAACTTGCCTAAGGAGCGATCCTCATAAGTGTTCAACTTATACGCTGTTTAAGGTAATGTGAAGTGTTCCCCACGTATTGAACATTGGTTTTGTGTTGGGCTTGAGGCATTAACAACCTCTGGAGGGTTATTAAGGCCGCCACAACAGCTTACTGACCAACCAGCAAGTATACTTTGGTCATGATCATTGTCTCGGATTAAATTAAACTATAGCTGTATATATTGATTGGAGACGTGGTAGTGGTAGACGTATCGCAGTGAATATATTTATTTATTTGTTGTTTTTAAATATTATTATCATTACTATTATTCTTAATATATCTGCCCTTTAAGTTTATAAAATTAATGAAAAAAATGTTGTCAATAAATGCTGAAATTTGTTCACATTTAAACTAAAGTGGCTATAAAATTTATGGAATATTAAATTCTTTGGAAGCAATAATATAAGGTAAAAAGAAACTAATAGAATTTAAACTGTACACAAATTTAATAATGTAAAAAACGCTCTTCTAAAACAAATGTTTATACCACGTCCAAATGTTTATTCAGGGTTTAGTGAAAGTGGGTTATTGGTTCTTCAGGTGCGCAGTATATTTGGTGGTAACCTCCAGTGAAGCTATTTGGTGCTTGCGGGAGCTTTGTCCAGTAGGTGTACTTAGCAGGCGGGAGTTAAGTTCCTGCCGTCTTAATACTTGGGTATACTGGGCACTTGCCCCACGGTTCTCGAGGTTCCACCATGCTGTTGTGTTGTTCATGAGTGATCTCCCTACGAAAGCCTGGAGTTTAATTATCTTTTCAAATTACATTTATATGTGCTTAACATTTTATTTATTTATGCATAATATTTATATAATAATTACATTTATAATTTGTGCATAACTTTCTGAGAGTAATCCTGTGCTTTAACAGACGGGCGGGGACCATACTCTGAGCAGGGGGCCAAGTCCCCTTCATCTTGGTAGGGGGGCCAAGTCCCCATCATCTGGGTAGGAGGGGCCACTGTGCCCATTATCTGAGTTCGGGGTCCCAGTGCATTGCTTTGCCCTGGCCTACAATGCTGTTATGACGGCCCTGAATTAGGATAACGTGTAGATTACATCCAGGGGGAAGGCCAGTCGTTAGTGTAGGACTCTAGAAGGGCTCTTGCCAGTGATGCCTTTGACCTACGAGTAAATAGGTACCCGGGAGTTAGGTAGCTGTTGTGGGTTGCATCCTGGGGACAGTCAGAAGTGTGCATTTGCTATTTGTGTCTGCAGAATCGAGCTATTTGCTCGAGGACCCCGTCATTCTTATCGATCTATTTTTCCTCTATTATATCTACTACAATATTTCTTTCTAACACACATCCACATGAAGCAGCCAATAGCAGCTGTCTAACTCCCAGGTCCCTATTTACTGCTAAGTGAATAGGGCATCAGAGTGAAAGAAACTCTGCCCATTTGCCTCTACTTAGTCCGGGAATCGAACCCGGGGCCACAGGATTACGACTCCCGCGCGCTGTCCACTCAGCTACCACACCCCCTTAACAATAGTAAAAGTATGTGGGGGGGGGGAGGGGGGGAGGAATGGAAGTCAAGCACCATAGGCTGTATTGCTCAGATCATTATACTTGAGTTTTATTTAGCAGAGTTGTTAACGATGTCTAAACCTTCACTAATCCCAACAGCAAGCTCTTACACACACACTCGGACGCCCGCACCTGTGAAGGGTAAGGCCAGAGTCTTTTAACAGTAAATTATATTTATTTAGCTGTATTGGTTATAAACATCAAGTCATCATCCATGTTTGGTTTCAACAATCAAGTTTTCATTTTTATCCATTCAAGAGATTGGTAAATATAACTATATATATATAAGTTACCAAGAACCACTAATATTGCAGTAAATGTTCCATAACTATTATAAACCAATTTAAGAGGATTGAAATTTACGCTGGCTTTTGAACTGTAGAAGAAGGATTGAAATGCTGTTTATGAATGAAAAACATTTTATGTATGACTCCTAATTGGCGACGTTTGAAATTGTCTTGAACAGGGCTTCGTTTTCTTTCTGTGCTCGAATCCCACATCCTGTAAATGCCAGCCCGTCCTCCAAACAAAGACCCAAAAGTGATTCCATGCACCCGCCAAACCCCCTGTTTATGAATGAAAAGCGGTTTACACACGACTCACAACTGCTGACGTTCGAACATATCCGGAACAAGTGCTTCACTGACGAATTTTGTTCGAATCACAACGCTATAAATGCTTCACCCACGTACTACAAATACAAATAATCGCCAACAGAACCTAAACACCTGACCTAACCTATCCTATGCCTATATATACACAATATGCCAATATATTATAATATTAATTTATACTTGAGAAAATTCCCGTTTTGAATGAACAGCATGTTAAAATTTATGAATGCGTCTGTGGGGTTGACCGCTGGATGTAATGGACTTGAGTCGAGGACGGGTTGCAGCGTGTAATTGCAAGCCGTCCTTATAAACTATGGCTGAGGCTGACATCCTCTATTATAATATCGTGTTAGTAAACGCTTCACCCACGCTCTAAAAACACAAATAATTCCCAACACAACCTAAACGCCTAACCTAATAAGGCCTAATTACACACGAAATGCTAATATACTGCATATAATAAAGTCAATTTACACACGAGAACGATTACAATTTGAATATACAATACGTTAAAATTGACGAATGCGTCTCTGGGGTCGGCCGTTGCTTGGACAAGCATAGTCTGAGGACCAGTGAAGCCTAATTAAACTTAAACCCCCATCCCCTAACCAGGGGCCAGAGAGAGTGAATGTGCCGACCTCAGAGATGTATTCTTCAACTTTAACAAAGAATGTATTCAAAATGTTTCTTATTTTATTTAATAATCAATGTAATCTATAACACAACCCTTTTCTCATTCACGCACTATAATAATGTTATCTTTCTTACCTTGTTAGTAAGTAAATATACCCTCGGGGAGACGAAAATTATATTCATAATGAGTTGGAGGAAGATATAACCCTCCGGAGATGTATAACGAACCAGCAAGGTTTGTTATATATTTAACTATTTTAGATATGTGGCGCATATCTCCGTACAGGGAGGAGCGTACGGCTCTGGTTAGGGAAGGAACCAGGTGAAAGAGGAACGGACAAACCAGGTAAGCCAACGTGGAGCCTAAACGTGGGATCCAAAACCCAACGTGGGATCCTGTCCTGGAGCCTAGCACCCTGGCTACCAGCCAGGGTGGAGCATACTAGCCAGGATAGGGCACTGGAGCATGAGCGTGGCATGGAGCGTGACATTAACCAGTGCGGCGGGAGAGACTGGTATGCATGGAGTGCGGGGAAGGCCTTGGGCGCTGACGGTCCCTGCTGCCTGGTATCTAGGTCTTTGCGGGGGGGGGGGGGAGGGAAGGGGGCGGAGATGAGACTGTAATGGGGGTTTGGGGAGGTGTTGGGATCCTTCCTTTGATAAGGAGTGTTGAGGGGACTTTCCCGCAGCCGTAGTTGAGTATGGTAACCTTCCGTAGCAACAACGGGTTCACAGCATCGAGTTGAAAGGTTTAAACATTGGAATCCTGATATTTAGCGCTGTCACCTACGTCGCCAAATATTTTGAAAACAAACATTAAAAAACAATTTTTTTTCTTATAGTAGTATACACCACTATTCACTGATCTCGGGAAAATTAACAGAAAGTTCCTGCTAAAAATAATTTGCCTGTACTCGCATAAAATAGACGATTGACCAGAGAATGGCCTTTGATATTGTAAACCATAACTACCTCTTACTTAAACTTCGTCACAATGGTATCCGAGGCCTTGCTCTGAATTATATTCATTCCTATCTCAGTGACAGACACCTATATGTAGCCATCAATAACATAACCTCTCCCATTCTACCACTACCAGTAGGAATGCCCCAGGAGAGCATCTTGGGACCTCTCCTATTTCTTATATACATCAATGGTTTGCCAAATGTTTCTAACATTCTTAAACCTATACTATTTGCTGACGATACTGCTTTCGCCTATTCTGACCCCAAACCCCACACACTAAATAATACTGTTAATAATGTTCATCTGATGTTCAGGCTTGTTCGCATTTGTATTCCTCACGTGTGCCCCAAAGACTGAGGTGATTTGATAAAATACCATGCCCAAGATTACCATCAGAGTGCCGGCGGGGGGATGGGAATTAGCCTTGGCTACCATCCTCTTTTGTTCGATCGTGTTGGTAGAGTGGTTAAGGGATCCTGTACATCAGATGCATTGCTTCTGGCAGTATGGGTTCGAGTCACTTCTGGGGTGTGAGTTTTCAGTTTATATATATATATATATATATATATATATATATATATATATATATATATATATATATATATATATATATATATACATATATATATATATATATATATATATATATATATATATATATATATATATATATATATATATATATATATATATATATATATATATATATATAATATGAAAAATATGGCTCAGAAGCACCCGGGGAAGCACATATGTAAATACACACATGCATTGGCAAGTCTTAACTCTGTATTCCCTCCCTCCGTGCCACCTCTCCTTCCACTCAGTAAACAAGCCATAACATTTAACTAAGTCTTTGTGTTGAAAAACATAAGTCATCAAAACAACAAGAGAAGCCTCCAATTACCTATCCTCGGGCTCAGGTCGTCTTCCACTTGGCTAATTACACCGCAGTCGCCTGTTAGCAAAGCAGTGCAGACCCGTTAGCCGTTACTTGTTCTTCTGTTGCTTGTTGAGTAACCCTTTTATTTATGACGAAGCATAGTTTGGCGCTGCTCACTGCGGACCTTCTGGTAAAAGGTGTTAATAGTTCGACTGTATTGAATGTGCTTTTAGCAGGGGGAACTAAAGTTGAGGACGTTGCTTCCTATTTTATAATCATCTTTTTATATGTATACTATTGTTTTGATTGCAGTGGAAATTAGAGATTTTTCCCTTCAGTGATTTGTCAATCACTTTCTCTTAAACACTTTCTTATAAGACACTTCAACATCAGACAGTTCCTCGAGCCACATCCGATTTTGTTATAATTTCATAATGTGTCATTACATATAAACTCTTATTATTAAAAAGATTTACTGCTAGGTGAACAGAGAACCTGCTAGGTGACCTGCAGCAAATGTATTTTTATAATATCCTGTTTATATATGTTGGTAAGACCACTACAACTACTGTCTATGGTTGAGTGCTCAATAAATCTCAGAACTATTTGAGGTTTAACAGATCTCTAACTGTCTATAGAGGACAGAAGAAAATGTGAGTATGCTGGTTACCATTGTGAATGTAAGGCCACGTCTATGGAAGAAATTAATAATAATAATAAACTGTGGCTGGTGTCAAGGGTCACATGTCTGGGGTCAGTTCTGGACACTTCCGAGGTTACAACTGTCTGTCGTTGAAGGAAAGGAACAGCCGGGCCCTTCCACTTAGGTAGGGGCCTCGTGGCTGAGTGGAGAGCGCTCTGGGGTCGTAGTCTTAAGGGCCCGGGCACGATCTCCGGCAGAGGCAGAAACGAATGAGCAGAGTTTCCTTCACCCTGGTGACCTGTTCACCTTGGAGTAAATAGGTACCTGGGAGTTAGACAGCTGCTACGGGCTGCTTCCTGGGGATGTGTGTTTGAGAGAAATATATGTAGTAGATATAATAAAGGATAAATAGAATGGTTAGAAAGGCGGGGTCCAAGAGCTAATAGCTCGATTCAACAGACACAAATAGTGTTATACTTGGACTGGTTGGTAGGACGACGGCTTCATCTCTTCCAGGTCGGCTTTCGATCTCCGATTTTCCAGGTGATTGGTCGCCGTTCCTTCAATACGTTCTCATATCTCAGCTCACTCTCCTCATTTGCCTACTAAGTTACCTATAGCCATATATCAGTTTCTCCTCATAGTTGCCATTAACCTCCCAGTGTTTTCTGTACCTTCTAGCGATCGTCCTACGCGCGATGCCTGTTTAATCCGGAAAGATGTTCTCTCTCTCGTGTCTCAGCTTTAACAATGAGGATCCATCTCACTGCCGAGCTTATGTCTCACCATAAATGTCTCACCATAAATGGTGCACTATTTGTTCTCTGTCTCCCAAAAACGTTTCGTGGTTTGTCTCGTTGATTTAAGGTTGTTTTTAGATAGTTTATCTTCAGGGTTATAATCTATTTCGTTGCGGAGATTGAGTTTGTCTTGCGAAGGTCAACAGGGATGGGTCATTGTGACTGAAAACTGCGCACGCACACTCGCACGCACGCACGCGGCCCTTGTCCACTGGGGGCCTCGTAGTCCTAATGGCCCGGGTTCGATTCCCGGCGGAGGCGAAAACAAATGGGCAGAGTTTCTTTTATCCTGATGCACCTGTTCACCTAGCAGTAAACAGGTACCTGGAAGTTAGACAGCAGCTACGAGCTGCTTCTTGGGGATTCTCTAGGATTGTATCGAGGTCCCCCCCCCCCCCCGGGTCAAACTACTCACCCTCCCCAGCATGCAGCCCTCAACAGTTGACCTAACTCCCTGGTACCTATTTACTGCGAGGTGAACAGAGGCATTAGGGGAAAGAAAGCGTGCCCAACCATTTATCTCCCGCCCAGGAATCGAACTCGGGATCCCCGATTATGAGTCGAGAACGAAGCCAACTGCACTAGGAGCCTCCTCGGTGAGGCGTAGTGAGGAACCACTCGGCGTCTGGCCTGTGTACATCTTAATTATGTGTTGGTAAAGGAAACATTAACCTTCGAGTTATAATATGGGTACGTGCAGCAGCCTCGTGCTGTGCTCGTCCAAGCCTCGCCCGACCCCATCCCACCCTCAGACTGTGCTCGTCCAAGCCTCGCCCGACCCCATCCCGCCCTCAGACTGTGCTCGTCCAAGCCTCGCCCGACCCCATCCCGCCCTCAGACTGTGCTC
Source organism: Procambarus clarkii (assembly GCF_040958095.1). Lineage (NCBI taxonomy): Eukaryota > Metazoa > Arthropoda > Malacostraca > Decapoda > Cambaridae > Procambarus > Procambarus clarkii. The sequence continues at coordinate 11,909,461 of NC_091186.1, forward strand.
GTCCAAGCCTCGCCCGACCCCATCCCACCCTCAGACTGTGCTCGTCCAAGCCTCGCCCGACCCCATCCCGCCCTCAGACTGTGCTCGGCCAAGCCTCGCCCGACCCCATCCCACCCTCAGACTGTGCTCGTCCAAGCCTCGCCCGACCCTATCCCGCCCTCGTGCTGTGCTCCTCCAAGCCTCCAACCACTCACACACAGGTGTGACGGCCGGGTTAAAAGTATTTGACCATTGTATACCGGCCTATAGGAGCTGTCTCGTACGGGTCAATATGTCTTTTGCTGTATCCGAATGTCCACAAATGGTTCGAGGACGACAGTCAGAAAGACGGTGAGAACGACAGTGAAGACGACAGTGAAGACGGGTGTGAGGATGACAGTGGGGAATTCAATGTGTTTCACTGTCATATTTCACAATAGTGAAGACGTTGAGTGGGTCATGATCGGCTGACCTTCCACGCCTGTTCACCTTCATATTGCTGCCACCTTCATCCATCTTCATCCCGCTGGACCGCCACCCTCAGGTACACCTGGACCCACAAGGCCACACCCACACGGCGGCGGACGGCCAGGTGCCTTCTGTAATACTCCACTCTCTTCCCTCTCCCTCTCTCTCTCTCTCTCTCTCCCTCTTCCTCTCCCTCTCCCTCTTCCTCTCCCTCTCCCTCTTCCTCTCCCTCTCCCTCTTCCTCTCCCTCTCCCTCTTCCTCTCCCTCTCCCTCTCCCTCTTCCTCTCCCTCTCCCTCTTCCTCTTCCTCTCCCTCTCCCTCTCCCTCTTCCTCTCCCTCTCCCTCTCCCTCTTCGTCTCCCTCTCTCTCTCACTCTCTCTCTCTCTCTCTCTCTCTCTCTCTCTCTCTCTCTCTCTCTCTCTCTCTCTCTCTCTCTCTCTCTCTCTCTCTCTCTCTCCCTCCCCCCCTCTCTCTCTCTCTCTCTCTCTCTCTCTCTCTCTCTCTCTCTCTCTCTCTCTCTCTCTCTCTCTCTCTCTCTCTCTCTCTCTCTCTCCCTCCCTCTCTCAAGGGCCGTAAACTGGATATAGAGTTGGCCGTGAAGACGCCAGTGAGATGGTGTACTTAAGTGAGTGGCTTCTTGTAGACATTACGTGTTCCTTGGTCGCCTCGCTAAGGGCTTCACTTCTTGTTTAAGCTTTCTTCTCGGGATTGTGGGAAGGTGTTCTTAATGTCGCTTGTTTTACTTCACCATCGCTTCTTAGTTTTTTTAATAAGTTAATGTTAATATCTTAACATAGAGTGATAAGCCTTGGTAACATGCTAAAATATATATATATATATATATATATATATATATATATATATATATATATATATATATATATATATATATATATATATATATATATAGGTAGCCGAAAAAGTTAGGTTAGGTTTGGTTAGGTAGGTTAGGTTGCCGAAAAACAATTAATTCATGAAAACTTGGCTTATTAGGCAAATCTGGCCTTGCATAGTAGGCTGAGAAGTGCGTTCTGGCTACTAGGTACGACATATATATATATATATAATATGCGAACAAGCCTGAACGGTCTCCAGGCATATATGCAACTGAAAACTCACATCCCAGAACTGATTCGAACCCATACTGCCAGAAGCAATGCATCTGATGTACAGGATCCCTTAACCACTCGACCAACACGACCGGACAAAAGAGGATGGTAGACGAGGCTAATTCCCCCTCCCCCCCCCTCCCCCCCGCCGGCACTCTGTTTTCAGTTGCCGGCGGGGTTCAGTTGTATATATCAGTGATAGGAACATCAGATCATTTGAGAATGCATCAGACGAGGGAGTGGGTAATGGTGGGGAGGATGATGGGACGGGAATAGGGGATGGTATTGAGGACAACGGGATAGGGGAAGGGGGTAAAGGTGGGGTGGACTAGGGGACGGGGGAGTTGGGGGTTTTGGGGACGAGGGGAAGGGGGAATGGAGAATGGTGGGAAGGACAAGGGGGCACGAGAGTGGGGGATGGTGTGGAGGACGAGGGAACATGGGAAGAGGGGAAATGGTAGTGAGGACGAGGGGACGGTGGCGTGGGGGATGGTGGGGAGGACATAGGGATGGAGGAGGGAGGAAATGGCGGGGAGGACGAGGAGATAGGGAAGCGGGAATGGTGGGGAGGACTGGGAGATAGGGGGAAGATTGCGCGTTGCTGAGCCACAGCAACGCGTGGCCGGGTACAGCTAGTATATATATATATATAATATATATATATATATATATATATATATATATATATATATATATATATATATATATGTATATATGTGTATATATATATATATATATATATATATATATATATATATATATATATATATATATATATATATATATATATATATATGTCGTACCTAGTAGCCAGAACGCACTTCTCAGCCTACTATGCAAGGGCCGATTTGCCTAATAAGCCAAGTTTTCATGAATTAATTGTTTTTCGACTTCCTAACCTACCTAACCTAACCTAGCTTTTTCAGCTACCTAACCTAACCTATAAAGATAGGTTAGGTTAGGTTAGGTAGGGCTGGTAAGGTTCGGTCATATTTCTACGTTAATTTTAACTCCAATATAAAAAATTGACCTCATACATAATGAAATGGGTAGCTTTATCATTTCATAAGAAAAAAATTAGAGAAAATATATTATATCAGGAAAACTTGGCTTATTAGGCAAATCGGGCCTTGCATAGTAGGCCGAGAAGTGCGTTCTGGCTATTAGGTACGACATATATATAATATATATATATATATATATATATATATATATATATATATATATATATATATATATATATATATATATATATATATATATATATATATATATAAATAGGGGGGTACCACCTCTGGTGCAATTGTAGGGATCCCCAACCTCAGAGAAGGGAACACAGAGCACTCAGAGAAAAATTGTCATTTAACTCTGAATATGTATAAGTGTTCACTTCTACCACCCCTTATTTTATGTTGTACAATGTACTGTGCAAAGTTTCACAGTAGCATATCTGATTGAGTGGGAACTATTGAGGAAAACGCGTTTTCGCGTTTCCTTGCGTTTTCCTCTGTTGTGAATTGATTTGCTGAATATTATCTGTGATCTATTGCCACGGCGAGTGTTGTCGTGTTATTGGGTAAATCGTCTCCGATTACCAACACCATTGTACAATCAGTCATGGTGTATTGGTCACAGTACTCGATATGCCGGTGCATTTGGAGTGCCAGGCTATCTAAGGTTCGAATCCTTTCACGAGGAAAAGTTTTTTCGGTTACATATGGCTTGTGGTTTATGTAAGTTTGTCTGTATATATATATATATATATATATATATATATATATATATATATATATATATATATATATATATATATATATATATATATATATATGTCGTACCTAGTAGCCAGAACTCACTTCTATGCCTACTATGCAAGGCCCGATTTGCCTAATAAGCCAAGTTTTCCTGAATTAATATATTTTCTCTAATTTTTTTCTTATGAAATGATAAAGCTACCCATTTCATTACGTATGAGTTCAATTTTTTTTTATTGGAGTTAAAAATAACGTAGATATATGACCGAACCTAACCAACCCTACCTAACCTAACCTAACCTATCTTTATAGGTTAGGTTAGGTTAGCTAGCCGAAAAAGTTAGGTTAGGTTAGGTTAGGTAGGTTAGGTAGTCGACAAACAATTCATGAAAACTTGGCTTATTAGGCAAATTGGGCCTTGCATAGTAGGCATAGAAGTGCGTTCTGGCTACTAGGTACGACATTATATATATATATATATATATATACATATATATATATATATATATATATATATATATATATATATATATATATATATATATATATATATACATATATATATATATAAATATATATATATATATAAGTAAAAAAAATAAATATAAGTAAAAAAAATAAATATAATTAAAAAAAAATGCATCAGCAGACACTAACGAATATAATAGTTACCCAAGCCGTCGCTCCCATTCCAATGCTCATTAACTGGGCAGCCTGTGATGGGAAGCGTAAATTTACCAAATCATTAGTGTCTGGTAGTTAATGGTGATATATTCACCTCCCTGCATGAGGTATTCCTAATTAACACAGGAAGAATTAACGCTCGACCCCAAGAGCTCTTTAGGAATGGCTGGAAATGGTAATGATGGTCTTTCCCGCTTGAGGTGACCTGCTTAAGACTGCTGACCTGAAATGACCTGCCCTTAGGCTTAGAAAGTCATTTAACTACAGTGCTTCACAAATACTGACCTGACAACTAAGGTTTTATATATATATATATATATATATATATATATATATATATATTGGGGATACCACCTCAGATTGCGTTAGTAGGGACCCTTGGCCTCGAAGAAGACGATATGCAGCATCCTTATGGGAAAGCTTTGTGGGACACCCACGTACATTCACATTGTTTTCTCCTACCACCCGTATTTTATTTTATTTAAAAGCTCATTAAATAAAATGGGTTACAACACTGGTCACATGCAAGGAACAAGGCTAGTTGTCACAGGTTGTCGAGTTCTTCCAGCTCCTCAGATAGCAGGCAGGAACAATGGATGCAGTGTGCATTTCCTCTCTGAATCGCCACACTAAGACGCTGAAAGAAGAAACTGGCAGCTGTATGGTCTCTTGTCGTTTCAATTAGCAATTAGAACCCAGCTCCTTAAAAAAAACTAGCATCACTTTTACCCCAGGAACCAAGGGTCTCTGAGGCAATGGGGACAAAATTGTCAGATTTGGCCATAGCGCGCATACGAGCCAAAAGTGACGTTATTTTTAAGATGGCGGGTTGGATCCAGATCTCTGTAGTTACGAGACTTAGCTGCTTCCTGCTGAGTGGCAGCGGAATGTCTGTATTTCTGTGTATTTATCCGAGACTAGAGGCCAGACGCTTGGGACTGGCCTCATTAAAGTTTGCAAGAATAATGGTGATTTTATCGGGAGTGTCATTGGGGTGGGGGTTATAGACCCTTCGCCACACTCAATGGTCACTGTTATATATCCTCTTCACGATGTCTGTGGATGTGAAATGCTCAGTCCCGAGCCCATAGACTCTAGCACGTGAATAACAGATGACAGGAGTTCGCCATAGGGATAACCATTCAGTTACAGTGATGGAGATAGTGTGTAGGGAAAGTGTTTGCATTGATATGGGAGATGGGTTGAGGATGACTGGCATTAAACCCGACATCAGTTCTAGTTCTGGTATTTACACGTATATTTTAATGCACTTTATTAAATATTTAGTATGTTATATAGACAAGCATACACTACCCGAGTATCCTACCCTCCCCCGCGCCCACGCTCACGCCTACACCCACACTCACACCCACAAAAAACAGAAGTAACGCGTTAACGCAGCAGTATGTCATGAGGCGCTCTGTACCAAGCCAATATAAACCATAGCTCCCGCCGTGAGGCTTAGAGGGAGGTGAGGTACCCGTGAGGTACCCGTGAGGTGGGAGGTGAGGTACCCGTGAGGTACCCGTGAGGTACCCGTGAGGTACCCGTGAGGTGGGAGGTGAGGTACCCGTGAGGTACCCGTGAGATACCCGTGAGGTGGGAGGGGTATAGAGCAGTCCTCGCCCGGGGCAAACCACTCTGGTGTAGCCACTCCATCTCTCTCTTACTCTCCTTGACTCACTCCACGAGACAACACTCTGCACGTCTGTGTATATATCTATATAACATATATATGTATCATTCACTTGCACCATGGAAGCCTTGAACTCACGACCACCAGAGTGGATGACAGGAGCTCTACCGTCCATGCTACGAGTACCCATAATAAGAGAGAGTTCCAGAGACACACAACTGGTAGCCAACTGGGACTCTCAACCCCTCCTGGGCTATTGCTATTGTTTGAGTATGAACGTAATTAAGGTTGTTGTCCACTTGTCTTGAGTGCGAGTGAATAAAATGTTATCTCCGCATTTATTGTGGCTTGTAATTTATATGACTGGCACACGGGTGCCTGTCTCGCAGACTTCTAGATGTTACCACTGCTAGGCTTAGGCTCGGCTACAAGTACCTCTGGGAATTTGTAACATCTGCTGATGTAGATTTGACTAAATGTAAACTCTGTCAGCAGAACTATTCACATACTTTGCGTCATTATATAATGGAATGTGAAAAAATCGCGGAATTTAGAGATAACACCATCAATAGTGTCCAAGAAATGTGTAAGTACTTCATTCATAATGATGTGCTGCCCGAAATCTTAGCGAAGTATCCAAAATTTGCTTACTGTAAGTAATGCATGCACATGACTGTAAAGCTGCCGCCCTGTTGGGTGGGTGTGGAGCACATGACTGTAAAGCTGCCGCCCAGTTGGGTGGGTGTGAAGCACATGACTGTAAAGCTGCCGCCCAGTTGGGTGGGTGTGGAGCACATGACTGTAAAGCTGCCGCCCAGTTGGGTGGGTGTGAAGCACACGACTGTAAAGCTGCCGCCCAGTTGGGTGGGTGTGGAGCAAGACTAGTAACTGTGTGACTCACTAAAGATGTAAAGTGCCTTGTATAGTGACTGTTGTGAGCCTCTTGTTGAATCACTTGTGACACAAAAGATTATTGATGTGTGTGATTAAATATGTATGTGTATGTATATATGTATACGTATATATATATGTACATGTATGTATGAGAATGTGTATATGTATATATGTAACATTAATAATTTTGTAACTAGCGTCAAAAATTATTTGCTTAGCTAAACGAACTAGAGGGTTCAGTTCCTGAACCGATTATGTGCCTCTGTAATCCTTTACACCACGGCCCACGGGATGGGTATGGGGTGCATAATAAAGACATTATATTCTCATATATATATATATATATATATATATATATATATATATATATATATATATATATATATTGGCAGATTTTCTTGCAGACATGTTTTTGAATATAACAGAAAGGGTGAAATTATAGCATGAATCTTTTCTATATTTCTTATGTTACTCTTTACTTGACATAACAGGAAAGGGGGGTGAGTGCCTAAAGAGACTTTACCGTAATACTATCTTAATAATGCAATCTTATGCAAAAATTAACGTAAAAAATAAATCACTAACAAAATTGTTAAATATAATTTTATCCACAACAGGCATATCTGTTTGATAGATGTTTGATTGCATAGCTAAGCTTGTTTAAAAAAAAAAAGACTATTTTTGAGAGGAGCCTTGTAGAAACTAGTACGAGTAATTATAATATAATGTTTCCATGATTCAGTGCTTGGCTCTCGTGAACATCGTGAAGTTGATGTTTAAGCAGAATTGATTAGTTTTTTGTACTGTGGCAGGTATTTTCTGCCTTGATTCCATGTATGACTAGCCATCCTGTGAGATGGGAATATTAAATGAACTTATAGCAAGTTCTTGATCTACATTGTGTAATCTTTCTAATAGAATAAGGTAGCAGCACATTGCTATGTATACCTAAGCTTGTTAATTAAAAAAACGAAATCTTTGATAATTTTTGCCAATTATCTTTTGGAAGATAATTTTCTTAAGAATGGATTGTAGAGAAGCTAAGTGTGCGGTATGAGGGAGGGCATTATAGAGAAGCTAAGTGTGCGGTATGAGGGAGGGCATTATAGAGAAGCTAAGTGTGCGGTATGAGGGAGGGCATTATAGAGAAGCTAAGTGTGCGGTATGAGGGAGGGCATTATAGAGAAGCTAAGTGTGCGGTATGAGGGAGGGCATTATAGAGAAGCTAAGTGTGCGGTATGAGGGAGGGCATTATAGAGAAGCTAAGTGTGCGGTATGAGGGAGGGCATTATAGAGAAGCTAAGTGTGGGGAATAATTTTTCCTTTACTCGCTGCAATTAGCACCAAAGGTAATTCCAGCATAGCTGCAGTATATTTACCATAGTTAGTCCTTGGCGCTGAGGTCTTCATTTTCTGTTCACAACTACTAAGGCAGGCACTTCGGTATGTAAAGCAGGGCCTGGGAAGAGGGCCAAATAACAACTTACCAACTTCCTGAGCACTTCCCTAACTACCACTAACGAGCCAGCTGTTGCGCACTTACACGCCCCTCTAACTCTGGTTAAAAATTGGAAGTGATACACTATACAGGACTGTGTAAGAATGTTTTTCTTTGTAAATCATGGGCAGAAACAATTAAATAAAACGGGTGAACCATTGTTGGGAATTGGAAGTATTGAGGTCGCACTATGGGGCCCTTCAACAACAACTGCCCTTCGTCAGGACGCAACCCACAACAGCTGGGTTAATTCCCTGGCACCTATTTAATCCAAGGTGAACACGAAACACCACGAAGTGCGGCCCAACTTGTATTGATGTATCCGAACATGGTGACCTCATCTTCAGAAGGACACAGCTGCTCTGGAGAAAGTGCAACACCGGGCAACAAAAATCATTCCAGCACTAAGTCAACTCTCGTATCAGGAACGGTTGAGGGCCTCAGGGCCAACAACACTGCAAACCAGACATGACAAGGCGGATACAAATATCTATCTATGCATCTGTCCGTCTATCCATACATCTATCTATTAATCCATCCATATAACTATATATCCATCTATCCAGACATATATATATAATATATATATATATATATATATATATATATATATATATATATATATATATATATATATATATATATATACATATATATATATATATATGTGTGTATATGTATCTATCCATCCATCTATCTTTCTATCCATACATTTATGCATCATCAATCAATCCATCTATCCATTTTTCTATCCATCCATCTCTTTGTCAAATTATCTATCTATCGTAAAGGATTTTAGACCTGGCCTCTTGTACCATCAACTGTGTAACTATTTCATTAAATCTGGTGTACTGGACGACATCCTAACAATTTATCCTAAATTTGCAAGTCCATTTTAAAGAACGAAGAACAGTTTTATATATATTATTTTTAAGCTGCATCACTTATGAGCCCATCCCTGCCCTTGTGTGGCAGTGCACAATAGAAAGTTGTATTTACATATTCGTACATTGAAACATTGATTGTAACCATGATATATATGTGCTTCAACCTTCAGTTCAGACCTATTGTCTTGTGTATGCCCCTCTGTCTTGTGTGACAGTGAATTTTCTATTGTGCATTATCCTCACTTTAATAATAAGACTTAATTGAATTCTTCGGATTAGGCAAAATTGTAATTAAATTTTGTCAATAAAGATGTTAATAATAATAAGTAGTGATCTGAATGTATTTACTATTTGCTATTTGTGTCTGCAGAATCGAGCTATTAGTTCTTCGAACCCGCCTTTCTAACTAATCTATTTTTCCTCTATTTTGCTACCACATATATTTCTCTCTAACACACGCACACACCTACACCACCACCACCTACCAAATTCAGATAACCACCTACAAAATTCTCAGGGGAATTGACAGGGTGGACAAAGGCAAACTCTTCAGCACGGGTGGAACACGAACAAGGGGACACAGGTGGAAACTTAGTACCTAGATGAGCCGCAGAGACGCTAGAAAGAATTTTTTCAGTGTCAGAGTAGTTAACAAATGGAATGTATTAGGCAGTGATGTGGTGGAGGCTGACTCCATACACAGTTTCATATGTAGATATGATAGAGCCCAGTAGGCTCAGGAATCTGTACACCAGTTGAGAGGCGGGACCAAAGAGACAAAGCTTAACCCCCGCAAGCACAATTAGGTGAGTACACACACACACACATTCCCAGGAAGCAGGCCGTAGCAGCTGCCTAACTCCCAGGTTGGATTAGGTAAACAGTTCCATCAGGGTGAAAAATATATCTGCCCATTTGTTTCTGCCTCGGCCTGCAATCGAACCCGGGGCCTTAGGACTACGACTTCCAAGCGCTGTTCACTCAGCCGCGATATGTTCCCTTTTGAATTCTGGTGACCCCGAAACAGCCTATCTTCATTGTGGACTCCAGCCCATTATTTCCGTCAATTTGGGAGAAGCTAGGCCCAATTAGCATATGGCATCCAATTTCATACAGGCAAACAGACATTCTCTCTTATAGTACAGATTTAAATAAAAGAAAGAACACTGGGCTTGCGTATTACACATTTTTGTAATTGTATAGTTCAAGCCACAGACACGCGCTGCGGAAGGTACATGTCATGACGCTATTATCAGAAGGTACATGGCACATTCATAGAGTCAGGAGGTAAATGACACGACTCTGGTGTCAGGAAGTATATGATAAGACTCTAGTATCATATATGGCTTGTTGAGCTTGACACTGTTGCTCCTTGTGTGTGTTACATTGTGGCTTGTTGAGCTTGACACTGTTGGCCCTTGTGTGTGTTACATTGTGGCTTGTTGAGCTTGACACTGTTGCTCCTTGTGTGTGTGTTACATTGTGGCTTGTTGAGCTTGACACTGTTGCTCCTTGTGTGTGTTACATTGTGGCTTGTTGAGCTTGACACTGTTGGCCCTTGTGTGTGTTACATTGTGGCTTGTTGAGCTTGACACTGTTCCCCCTTGTGTGAGTTACTTTATTTATTTATTTATTTATTTATTTACTTTCACAAGCAGTGCATGCTAAGCAGTACATAAAAAGAAATACAAAGGAAACTCCTTAAAGTACAAAATCATGGGCCTGAAGGGCACACAACAAGACATACAAGCGTGACATGTTACATAGAACAGGACAGGTAGACAAAAATCCAAAAGTAAAAAGAAAAAAAGACACCACCACCACAGGCCTGACGAGCCCATAACAAACACCTCAGGAATTTTTCCGGAAACTGTTCTCTTGGAAACCGGAGACAGAACGCCTCCCAGCGCAGCCACAGATCAGGATACTCATCCTGACGCTTCTTATAGGGGAGGCCATCATATCCGGAACCTCGGACACGAAGGCATGCACACGGGGGTCCCAAATAGTCGTAGGACACAGGGGAAGCGGCGCCACCCGCTCCCACATGACGGGCAGTCGGGGCGCAGTCAAATCCCCAACAGGTGGAATCCCAACACCGGGTACGGCCCCCCTCAAACGGGCAACCGCACCCCTGAAATGGGGTGACCGCACAGGGGCCGGCGGGAGCACAGCAGGGGGCACCACAGGAGGCGACAGGTGAGGGGGCAACACCACAGGGGCTCCTGCCGGAACATCCACAGGGCCGGGCACCGGCACAGACCCCCACGACGGTTATCCTTCTTCAAGACCACCACAAGGCCTCGGCTCACACCAGCACCGTCTACCTCAGGAGGAGCAACCACCCCCCATTACGGAGAAACCCCTGCAGGAGAAAAAAACAGATGTTAATTCAGAACCACTTCCACCGGCAGCAGCAGGAGGCGCGTGAAGCTCCGCCACCACCGTCGCAGTGGACACCAACTCCCCAGGAACCACCCCGGTATGGGACTTGCCATCATCAAAGTCACCCACGTCGGCCCAGGCAGAAGATGAACGCCGCGAACGCTTAGAATCCGGCTGCACGTAGTCCAAGCCGGAGGTGGAACCAGAAGCACGGATACCACAGGGCGGGCGCACCGGCACACGTCGCAAGACGTCAGCATCCTCAACTACATGGGGGACCGGTCCCAACACCGCAGGAGGCCCCGCACCGACACCACCTTCCAGCACGGCCGGGACAGGCATCGTAGACGGAGAAACAGGAACCGGAGAAGCTGAAGACGGCGGAGACGTAGGGGAAGCTTTCGGAAGATCCACATCAGCACCAGGAACACCACCCGGAACAGGACGTCCAACGGAGGACTTCACAACCCCCATAGGACAAGCCCCAGCAACATCAGGCGCACCGGTCGACACAGGAGGCGACCCAGCAGCCAAAGAGTCGTCTACAACCTCACCCAGCGAGTCCTCCTCCACAGCGAGCGGCGGGAAATCCTCCTCACGAAAGAGGTTCAACGGCACGACGACATTCGCTGAGCACCCAGCAGTCATGTGGCCCAACAACCCACAACGAAAGCAGGTTCGTGGCTGTCGTGCAAAGTACACCTGGATGTAAAACCCCATAAGCCGCACAGAGGACGGGATGTCCGACCGCTGCCGCATCCCCAGAGTGCGAATATTCGTCCGAACTCCCTTAAATTTCCCAGAGGAAAGCATATACAATCTTACACTCACAACAGTGCCATACCACCCGAAATATCTCCGTAGCAGCTCCTCCGGGAACTGGAGGGGTGCACCTTGCACACTGACGAAGGTAAAGGCACCACTACGGTCGGAGATAACGACCGTACCAGTAGCGTCCGGCAGCGAAAACGATCGCCCCTCGTAACGGCGCAAAAACACCCTGTAGTCATCCTCGGTGGCAAACTTCACGATAGCCCAATGGGAAGAAACCAACTCCACTCCATAAATTGCAGCCACATCACCGCGCAGCATGTCACACAACACCAACTCCACCGCTGGATAATCAGCCTTGCCGGTGAACTCCAATCTGACCTAATGAACCCACAACACAGGGGAGAGGTAACCCCCCCAATCACGCACGCAACGTCAGCACACTACCAGCGGTCCGCCAACCACCCCGGGCAAGCAACAACTGGGCAGCAGGACAGGAACGACTGCTCACCACGCCACCCGGTGCGCAACCCATGTGTGTTATATTGTGGCTTGTTGAGCTTGACACTGTTGGCCCTTGTGTGTGTTACATTGTGGCTTGTTGAGCTTGACACTGTTGGCCCTTGTGTGTGTGTTACATTGTGGCTTGTTGAGCTTGACACTGTTGGCCCTTGTGTGTGTTACATTGTGGCTTGTTGAGCTTGACACTGTTGGCCCTTGTGTGTGTGTTACATTGTGGCTTGTTGAGCTTGACACTGTTGTCCCTTGTGTGTGTTACACTGTGGCTTGTTGAGCTTGACACTGTTGTCCCTTGTGCGTGTTACATTTGACCTTTTAAAAAATAGTAAGGATTAATATCCTCCATCATCGCTACATAATGGTTGTGTTGCTCTATGGGTCAAGAATGGGTCAAGAGTTTTGGTCCCCAATTGTAAATATTATCAGGTCCAGAGGCATAGTGAATCATTCTGTGAGTTGTGCTTCGAAGACAGTGGGTCTCTATATACAGCTGGCCTGGCCCCCTTCATAAATGGCCAGGTCCACCACACAGCCAAAATGGTCCGACCACACAGCCAAACTGGTCCGACCACACAGCCAAACTGGTCCGACCACACAGCCAGACTGGTCCCCCCACACAGCCAGCCTGGTTCACAACTCAGCAAGGCTGGTCCACCCCACAGCAAGGATGGTCCACCCCACAGCAAGGATGGTCCACCCCACAGCCAGGCCTGGTCCATTGTCGTAAGGTGCATTTCCCACAGCCTTTCCTCGTAACTCATGCCTCTTAGTTCTGGGACTAGCCTAGTGGCATACCTTTGAATTTTTTCCAGCTTTGTCTTGTGCTTGACATGCTGGGGCCGCATACTCCAGGATTGGTCTTACATATGTGGTATACAAGATTCTGAATGATTCCTTACACAGGTTCCTGAACGCTGTTCTGATGTTAGTCAGCCTCGCATATGCCGCAGATGTTATTCTTTTTATGTGGGCTTCAGAAGACAGGTTTGGTGTGATATCAACTCCTAGATCTTTCTCTCTGTCCGTTTCATTAAGTACTTCATCTCCTATTCTGTATCCTGTGTCCGGCCTCCTGTTTCCACTGCCTAGTTTCATTACTATGCATTTACTCGGGTTGAACTTCAACAGCCATTTGTTGGACCATTCACCCAGTCTGTCTAGGTCATCTTATAGCCTCCTACTATCATCCTCTGATAGTGTGTGTGTGCTTGTGTGTGTGTGTGTGTGTGTGTGTGTGTGTGTGTGTGTGTGTGTGTGTGTGTGTGTGTGTGTGCGTGTGTGTGTGTGTGTGTGTGTGTGCGCGCGCGCGCGCAATCGACTACCATTGCAAACATTTGCTTTTATATAGCAATGTTTTTCTATTGAATATTTTGACATTTTCAGTAATTCAGCATTATTTTTAATACATTATGTGGGCATATTGTGATTTAATTATATACACTGACTTTGTATAATTTAATTGTAATTATAAATGAGTTAATATCAATAATCTTCCTACTGAAGAAATAACATATACAGCACTCCCCAGGTATATACATGAAGAGGGTAGGTGTTTGTCAGGGAATTGATAGGGTAGATAAAGACAGGCTATTTAACACAAGGGGCACACGCACTAGGGGACACAGGTGGAAATTGAGTACCCAAATGAGCCACAGAGATATTAGAAAGAATTTTTTTAGTGTCAAAGTGGTTGACAAATGGAATTCATTAGGCAGTGATGTGGTGGAGGCTGACTCCATACACAGTTTCAAGTGTAGATATGATAGAGCCCAGTAGGCTCAGGAACCTGTACACCAGTTGATTGACAGTTGAGAGGCGGGACCAAAGAGCCAGATCTCAACCCCCGCAAGCACAAATAGGTGAGTACAAATAGGTGAGTACATGATATGGTAGTTTCGGGGGGGGGGGTGGGGGGAGGAAGTAATCTGACCTTTAAGTCCGCAGTTGCCGTCACGGTTTCAGCGCTGACTATAATAAATCAGAGGTCAGAGAAATTGATGTGTGTTTTAATTTAACTATACAAGGTCTCTGCCGACACGGACACAACCGCTTCTCCTAAAAACATGACATATCCTTGGAAAATAAGAGATAGATTATACCTTCAGATAAGGTTCAAGTGGAATGTTCTTACATTCCCCGTGGCGCAGTGGTGAGACACTCGCCCCGCGCTGCGCGAGCGATTTGGCCCGAATTCGTATCCTGGCCGGGGAGGATTGACTTGGCGCCAATCTTTAACTGTACGCCTCTGTTCACCCAACAGTGAATGGGTATACCTGGTTGTTAAACGATTTGGTGGGTCGTATTCCAGGGAAAATTAAGATTAAGGACCTGCCCGAGGCGCTATGCGTGCTGGTGCCTGTACAAAAATGTAAGAACTCATGTATAAAAAAAAAAAAAAAATTACGTTAAAATCCATTATTGTCTAAAACCTGTGTCGACGTGACCATCGTGACGTCACGCACCTGGACCATACCCAGCCCCGCCTCCTCACATGAAAGTACTTATAGTAACAGTCTGGTCGGTCATACAAATATGGACGTGATGGACCAATAGAAAGTAGACTCTTGTAGTATTGAATTTGGACGAACCGGAAAAGTTTTTTTCTATTTATGCTGCTAATTAAATTAATAATTTTGTAACTAGCGTCAAAAAAATTTTATTTGCTTAGCTAAACGAACTAGAGGGTTTAGTTCCTGAACCGATTATGTGCCTCTGTAATCCTTTACACCACCGCCCACGGGATGGGTATGGGGTGCATAATAAAGGAAAAAATTGAATTAATGAAACCTCACCTAACTATCCTAGGCCTAATGCACGCTGAGGTTTTATATAGTACATATATGTGCTATACTTGGCTTAGGAATATATAAATTTCCTTTTTAGCTTTATTTTTCCTGACTCTATAAAGTGAATAGTATAAAATTCTACTTTCTATTGGTCCGCCACGTCGATATTTGAACGATGGTACACCTAGTTACACACAAATACAATCCTATCTGGAGGATGGGTTGTATATCATATTTCAACCCTCTCTCTCTCTATAAATATATATTATCAACAATCTTATGCCCCATCCAAGAATTCGAACCTGGGCCACAAGGACATCAACCATTAGCAAATCCAGTACCATGCCACCGAACTTTCAAACCTCCTCTCTCTCTACACCCGCATCCTTTTCCTGAATTTCATCTCCCCATCCCTCTACCTCCCCCATCCTTTCCAATCCCTTTGGACATCAAAGCTAAAGCTACCCACTCTGCCAGCGTCGGCTTGAGGAGCACTCAAGCTAAACCCTTATTTGTGTGATGCTCCAGCCTTTCCTCCTAAGGTTTCAAAACATCAAGAAAACAGTTAATTTAAAGTGTCCTCTCCTAACCTTACAGACTAAGGCAGAGGACCCAAAACAGAGAACGGGGTCCTATGCCTTAGTCTGACAGCACGTCACTTTCGCGAGCCGATTTCATTTTCTAGTATAACAATTGTTGGCCTTAGAAACGCATACGAGCGAAAAGCGACGTCTTTGTAAGAGGACAGCTTGATCGCTCAGCGCGATTCCTTGTTCAAGAAATTTATAAAATATCTGCGCCTGTACACCATGCTTCTCCGCCCGTCCCGCAACAGAAGAGTCGCATTTTGACGCATACTTTACCTAAGGCCAAAAACTGTCGTACTGGAAAATGGCAGCGGCTCGCGAAATAGACACAATGTTCCGTTTTCTGTTTTGGGGTCCTCTGGTAGGTTAGGATAAGGACACTTTAGTACCACAGTTTCTTGACGTTGGAAAACCATAGGAGGACTTGCTGAGACCATAAGTGTCGCGAGGCATAGTAATGAATTAACTCAAACAGTATTCTATTGAATGGGAAATATAACTAAAAACCTAACCTAACCCTTCCATGCAATCCTTCCTCTAATAAATGCTATCATAGGCCTAGTATAGTACATATACGTACTATATTAGGTCTAAGAGTGTTTAAGTTTTGTTTTAGATTTTTTCTCGAACTTTACCAAATTAATCGTACAAAGTGTTTCAGCTTCAGTGTTCCAACAGTACATATATTGACATGTCCGACCAAATAGTTGATATAAATATTATAATTTTAGGATTGGTTAATGTATATTTTTATTTATTTATATTCAAGAAGATACCGTAGGTTTGTGAGAGTACATAACATTGGTGTTCTTTATATTCAAGAAGATACCGTAGGTTTGTGAGAGTACATAACATTGGTGTTCTTACATTCTTGTAAAGCCACTAACGTCAGTAAGAAGCTTCAGGATGGGGGTCACCCCGCTATCTTGGACGAGTGGTAAACAGGTAGTGGGACAACACGGGCTGATACCTGTCTACAGTAGTGTATCCGAAGGCAGTTGATCCCTCACGTTTTAGATAGACACAGGAAATCTGTAAGTACAGAGGCCTGGGACAGTGTCACTGGTTCAAAGGCAGGCGTTGACTCACAATAACGTGGCTGAAGTATGTTGACCAGACCACACACTAGAAAGTGAAGGGACGACGACGTTTCGGTCCGTCCTGGACCGTTTTCAAGTCGATTGTGACTTGATCGATTTGAGAATGGTGCAGGACGGACCGAAACGTCGTCGTCCCTTCACTTATTAGTATGTGGTCTGGTCCACTTACTGGTTCAAACTAATTGACGCGGAGTGCTTGGACCTCAACACACGCAACGGAACCACTACTTCGTTTTGATGGTTGCCATATCGTTGCTACAGTGTTGTGGTTGCGATGTGTGTTTGCTGGCGTGGTTCCTGGGGTAAATGTACAGTCACTGACGACAACTACACACTTATACAATACACACTCATACACCACAAAATTACACACTACACTCTGAGAGAGAGAACTCTATCAACGCCAGAGGCCCGAAACTGTTCAACACGCTTCCCCTACACATGAGGTTCATAACTGGCCGACCTCTCACAGTGTTCAAGAGAGAACTCGAAAAAAAACTCCAAAGGATACCTGATCAACCAGGAGTCTTGGTCCAGGGACCGGGCCGCGGGAACGTTGGGCCCCGAAATCAAGGCAAGGTTAGGTACACACTCATTTACTACACACTCATGTACTGCACCCTCATTCACCACACCCATTCACTACATTCTCATTCACTACATTCTCATTCACTACACGCTGCTTCACCACTCACTTATACACTACACAATCTTAAACAGCAGTCAACCTTATGCAACATATAGCCAAACACAATGCAAACTACCTCAGATCTGGCAGTGACCCTACTGAGTCATCTGTCTGACAATGACTCCATTAAGTCAAATATCTGCTATTGGCTGTAATAAATCGATACTCTGGCAGCGACTGCACTAAGTCGACAATCTAGCACTGACAGTACTAAGTCGACTATCTAGCAGTGGCAGAACTAAATCAACTGTCTAGCAGAGACAGTACTAAGTCGAGTGTATAACAATAACAGTACTAAGTCTACTATCTAGCAGTGACCTTACTGGGTCACGAAAAACGTCGACCTCCACTAGCATGGACGACCTTGCATCTGCTAGAGGGACTTTCGCCTGGCCTGTGAGTGTCGGGGTCCCTGTTGTATATATATACGGAGCGTAGCGGCCCATGAACTATTCAGTAGACCAGCAGCAGCGTCTTCACCATGAAACCCATCTTCCTCTGCTTCCTCGGTGTGACCCCCGATCACCTTAACCTCTGTGGTGTTCACTGGAACACGACATTAGAATCATAATGAAGCACCATTAAAACACCATGCAATATTTCACAGATATTTTTGCTTTTGTCAAGAATTTGGAAAGTTAAATAACTGCAAAATAGTTACGTGTTGTGTTATTGATTAAAATATATAACTATTATTTATATTACGCTATTTAAAAATGCCTAAATTTGATTATATTGCAGTTACAATAACCAGAGCCAGCCGGTTTCCTAACAATATTTTGTCTACCAACTATGGTGCGCCTGCTGATAATGGCGGTTACTCATACGACAAAGATCTGCTGGGATCTGCCTCCTCCGTCGACTCTGCTTTGGAAGAAGATCCCATAGCCGTCCTGGCCGCCAGTATTCCCGGGGGCGGCGTCCCTGGCCAACACTACCCGATCCTGGCCTCTGTGCCACAAACCGGTTTCTCCTGCCAGTCTCAGGAGTTCCCGGGTTACTTCGCCGACACCGCTGACGAGGCCCGCTGCCAGGTCTTCCACATCTGCCAGTTCGACGGCCGCCTCGACTCCTTCCTGTGTCCCAACGGCACCGTCTTCAACCAGCAGTACTTCGTGTGTGACTGGTGGTTCAACGTCGACTGCGCCGCCTCCGAGCAGTTCTTCGCTCTCAACTCCGAGATCGGCAAGATCCCCGAGGACAACGTGGCCGCCGCCTCCGATCTATCCCTGTCTGAGACCTACGGCGTCCCTGAGGCCCAGGCCTCGGATCAGGTCCCTAGCGAGCTATACAGCACGCCAACCAGGTCGTGAGGAGTTCTGATGACTGCTGTGCGGACTCGGATTCGATAATAAATGCCTTTTTAACAGTAACAATAATCTTTACTGCATTATCATACAATTTATTTAATAATTTTTTTTCATAATAAATTAATATATATTGTCTCCATCGATGTTCCATTTTTCCACTATTCCCAATTTTAAACATTTCTTCTTCGCTGATTTCCCTTAAAATCTAGTACGTTGCTATCATGTCTCCGCTGTTCTTCCTGTTGGAATAATGTTAGTGTACGAGAGATATAGGAGAGTATTAGAGATAAGTATTAAAGAAACACGAGTTATATACACTGGAAGATGAAGCCAATTTCTCAGTATTGTATATCAATATCTATAAGCGAGAATGTCTGTCTGATCAATGTTGTAGTCCAGATGCTTAGGGCTAGCCACGCCCAACTTTGTAGGAATAATGGTCTGGGGTAGGGGATGGACATAGGCTAATCGAGGTGGGGCCTAAATTAAATATGTTCAGAAATATCAGCTTTGAACCCATCTCCCCAACTTTGCGATTTCCATGATCTAAAATGAAATCGGGAATGTGTTTTCCGAGGAGTTTACTCCAGTCGTTAAATTAGCACAATTTCATGATTTATTCGAAAACGGAGAACTGAATTCATTCGAGTAACAATGATGAAGAGAGAGAGTAGTTAAGATGGTTGCAGTGATGAAGATAGCATATGCAATGGAGATAGCATGTAGTGAAGATGTAAGATTAGGGGGAGAGGGAGGGGGCCAGGGTCCAGCTGGAAGATAAGCGGGGAGAGGGGAGGGACAAGGGGGTGCTAATGGGAAAGGGGGTGCTAATGGGAAAGGGGGGGGGATGAAATGGGGAAGATGGGTGGGACGAGGGAGGAGAGGATCAAGAGGAGGTGAGAGGGAGGGAAATGGAGAAAGAGGAGGTTGAGAAGGGGTGAAATGGTGGGTAGTGGAGTGGAGAGGAGGTTAAATAGGGAAAGGAAGCGAAGGTTAAATAAGGGAGAGGACAGCAGAGTCGGAAGAGGGAAGAGAGGGGAAGAAGAGACAGACTCAGACCCGAGCACCATCAGGAATCCCTCTAGTAGACTGTATGAGATGAACGGGTTACGGGGAAGGGAAGGGACAGCTCCTCGCCTCTAAGGAGAGAAATCTGGGAATCAACATACTCCAAACCAGACGCCAGAGGCTCACGAAAGCTGGTTAATGTCTGCAACATATGCAAAGCTTTCAACTGTCGAGATAGTCTTCTGGCACCTAGATATGGAAACTTTCAAATATTGGTGGCAACATGCGTAAGACTCATACTTGAGAACGTAGCCTCATTATGGGTTCTCCCCTGTAATAACAAAAATTAAACAAGAGAATGTAGTTTACGCAATGAGGCTGGTCCCAGAGATATGCAATGAGGCTGGTCCTAGAGATATGCAATGAGGCTGGTCCCAGAGATATGCAATGAGGCTGGTCCTAGAGATATGCAATGAGGCTGGTCCTAGAGATATGCAATGAGGCTGGTCCTAGAGATATGCAATGAGGCTGGTCCCAGAGATATGCAATGAGGCTGGTCCTAGAGATATGCAATGAGGCTGGTCCTAGAGATATGCAATGAGGCTGGTCCTAGAGATATGCAATGAGGCTGGTCCTAGAGATATGCAATGAGGCTGGTCCTAGAGATATGCAATGAGGCTGGTCCCAGAGATATGCAATGAGGCTGGTGCTAGAGATATTCAACGAGGCTGGTGCCAGAGATATTCAACGAGGCTGGTGCCAGAGATATTCAACGAGGCTGATGCCAGAATAGAGAGGAATAAGTTGCAGTGAAAGGCTCATAGTGCTGGCCTTCACTAAGCTACAACACAGGAGGTGCAAGAAGGATATGACACTAACGTAAAAGATTCCGAAGGGGAATCGATGAAGTTGACAAAGAAGCAAGAGAAGACTATATAAAATATAAGTTTCGATAAACTCGTTCGTCATGCGGGATGATTTTGTTACAAAATAACGGAACTTATTACTCGCAAACGTCATGTTTTGTTTACTGCTGGAAATGGAATTGCCTAAGTTAGCACTGCATACCTAGATAACCCTAACCAGGTATTGATAACCCTAACCTAGTATTGTCTGAGGTAAATAATCCTAGCTTAACCTACCATTGATAGACCTAATTAATTCTAACCTAACCTCGCATTGCAGACCTAGATAACCTTAGCCTAACCTAGTATTGCAAGAGCTCAATAACCCCATACCTAACCTAATATTTTCAGACCTAAATAATTCTAACCTAACAGCATTATCAGACCTATGTAATCCTATTCTAACCTTGCATTGGCAGACTTAAATAAGTCTAACCTAACCAAGCATTCCTAGGTCTTATCTGTCCTAACCTAACCAAACCACTCTAGACATTAATAATCTAAAACTTACCTAGAAGTGTGAATCTAAATAATTTTTAACCAAGCCTATCATTGTCAGACCTTATTAATCCAAATTTAGCCAAGAAATGCCAAACCTATCTAATCCCAATCAAGAACTGTCAGGCCTAAATTCTTGTAATCAAACCTAGCCTAACCTATACTAACTAAGCCTATTCTAACATTATCTAACCCATGAAAATACATTCCTCACCAGGTCAGGTTTAGATACTGTTCTGTGATCGATATTTCAAATTAATAAAGTAAGGAGTTGTGCATATTTATGGAGGGTCGCCCATCATCTAACTGCCACTAACTTAGAAGCCATGAAAGTATAAAGAGGTTTCCACCTGTGAAATTAGACCAGAGAATGCACCTCGAATTTGTAATTCATACCAACGTTTTAACTGAACTTATTAAATATAAGGAAGAGCGAGACATTAAGCGAAAGACAATATAAATTTCTAAGGCTACATTTCATGAATCAAAACAAACTGAACAAAATATATTCTCCTGATTAGTAACACTGAGGCAGGGGCTATTATTGCGGTTTACTGACAAATCAGTTTCGTCCCTCGCGGTGTTACAAATATCCAAAATTTTGGAATTTGTGTTTTATCAATAGAGAAGCGACCAAGATAGGTGACGGTTACTCCAACAATTAGTAGTAGGCATCCATCAGTCTCAGGCGACTGTGGAGTTGATAAGCAAAACACAGAGAAATCACATTATCGTGATATATCAATGAGAAATTCCACAGGAGCCGTGATGAGGTTTATATATATAACCCTTACCTAACCTAATATTTCCATACCTAAATAATTCATCTTATAAAATATAAGGCTAATGACAACTGTATTTCATAAATTTCATTTAACGCAATTTATCATCAATATTATTGAGGCGAATGCAAAATTTTTACTATAAATAACTACAGAGGAGTGCAGTTTTTACCTGAAAAATAAACTATAAAATATTTATTTAAAAAATATTAATTTATTATTATTATTGTTGAGATTAGTAAAGACACTATGGATAATAATAACATTATAGAAAGTATAAAAAATATTAACAGCAATAGTTGTAGTTATATAACAGAGGAGCTTTGCAGTATATATAATAGGAATATATTAACTGAAAAGGTATTTGTAATATTGCACTATACTATACAGTAAGTAGATAAGACAGAAGACACTTGAAACCCGCTAAATCATATCAGATCAGTTGAAATATTAATAATTTATTCTGAGTCTCACTTTACAAGGGTTGCAACATCCGTGTACCGAAGGAAGATGAAGAAATCCACTTGCCAGGACTATTTCATTATTTCTCTGTACTTTAGCGAATATCTACTGCACGTTTGCCAATGGCAGTGAGGGAGCGGAAGAGATAGCCTCTTGTTCCCCGAGCAGCGACGACCTTGCTTCTGCTACGGGCCTTTCCATGACCTAAGCGTGTTAGGGCTCGACGTCGTGTGTGTATATATAGCAGAGAGCCATGAATGCATCACCAGACAATCTCCTGCAGCTTCCCCTCCAACATGAACCTCATCTTCCTCAGCTTCCTTGGTACGGGTTTGGGTTACATCCTGTTTGGAATAGGATTCTTCATGGCGTTCGTGTAACTACCTATGTGTGGGATAGTTGGTCTACCAATATTTGGGATAGAAATCTCACTGGCGTTTGTGTAACTGCCTACTAATGTTGATTATTTCACAATATTGTGGTTCTAGGGTATATAGTGGTAAGCGCAGTCACTATCTTGCATCATAAGTTAAAACGGTACTAATTCGATCCCTGGCCAAGGCGTAATGATTAGGCACCATCCCTTTATTGTCTCCTCCCAGTACACTCAGCTGTTGAGTTGTAAACTCAACCAGCTGTTGTAAACAAATCTGGTTGTAAAATGATTAGCAAGTCGTGCTCTGTCTGGTAAAACAGCGTTCAGTAATAAACCTCTGACCTCTGCTCGTTCTTAATGCGTCGCATCCGTCACGGAATCGACCAAACCGACAAAACTGCGAGGGTTTTAGTCCAAAATAAAAGCATCGTAATATTGACGATTCTGAGCACCGGCCGCGGTAAGTTAGGCGGGTTGTTCGGGTTCAAATATTTCGGGTTAGGTAAAAGGGTTGTATTTTTACGGAGTGTCAGATCGTGATAACGAGCTGATTCCGCTGTGGGTGTACATCCCATCGTGGTTCATCTGCATTTAGCAGAGTTCTTGTACATTTATGTAAGCAATAAGAGCATGTACACATTTACAGAGGTAACGGTAGTATTGTATCCCGTGCGAAGGCAGTCCGTTCTCTAGAGCATTGCCAATCCCAGAACCCACGGATTGAACAAGGGACATCACGTAAATTGTGCGAGCCGCTATTATTTTTAGCACCTCTTACTTTTATGTTGGGAACCTTTACGTCAAAATATGATGTGTTATGCGAGAGAACAGGATTATCATGTTTGAGGAATAGATTGAATACAAAATAGCTCAACTCCCTCGTATGAAGTGACAGAGACAAGCCAAAAGTTCTAAGGTTCCAGGATGAACTGAAACGTCATTACTTCCATGTCATCAGTGTGGATTAAATTATTGATGTTTAGCGACGTTTTCATTGATTATGTTTCGCATCAATTAAATAACTCAATACTTATTGATTAATAATACAGCCCCAAATATGGTGCCAAGGCGCACTAAAATAACAATAACGTGATATATCAAATGAACAAATATTGTATCGTATACTGAATTAAATATGTTTGAGAAGATCATATTTAGCATTTGCTAATTACGCTAGCTGTGAGTCTTTTATTAGAACAATTGGCCAATCGTTATAAACCATTAATCAATCCTCATTTTTAAAAAATATAGTGCCTCATTTGCAACCCACTACGATTATTATTATAGTGAGTGTTTGGTCTATTGAATTGTCTTGTAGAGGGTAACCTAAGATTCATTTTACATTTTTAGTTTCCCAGTAAATATATTAGTGTGCCCTAAGAACGTATTTGACTTCAAATATTATATTTACTTACAGAGAAAATCCACAGGAGCCGTGATGAGGATTAGAACATATGCACCGGGTGTTCCCAGATGCACGCTCTAGTCGACTAAGCCATTGGGACCATCCAGTGCATAGGTTCGAAACCTCATCACGACTGTGGAATTTCTCATTGATATATCACGATAATGTGATTTGTCTGTGTTTTGCTCACAGACTTCGTTCCTAGACAATAGATATAACTACCTTGATATTTAGTAACCATATTGTTGCAGCTACAGTGGCCAGCTCCAGCCGGCTCACAAGCGGTGCTTTGTCCACCAGCTATGGTGCGCCTGCTGACAATGGCGGTTACTCATACGACAGAGATCTGCTGGGATCTGCCTCCTCCGTCGACACCGCTCTGGAAGAAGATCCCATAGACGCCCTGGCCGCCAATATTCCCGGGGGCGGCGTCCCTGGTCAACACTACCCGATCCTGGCCTCTGTGCCACAAACCGGTTTCTCCTGCCAGGCTCGGGAGTTCCCGGGTTACTTCGCCGACACCGCTGACGAGGCCCGCTGCCAGGTCTTCCACATCTGCCAGTTCGACGGCCGCCTCGACTCCTTCCTGTGTCCCAACGGCACCGTCTTCAACCAGCAGTACTTCGTGTGTGACTGGTGGTTCAACGTCGACTGCTCCGCCTCCGAGCAGTTCTTCGCTCTCAACTCCGAGATCGGCAAGATCCCTGAAGACAACGTGGCCGCCGCCTCCGATCTATCCCTGTCTGAGACCTACGGCGTCCCTGAGGCCCAGGCCTCGGATCAGGTCCCTAGCGAGCTATACAGCACGCCAAACAAGCTCTAAGAACACCCTCATCATAACATTCCGTCAGACTTCAATATGTCATATTTTAACCATGAATAATTGCCACATCCAAGTGACCTTGTATTTAAATTCGTATTTATGTTGCAATACAATATATTACAAATTATTTATATTATTTTATATATAGCATAGGTAATAATGTTTTTCCTGACTTAGTGAATATTGGAGCCTTGCAGACATAACACTGATGAAGTCAATATTGCTTTTCATCATACTCATATGAATTTGGTTTGAATGGCTGAGGTTCTATAGAAATCACGGGAAGCTCCATTGTCGAGGCTTGGAGAGGAGTGGGGTCTAAGACCTGAGAAAAGTATGTTCCATATCCCCCAACCACTTGGGCTGGACGCTAGAGCGACGGTCTCACTTCATTGAGGTCGGCGTTCAATCCCCGACCTTCCAAGTGGTTGAGCACTGTTCCTTCCCTCCGTCCAATCCCAAATTCTTATCCTGACCCCTTCCAAGTGCTATACAGTCATAATGGCTTGGCGCTTTCCCTGATAATTCCCTCACTCCCTCCGTCATCACTACTCTATAAACGAACCTAATCATACCTAACCTAATCTATCCTTACATACCGAAAATAAGAGATAACATGTGCTCTATTAATAGTGTGCAACGATCGTATGGACGTCATTATGATGTCATTAGGCATAATCTTAGTGCCTAAAGATCGTGGTTGCTATATAGTCTTCCCGGTTTGGTGCCTTTTTTTGATAATTACTTACTCCATAGGCACATTAAGTATTAGTAGTAGGTTTTTAAAAGTTTTGAACTTCGGCAAAGCCGATTAATAGTTTGCTTTCCCCCTTAAAACCAATTTTACAAATTCTTTATTACATAGTTTTGTACCATTACTTTGTTCCCTGTAATGCTACATCCAGATATGAATGTTGCCAGAACACACTTTGATTATTAATACACCAACTGCCAAGTCCAGTCTTTGAATTATGAAAACTAAACCATACAATTTATATATTTTAATAAAATTCAGATTGGTCATAATAGGTGACTTTAATTTGTAGCTTTTAACTTCTCCTGTTTCTATAAGATTATCTACTTGGTTCTTTCAGCTTGTTAAAAGATGATAAATTTCCTATGGGTGAGCCTCCACTTGTTCCTGAGAATGAACCTTCCCTTGTTCCTGTGATTGAGCCTCTAATTTATCTTATGGGTGATCCTATGTTGGTTAAGAGGTTCTGTGTGACCGTTGGAAGAGTTACTCCTGAGGCGCGTAAGGCTGGCCGGGCTTGGTAATAGGACCGCCTTTTTCCGACCAATCCAGGAATGAGCCGTAATACAGTCTGCAAAAATAAATATTACTTTAAAGTCTGCAGCAAAAAACATTACCTAAAAGTTTGTAGGTGTCAAATATTACCCTAAAGGTTGCAAAACAAAAATACTTATAAGTCTGCAGTAAAATATTTTTATTTATTTTCTAATTCTGCAAACTTGAATGATATATATTTAGCTTTAAGTATAGTTTTAGCTGTATCAATTTTCAGCGTATGTTAGCTGAAAAATTGAGCTTAGTCTTGGACTATGCCCAGGACAAAGAATAAATTGTTTGTTAATAACTATGGTGGCCTTAATATCCCTCCAGAGGTTAATAGGCCTAAAAAGCCCAATATCAAATGTTAACTAGACGGTAAACTGACACACGTTCAGGTTGCGTACAACGACTGTTGTATATGTACTGAAGGTTTACTTAACACCTGGATAATATCCAGGGCTAAAGTATTCCTACTGGCTGGTCAGTAAGCACTTATGTGGCCTTAATTAAATAGTTCAGAGGTTGAACGACCTTGGGGCCCAAGAATAATGAAGATAAATATAAATATCTTTGTTGGTTGTCAGATAGAATTAGATTAGATTAGCCACTTACTTGTGTTTGGTGAACCCCTTGGCCTTTAGGATATCGTGAGCAAAGCCGACTCTTCTGCCGGATCTGCAGAGGATGACTAGAGTAGGGTCCTCCGGGTTAAGCTTAGGGAAGCCATACTTGGTCTTAAAGGACTCCTCACCCAGTCCCAAGGACTCCTCCAGCTCCTGCACTGTGGGGTTATAATAGTAGTTGAAGCTATAGTGGAGGAAGTGATAGGCAGAATGTCTTATAAATTAGAGAACCATGTTTTGAATAATAATCTATCACCATACGCCCTTCACCACTAACCCCTCACCACACACCCCCCTCATCACACACACCCTCACCACACCCCCCTCACCACACACACCCCTCATCACACACCCGTCACAACACACACCCTTCACCACACACCTCCCTCACCACACACACCCCTCATCACACACCCCTCACCACACCCCCCTCACCACACACACCCCTCACCACGCACCTCTTACTTCAAACTACACACGGAGGATTTCAGGAAGTTACAGAAGAACTTAGAATTCAAACTTCAGGAATTGGTAAACAAATGGTTGCTGGAATTCAATCTTAGTAAGTGTAAGATAATGAAGGTGGGAAAGGGAGAAAGGAGACCAGGAGGGATTTATGCCATAGGGGAAAAGCAGCTATAGGAATCTGAAGAAGAGAAAGATTTCGGAATGTATATAATTCCAACATTAACACCAGAGGCACACATAAAGAGAGTAACATGGGCAGCATATGGAACGCTGGCAAACATCAGAACATCGTTTAGAATTCTAAATCAGGACTCCGAGGTAATCTATTCGACATGTGTTACCCCAATACTGGAATATGCAACACCGGCATAGAATTCATAGAAAGATTGATGATATTTTGGCGAGATATAAGAATTTTGCATCAAGATTGTTACCTTTCGTTGCATTGTCTGTGTACCTAATCATAAAATTATTTCTGTGTATGTCTAGCAACATACTGTATGTGTAAAGAAAAATGTATATACCACTCAGAATGACCCGTAATATGTTGATTGTGATGTGTCTATATATATATGAACACGTTGTACTGAACGGGGCGAGAAGAGCTGGAGCTACCTCATCCCTTTGTGTGTATTTATACAACCATAAACTTATTTGAAATTGAATTTGTGAAGCATAAACCCAAATTTGAAAAAGTTCAAAGGTTTGCAACAACATGGGTGCCAGAACAAAGAGGGTTGAAGCTATGAGAAAAGATTAATGGAACTAGATCTCACAACCATGAAGGATAGAAGAAACAGGATGCATATGATCACAACATACAAGATACTGAGGGGGAATAGACAAAATGGAAAAAGACAGCCGCTTTGCATTGAGAGAAAGTAGGACAAGAGGACATAAATAGAAACTCAAATAATTCGAAGAAATGGTATAAAATACTGTACAGATGGCCAACAAATGATATGCAATGAAAGAAGACTTTGTAGAAGCCACCTCCATCCACAACTTTAGGGACAGATTCGACAAAAAAATCGAATGTCAGAGTAGTTAAATTATAACGAAACAGTACACCAAAACTTATAGGCGAGGCAAAGACAACTAAACACTAATAAGTAAGTACCCGTTACCACACCACACACACACCCTCGTCACATCCCGTCACACCCCTCAGCACACACTACACATACCTCACCCTCACACCACACACACCCCTCCTCCTCACACCACCCCTCGGCACATCCCGTCACACCCCTCAGCACACACTACACATACCTCACCCTCACACCACACACCCCTCCTCCTCACCCCCC
The DNA here is from genome assembly GCF_040958095.1 of Procambarus clarkii. Classification (NCBI taxonomy): domain Eukaryota; kingdom Metazoa; phylum Arthropoda; class Malacostraca; order Decapoda; family Cambaridae; genus Procambarus; species Procambarus clarkii. The sequence goes on from NC_091186.1 coordinate 11,938,471, forward strand.
CCCCCTCGTCACATCCCGTTACACCCCTCAGCACACACTACACATACCTCACCCTCACACCACACACACCCCTCCTCACACCCCCCCTCGTCACATCCCGTCACACCCCTCAGCACACACTCCACATACCTCACCCTCACACCACACACACCCCTCCTCACACCCCCCTCGTCACATCCCGTCACACCCCTCAGCACACACTACACATACCTCACCCTCACACCACACACACCCCTCCTCACACCCCCCCTCGTCACATCCCGTCACACCCCTCAGCACACACTACACATACCTCACCCTCACACCACACACACCCCTCCTCACACCCCCCCCCTCGTCACATCCCGTCACACCCCTCAGCACACACTACACATACCTCACCCTCACACCACACAACACTAACGACGCCTCACCACTCACCAGGAAGAACATGAGAACCAGGAAGTTGTCCGTGTTCCTTCACCTCCTCTCGTGTCCTGACATCGACAACAAGCAGTTCAGATAAATTCTTCAACAACTCCTCGTAATTGATGGCTGTAAGTATTTATTCCAATTAAAATTAATTATAATAATAATAATAACATAAGAATAAGGGTAACTGCAGAAGGCCTATTGGCCTATATGAGGCAGCTCCTATTTATAACCACCATATCCCACTCATATACACATCCAACCCTCGCTTGAAACAATAAAGGGACTCCACCTCCTCCACGCCACATGGCAAATGATTCCACAAATCAACAACCTTGTTACCGAACTAGTATTTACCCAGGTCTTTCCGAAATCTAAACTTATCCAGTTTATACCCATTGTTATACTCATTATTATAATGTAATAAGAATGATGATCATTTTATATATAATAATCATGATACAAATAACATAACAAATCTGTAAATCAATTTTGTCAACACAATAGACTCATTAGAAATCAACAAACTTAAATGCCAACAAAAGTCCACTACGGGCTTAAATTAACATAGTCTGTGCTACTTAAAAAATTTTCTTTCGATTAGCTGAATCTAAAACAACAACATCTCTTAGACATGCAAGTGCGTACTATACTACTTTGTTTATATACTCTGGTAGTTAACTTTAGTCCTGGCCTGTGGTTAGGAGTAAAGTAAAGTAAACTTGATGGTTGATCAGTAGGTAATTGCGGTGGTCGAAAGTGTAAACTTCACACCAAATAACTGACATTAAGTGTTATACACCAAAAAGTGTATAACTTCACTTCTTAGTGTGTATAATCTGAGGGTATATTTTAGCTAAGAACATTGTCCACAAACCAAGTACACTTGCTGATTGTTCAGTATAAGCACTTGTGACAATAACCGAATAGAGGTTGATGGGAGTTAAGCGCAACTCCAAACTGATATTGCAACCGTTCCAGAAAAAATATGATAGTTCCTGTGGCGACTCTGGGTGTAATATAAAATAAGTCTTATACTATTAGTTTTAATAAAAGATAAACAATGAAATACGTTTAACAATCAACCTAACCTACCTAGGCCTAAATAAGCAAACCAGGTTTAAATATATATATACAGTTGAAGCCTAATTTAGTGCATATTTATAGTATATAAGTCTATAAACGGTTTGCTGCTGCCTTCCCCATTCACACAGCAAAATATATAGTGCAAAAGGTGAATTTTTGGGTGTGTAACAATCTATTTGTACATTCTTTCCTTAGTAATTATGTTAGCGGCCATGTTGGTGGCAGTAGTAATATTAATATTTGAAGTGGTTGGATTCTGTTCCTTACGTCCGTTCTATCCCCACTCCTTGTCCTACTATCCCAGCTACTTGTCCCCATTTCCCAGATTCTTATCCTATCCTAGCTCCTTATCCTAATATCCCAGCTCCGTGTCCCCTTATCCCAGCTCCTTGTCCTAATATCCCAGCTCCTTGTCCCGGTATTCTCAGCTCCTTGTCCCGGTATCCCAGCTCCTTGTCCTAATATCTCTTTCAGATGTTACATAGTCAAACTGGCTTAAAAGTTTCTCAAAAATATATACCACATATCACATTGATCACAGACCACTATAACTATACACAGATATGTGTATTTCGTCACTTGGTGTACATATAAACAATTTATTTTAGTCCTGATCAGGATTATATACAATGCCAATAATCTACACATCAAGCCAAATTTATAATTCAATAACTTGTTATTGAATTATAGAGGCGACGGTGGGAATGGTGCCGGATGTGACCCGCAGTTCTTGCGGTGGGGAACTACACAAAGCCTCGCGGCTGCTCGTGCCTGTCGGCGGATGACGATTATGCCTCGTGACAGGTACAGCCCGTCCTCTCGTGTTGTCACAACGTCAGGAAAATGATGTACTAAATTCCTATAACCTAACCTAACCGATGGACCCTGTAATTGAAAACTTAATATCCCGTCAATTTAGCCAGCCGCTGTGCTTTATAGGACATTATATTTTGTCTGTTGGGATTTTTACGTCAAAATACGATGTATTATTCTAGAGAACAGGTTGCCTGGTAGATGCTTAGCGACCCATGGTGTCCTCCTGAGAGGTGAGATATGTACGGACTTTCCCACCCACTTACAGATAACCCCAGATTAGGCCTCATATCTATGTGGACGCGGGTCGGAGATAGCTGCTCAGGGTCGCCCATGCCACATTCTTAACCCCCACGATGATTTAGGTAGCTACATCTACCTAAATATTTTGAAAGCAATTTTTCAAAGTAAATTTTTTATCATAGTCATATACAATATCAGTCGCTGTTCTCGATAAAATTAACAAATATTCTGCTATTCATGCTTTGGTCATAACACCATAAAATACATATCTTCAAACATCCCTCACTACTCCTGCAGCTCGTCCTCCTAAGGTTACCCAACGTCAAGAAATTATCGTACTAAAGTGACCTCTCCTAATCTACCATAGAATGTTTCCCAAAAATAGAAAACGGGACATTATGTCAATTTCGCGAGCCGCAAATATTTTCTAGTACGAAAATTTTTGCCCTTAGATAGAGTATGAGGACAGGATTGGAGGAGTGCTTTCTCCAACCAAAGGAAGACTCAACACCCTCAAACAAATTCAAAGTCAAAAGAAAACTGTTATATTCTTTGATTATGTCGTTAATAATAAAGACATACTGACACTTGCTCTTGTGTTATTTGTTATAATTCATTGAGTCGGGGGACAGGCAGCCAGCATATACATACAGTACATATCGAGAGCCCCCCAAGGGTCGAATTACAACCCCCTCCCCCTTAGGATGCAACCCTCACAACAGCTGCCGGACTCTTTAGTGAAACACTAAACGAAAAGTTCCAAACTGTGTTTGTACAAAATGAAATCTTCAGGGAACCAGACACAATAAGAATTCCAGAGAACAACATAGAGCACATAGAGGTGTCTAGAGATGAAGTGGAAAAAATGCTCATGGAGCTAAGTAAGAACAAAGCAGTTGGTCCAGATGGAGTTTCACCATGGGTTCTGAGAGAATGTGCACCTGAGCTCAGCATTTCACTTCAACTGATTTTTCAGGCATCCCTGTGTGCAAGAGTTGTAGCTGATGTGTGGAAAAAGGCTAACATAGTTCCAATCTACAAAAGTGGAAACAGGGAAGACCCCCTTAATTATAGACCTGTATCATTGACAAGTGTAACAGTCAAAATATTGGAAAAAATAATTAAAACTAAATGGGTAGAACACCTGGAGAAAAACTATATAATATCAGACAGACAGTATGGTTTTCGATCTGGAAGATCCTGTGTAACGAACTTACTCAGTTTTTATGATCGAGCCACAGAGATATTACAGGAAAAAGATGGTTGGGTTGACTGCATCTATCCTCTAAGAAAGGCTTTCGACAAAGTTCCCCATAAGAGGTTGTTCTGGAAACTGGAACATATTGGAGGGGTGACAGGTAAGATTCTAACATGGATGAAAAATTTTCTAACTGACAGAAAAATGAGGGCCGTAATCAGAGGCAAGGTATCGGATTGGAGGAATGTCACAAGTAGAGTACCACAGGGTTCAGTTCTTGCACCGGTAATGTTCATTGTCTACATAAACGATCTACCAGTGGGAATACAGAATTATATGAACATGTTTGCTGATGATGCTAAGATAATAGGGAAGATAAGAAACCTAGATGATTGTCATGCCCTTCAAGAAGACCTGGACAAAATAAGTATCTGGAGCAACACTTGGCAAATGGAATTTAATGTGAATGTGGAATTAATGTGCCTTGTTATGGAATGTGGAATAGGATAACATAAACCCCACACAACCTAAAATTATGTGAGAAATCTTTAAAGAATTCTGACAAAGAAAGGGATCTAGGGGTGGTTCTAGATAGAAAACTGTCATCTGAGGACCACATTAAGAACATTGTGCGAGGAGCCTATGCTAGTCTTTCTAACTTCAGAATTGCTTTTAAATACATGGATGGAGAAAGAAATTTTTCACGACTTTTGTTAGACCAAAGCTAGAATATGCAGCGGTTGTGTGGTGCCCATATCTTAAGAAGCACATCAACAAACTGGAAAAGGTGCAACGACATGCTACTAAGTGGCTCCCAGAACTGAAGGACAAGAGCTACGAGGAGAGGTTAGAGGCATTAAATATGCAAAAACTAGAAGATAGAAGAAAAAGAGGCGATATGATCACTACGTACAAAATAGTAACAGGAATCGATGAAATTGATAGGGAAGAATTCCTGATACCTGGAACTTCAAGAACAAGAGGTCATAGATTTAAACTAACGAAACAAAGCTGCCGGAGAAATATAAGAAAATTCACTTTTGTAAACAGAGTGGTAGACGGTTGGAACAAGTTAGGAGAGAAGGTGGTGGAGGCCAAGACCGTCAGTAATTTCAAAGCGTTATATGACAAAGAGTGCTGGGAAGACGGGACACCACGAGCGTAGCTCTCATCCTGTAACTACACTTAGGTAATTATACTTAGGTAATTACTCCCGGGTACTTATTTACTGCTAAGTGAATAGAGGCATTAGGTAAAAGGAAATACATCCAGCCATTTGTCCCACCTGAGAGTCAACCCGGGATCCTCGACTGTGAGTCGAGGACGAAGCTAATGACTGGCAAAAATATAGATTGAACTTCGATCACAGGTTTCAGTGACCTGTCGCCCAATAGTAAATTGAGCCGGCTTCCTGTCCTCGTCGAGGCCACTTGTGTTAGTGGCTCTCAGGTAAATTCAGGTAGGGGAGTTGGTTCACAAAAGCTTGGTTCCGGGCTGGATTCTCAGAGCGCAAAGTTTGGTTCTTCCTTACACCTGATAACTCTGTTCACCTTGCAGTTAATGGGTTCCCCGGGAGTTATTGAACTGTTGTGGGTTGCCACTTGGTGAAGGTTATTCATTGTCGTATGTAGACTTACATCTGATGCCGCTGTTCACCTAACAGTGAATCCGTGTACGAGAGTTATTCAGCTGTTGTGGGTTGCATCCTGAGGAAGATCAGACGCTGGCCAAGAAGGACCTAACACCTGATGCTTCTGCCTGCCAGTCAACAGTAAGCACTCGGAAGATGGTAGACAGTTGTGGGTTGGGTCCTGGGGAATGGCTGCCTTAGCCCCTCGGGCGGGAGGCCTCGACAATCACTATACAGACTTGTGGTCCCTGACAACAGGACTCTACAAGTGCAAGAACAGACTATCGCCTGCTGGTATTGTTATTACTGTGTAGTGAAGATGGAACACAACGGGTGCCGTGAATGACATCATCACCCCCCCACCCCGTCATGAAGGGAGGTTGTAGCCACAACTGGCCGCAGTACCTGGCAACTTTTTATATTACCTCTAGGGAATTATATTCTGTAAAAAAATATTCAGTAAAGTTCGTTGAACAATTGTACTCGTTTAACCGGCATTAAATCACATCAAAATATATTAGAAGTCATGATAAATCATGCTTGAGAATACAGTCTCAACATATTACAGTTATAAGTATGCTAGTTACCACTTATTCATTATTATCTTATATACCTATATTTTTCAATAACGACTGGATCATATATACGATAGGAGGTGTAACTCGCTTCTCGGTGTGTATACACCGAGTTTACTTTAGTCCTAGACAATGTTCAGGACTAAGTATACCTGCGGATTACTCAATAACCTGTCGTTGTTGCCATAATATCCTGCCATAGGTTGATATAGGCATTATGCCCAACACCAAACCAGCCCAGCCTTAACATGATTTGAACAATTGAACCACCAACTTCCCTAACGCCATAAATTCATTCTTAGAAATCCGCAGACTTACTTGTCATTGTTGTAAATGGCGACAGTCGCAGGTTGGACACGTAGTCAGCGCCAAGGACAGGCAAGCACTGCGGACTTTGAGGTGTGGCTCGCTACAAGACGAGCTGCTGGTCATTGACCTCGTCTGATTGATAGTCAAGCGGTGTAACTTAGCAGTCGGTATATACGGTACGTTCTGTACCGTATATACTGAAGCTTGGTATATTGTATACTTGGGATACAATACTGGTATTGGTAGTTTGGTATTGTATACCGTATATACTGTAACTTGGGGTACTGAACTTAGATTTGGGGAAACTCTGTCATTTGTGATGAACTGTTTTGGTACTTCGTGGATACAGTATATGTAATTATGTGATTTTTTTTTTTTTTTGGGGGGGGGGATATTTACACTGTTTCGTACAGAGCGTATCATCTTTAATATAGACGGTATAATGTGTTCGGTTCAGTGTTTGGTACAGCCGCTACATTTTGTATATTGTCAGCAGTAAAGTGTGTCTGATGCAGATGTAACAGCATGTACGCACTTAGTTATGCTTGCGGGGCCTGAGTATTGACTCTTTGGTCCCGAAGAAAGAATGTGTGTATTATTGACGATACAGTGTGTTCGGTGCTGACCGAACTATTTGCCTTGATCCTTGCAATGAAATGTGTACAAGTCCCCAAACTTGATACATTAATTGTAGGTGACTCTTTATCATCCTTAAATGTTCTCAACTCTTTAAGACATAACTGTAACATGCTCGTGTCCGAAGCTAGACACAAATACAACAAAATTATTAAGGATGGTAACAGAGTCCATTTCATGTGGTCTCCATCTCATGTTGGGCTCCGAATGCATGATAGAGCTAATAAGTTAGCCAAAGAATCTGCCTTTAAAGGAGCCTTTGAGTGTAACCTTGGATTGTCAATGAGCAATCTGAGAGCAGCAGTACACTGAGAACTTCAACAAGATCTTGTAGATCTGAGGCAAAGTGAAAATGACACCAGTAATTCCATCTATCATCATACTATCATGCAAAAGGAGCCACACATCTATGGATCATCCAATACAATCAGCAGACTTCTAGATGTTACTACTGCTCGGCTTAGACTCGTTACAGTATAAGTATCTCTGGGAATTTTCATTATCTGCTGATGTAGACCTGACCAAATGTAAACTGTGTCAACAAAATTATTCGCACACTCTCCGTCACTATGTGATGGAGTGCGAAAAGATACGTGAATTTAGAGACAATTCTATAACCAATATTCCAACGATGTGTAAATATTTCATTCAAAATGATCTGCTACCAGAAATTTTAGCCAAATATCCCCAGTTTGCTAACTGTAGGTAGTAACTAAGTGATTGTAACCTATCCACCGCTACCCACTGGATGGGGGGGCGGTGTGCAGGACAAACATATCAATTGTGACACTAGCTCTCCACATATGTCAGTTGCTTAATTTAGAACCTGTACTTGTGGTCGATCTCGAACCCATTGTTGATGTGACGACTTATATTGAATTTTGTAACTAGTTCATCAAGATTGTAACTTGTTTACCTAAATGAATTGTGGGGTTCAGTCCCTGAGCCCATTATGTGTCTCTGTAACTCTTTCCACTACCGCCCACAAGATGGGTATGGGGTGCATAATAAATGAACTAAACTAAAAAACTGGATTTGAGGAAAACATTAAGTGGTATTATAATTTACGGCGAAAGTTTTTGATTAAATATGTAAATACTGAACCTACTAAGTAACTATTATAATCTGATTCTATTTTATTATTATTATTATTATTGTAGAGTATTTGCTTCTCTACTAAAAAATTAATCACATTTAAATAAGACCCCCCTAATGCAAATCAAAGAAAACAGAAGAATGATATTGAATACAAAAAATTTTAGGTTATGGTGGAGCGAAGGGAAACCATAACTGTTTGTGGGTTGTGCAATAAAATAAGATAAATAAAATGTTTATTCAGGTAAGGTACATACATACAAGAGATTTTACATAAATTGATCGATTTATAGATGGAGCTAGTACATGCAATGCTTAAATCCACTATTAATTACAGCCAATAATAATTCCCGTTGTTTGGAACAGGTAGCCTGTGTATTCATCCAATAAATGTATATATATATATATATATATATATATATATATATATATATATATATATATATATATATATATATATATATATATATATTATATATATATATGTCGTACCTAGTAGCCAGAACACACTTCTCAGCCTACTATGCAAGGCCCGATTTGCCTAATAAGCCAAGTTTTCATTAATTAATTGTTTTTCGAGTACCTAACCTACCTAACCTAACCTAACCTAACTTTTTCGGCTACCTAACCTAACCTAATCTATAAAGATAGGTTAGGTAAGGTTAGGTAGGGTTGGTTAGGTTCGGTCATATATCTACGTTAATTTTAACTCAAATAAAAAAAATTGACCTCATACATAATGAAATGGGTAGCTTTATCATTTCATTAGAAAAAAATTATAGAAAATATATTAATTCAGGAAAACTTGGCTAATTAGGCAAATTTGGCCTTGCATAGTAGGCTGAGAAGTGCGTTCTGGCTACTAGGTACGACATATATATATATATATATATATATATATATATATATATATATATATATATATATATATATATATATATGTCGTACCTAGTAGCCAGAACTCACTTCTGAGCCTACTATGCAAGGCCCGATTTGCCTAATAAGCCAGGTTTTCATGAATTAATTGCTTTTCGACTACCTAACCTACCTAACCTAACCTAACCTAACTTTTTCGGCTACGTAACCTAACCTAACCTATAAAGATAGGTTAGGTAGGGTTGGTTAGGTTCAGTCATATATCTACGTTAATTTTAACTCCAATAAAAAAAAAATTGACCTCTTACATAATGAAATGGGTTGCTTTATCATTTCATAAGAAAAAAATGAGAGAAAATATATTAATTCATGAAAACTTGGCTTATTAGGCAAATCGGGCCTTGCATAGTAGGCTCAGAAGTGAGTTCTGGCTACTAGGTACGACATATATATATATATATATATATAACTTTAGAACACTTTCCCACCAGGAGACTCGAACCCTAGCCAGCACAGAAGCCTTCCAGCAACTGGCATAACAGGTACGCCTTAACCCGCTCCACCACCTGCTCAGACCCTTAAAAGAGATGGTAATTTCGGAGTATTTAAATACCCCAAAGATCAACACCTCCCAAGAGCACCAGAGCAAGTGAGGGGTCATTTATACGTTAATTTCATCAAGTCCCTGTTAATATGGGAAGACACAGTGTCTCTGCTTAAGGCACAACTCTCCTAAACACGAGAGTTAAGTATACAACTTTAGAACACTTTCCCACCAGGAGACTCGAACCCTAGCCAGCACAGAAGCCTTCCAGCAACTGGCATAACAGGTACGCCTTAACCCGCTCCACCACCTGCTCAGACCCTTAAAAGAGATGGTAATTTCGGAGTATTTAAATACCCCAAAGATCAACACCTCCCAAGAGCACCAGAGCAAGTGAGGGGTCATTTATACGTTAATTTCATCAAGTCCCTGTTAATATAGGAAGACACAGTGTCTCTGCTTAAGGCACAACTCTCCTAAACACGAGAGTTAAGTATACAACTTTAGAACACTTTCCCACCAGGAGACTCGAACCCTAACCAGCACAGAAGCCTTCCAGCAACTGGCATAACAGGTACGCCTTAACCCGCTCCACCACCTGCTCAGACCCTTAAAAGACTTGACCCTTAAAAGACCCTTAAAAGATTAACAGGGACTTGATGAAATTAACGTATAAATGACCCCTCACTTGCTCTGGTGCTCTTGGGAGGTGTTGATCTTTGGGGTATTTAAATACTCCGAAATATTTAAATATATATATATATATATATATATATATATATATATATATATATATATATATATATATATATATATATATATATATATATATATATGTCCTACCTAGTAGCCAGAACTCACTTCTCAGCCTACTATGCAAGGCCCGATTTGCCTAATAAGCCAAGTGTTCGTGAATTAATTGTTTTTCGACTACCTAACCTACCTAACCTAACCTAACCTAACTTTTTCTGCTACCTAACCTAACCTAACCTATAAAGATAGGTTAGGTAGGTTTGGTTAGGTTTAGTCATATATCTACGTTAATTTTAACTCCAATAAAAAAATTGACCTCATATATAATGAAATGGGTAGCTTTATCATTTCATAAGAAAAATATTAGAGAAAATATATTAATTCATGAAAACTTGGCTTATTAGGCAAATCGGGCCTTGCATAGTAGGCTGAGAAGTGAGTTCTGGCTACTAGGTACGACATATATATATATATATATATATATATATATATATATATATATATATATATATATATATATATATATATATATATATATATTGTGACGATAATCTCCTTCAAGAGATTGAGCCTGCTCTTCCCTCCACAATTACGTCGTTGAAATTATATAATACTACTATGGAAGAAATGTCCAACAACGACAACAACACCAGCAAGGTTTGCCAGAGCGCAAAACGTTGCAGCCAGAGACACCTGTTCAGACTCAAACCGCCAAACTACCTGTTGATCGCTACCGGCTCCGCTGATTGGTCGCTGGTCTGGCTGCACCTGCACTCCACCCCCCATACTACTTGATGTCTGGGGTCGCCACGACCTCAGACCTCAGAATATTCTGTGCTTTCGTGGTTACCACTCCTCCCGGCTAGACGTTAGCGTGTACTGAGAGAGGTGGTAGCTTTAAGCCAATATTCCAGCACCTTCCCTTTATTTTGTGTTGCACTTCTTGTTATTTTATCTTAACGTAACTTTTCATTGTGTCATTTAATTATTCTTACTATTTTGATTGATTGATTTTATTATAAGAATTTGTTTGTCCATTTTTTCATGTTTTGATTTATTTAACGTAATTAAAATTTCATTGTTAAAATTTACTTGTGTTTTGTGTGTCTTCTCCTTACCTTACCACAGACGAAGTTCCAGTTTTTCTATTTTTTTTTATAACTATGTGACGAGGCCATACCCCTAGCCTTAAACAGCCGAACACCAACGCGTTACCGTCACAATATATATATATATATATATATATATATATATATATATATATATTTATATATATTTATATATATATATATATATTAGTATATTTTGGTAGCAGTCGTTCCTGTAGACATATATTATTAAATATGACCGAAAAAGTAAGATTAATAATTCTAACACGAATTTTCTCGATCTTTCGTACGTTTCTTTTCACTGTTGGTGGTAATTCAAAAATCAATTCTCCAAAGTTCATTTTTATTTCTAGTCTGACGCGACACTTGAGCGCGTTTCGTAAAACTTATTACATTTTCAAAGACTTTAGTTTCCACATACACAACTGAATAGAACTTACACATCTTCGATTTGTTTATATCTACATTTGAGTGAGGTGGATGGGGTGAGGTGGTATTAATAGGGTATTAAATTCCTAAACACAAGACAGAACACGAAACAATGGGTATTGAATGGAAGTGATTGTAGAAAGCCTATTGGTCCATATTTCTTGATGCTTCTATATTGGAGCGGAGTCTTGAGGTGGGTAGAATATAGTTGTGCATTAATTGGCTGTTGATTGCTGGTGTTGACTTCTTGATGTGTAGAGCTTCGCAGACGTCAAGCCGCCTGCTATTGCTGTATCTATCGATGATTTCTGTGTTGTTTACTAGGATTTCTCTGGCGATGGTTTTATATATATATATATATATATATATATATATATATATATATATATATATATAATTTAGGGTTGTATCGAGGCCACCCCCCCCCCCCAAGGTCGAAGTACTGACCTTCCTCATGATGCGACCAGGCTATCAAACTCCTGGGGTACCTATTTACTACAAGGTGAACAGATGTATTAGGTGATGGGGACCTCGCCCAACCATTTCTGTTCCACCATGGATTCGAACCCGGAATTCCCGATTGAGAGTCGAGAGCAATGCTTGTGAGTCTAGAGCAATGTGAGGATTTGAACCAGGATTTTAACGAATAAAAGAATACCAGATGCTTGCTTAAATGAATTTCCCATCTGCTCTGCTCATTATTTAAATTTTGTTAATTCTCAGTTTAATTTTGATTACTGGATTTGTTTTCACTCAAAATGTAATACGTTTTTTCAATGTTAATAATGTGCTCCCGGGCGGGACAAAACGGTTGGGCACATTTCCTCTCACGTAGTGACTCTGTTGTTGTTTAAGATTCAGTTACTGGGAACAAAAAATCCCAAGTAGCACGGGCTATGGTGAGCCCGTAGTGGACTTACCTGGCACAGGAGCGGTGCTGTAATTTTGTATTGACTTTGTTCACCTAGCAGGAAATAGGTACCCAGGTGTTCGACAACAGTTGTGGGGTTGCATCCTGGTGAGGGTCAGTAGCTCCACCTTGGAGAGACCTCGATACAAGTTTCATGTATATACACTGTATGTATATCACCCTGTCCTCAGGCTAGGCTCGTCCAAGCAGCGGTCGTCCCCAAAGACGTATTCATTAATTTTAACATGCTGTGTACTTAAAAATAATCGGCAATTTCTCATATATAATACATTATATATTATAATTTTGTGAATAATTAGGTCTAATTTAGGTTAGGTTAGGTGTTCAGGTTCTGCTGCTAATTATTTGTATTTGTAGTCCGTGAATCATTGACTGATGTGATTCGATGTCGTCTGCAAAGCACCATTCGAACGTCATCAGTTGCGAGTTGATTGTAAATTATTTTTCCCACTTTTTCAATTATAAACAAGGGGTTGGTGGCTGGATTGTCAAGCATTTGGCCATTGTTAATGAAGGAAGAGTGCCGAAGGTCAATTCTTCATAAAATACGGATTTGTAGACACCTCAGATGTTAACTGGTGCTGCTCAGAACATCAGTGAGAGTGAACCACGCCACGAAGGAAACACACAACCATCTGAACTTTCCTTGCCCGATGATCGAAGGAATATCATACACAACCCAGCCCAATCTAGCCTAGTCTAGAATAGACCGAGCCTAACCTAGTCTAGTCTAGAATAAACTCAGCCAAACCTAGCCTAGCCATATACTCGGTTTAGACACTCAGAAAATGAGCTTTGTCTAATCGTTTTGTGTACCACACCCTTGGCAGCCACAACTACCATTCCCTTCACTCGTCTGCACCTCATGACTGCACAACACCACCGGGGACAGTGGAGGCCTACTCGTGTGGAGGCGTCTTCAAGAGCTCGTCAGCTGCTGGTATGAAGACAAACATTGGCGGCCGCAGTTCAAGGTTCTCGTGGGAATCTCCCTCAACTTGGCGGTAAAAGGTATGAAAAAAACAGCTTTAACTGCATTTATACCAAAGCATTCACCAATTAACAATGGAGCTGTCTTTGTCTGAGGTCCGAACGTTTTTGCGGTTTTACGTTTTCACGGAGTTGGTCTTTGTATTATGATCGTGCCTATATGATTATAGTTTATGCAGTTAGGTCAACACGATAGGCTAGATTATTGTGTGCTTTGAAGAAGTTGTATTATTGGTTGGGTAGTTTAATTAACGTGAGGGTTGGTGGTTTTGCGTGGTGCTTGGTGTGTATGTAGGGGTTGGTTTTGCTTGGTTGGTTTTGCGTGGTGCTGGAGTGTCCCTCTATCAGCGTTTACCCATCAGTAACTAAACACCTTAGTCACTCTTGCTTTTGTTCATCTGTCACTAGGCTTCTCTCATGACTTGCAAAAAAGGAAATTAATATTGATGTTGCGGTTCTCTGTGCTACTGGCTAATGTGTATGATATAGGTGTGGTGGCAACCACCAGCCGGGTCGGACGTACCCCTGGTCTCCCTGCTGGTGTTCACATTGGACGATTGTTGGTTGCCCTGCCGGGTGGTTGTTTGCCACTGCGGGGTGAATGTTTTTCAGTCTCAGTATGGGAACTTACGTGCCGCCACTGAGGAGGAAGGACTCGGCTGGGCTGACATTTACCTGCAGGGTGGATATTGGCGTCATCAGCAATACTGTTTGCAGTTATGGGTGTGAAAGTGGAAGAACTTGCTGGTCTACAGGTCGTTCGTGAGGACAGTGATTGTGAAGCTCGCCGAGTGGCTTGTTCAGAAGTTTCTCGACCAATATGAGGACAAGGAGGTGGGGCTGAGCAACGGTCTCGACTCTGTGACTGTGACGAATTTGAGTGTGGAGTACACATAAGAGTCCATTAAGAATGCGCCGTTTGAAATGTCTGAGGATTTTCTCCGTCGGGCTCTTGCCAGGTATGGGCGTGTGGATTTTATTTCTCTGTAGGTACACAACCGGAGACGTTAAGAGACTCTGTAATGGCTACAGGACGGCTAAGATGGTTCTTCGTGGGAATGTGCTTTCTTCTCTCGCGCTTGCTGGCTTTACGGTCTGCTTCTCCTACCGTGGGCAGACTCGAACATGTTTTAAATGTGGTCACGTTGGACATTTGGCTGCTGCCTGCGACACTCGGATGTATGATCGGATTAATGTGTTCATGAAGCGGATTTTCTTCCCTTGCCTGAGCATGAGGATGTCTCGGTTGTGGGTGGTACCCCTTGAGTGAGGATGGACGCGGTGTTGGGTGACGCTCCAGTAGGTGCGGTTGGTAGTGTGGGTGGTGGGGGGTGATATCCCGCCCCCGCCGTCGGCTCCTCGCCGCGGCCGGCTCCTTTGCCTCCGCCGGCCCCGCCAGCCTTGTCTCCAATTCCTGTTCCTGTGGGGTGTGGGCCTGTACCCCCTGTGGATGCGGCTGATGTTTTTCCGGCTTGCGTGTTGCCCAGTGAGATGGGGCCGGCCGTGGGAACTACTAGGGTGCCTCCTGCTGGGGGCGACAGT
This sequence comes from Procambarus clarkii, assembly GCF_040958095.1. Lineage (NCBI taxonomy): Eukaryota > Metazoa > Arthropoda > Malacostraca > Decapoda > Cambaridae > Procambarus > Procambarus clarkii. The sequence goes on from NC_091186.1 coordinate 11,953,641, forward strand.
TCAGATGATCAGAGGCTTGTGTCCAAGCGTTCCCGGAGAGCTTGGAGTGAGTCGCCCCCTCGTGGGTGGGCTGCCGAGTGTGACGATGTGATTGATGGGGGGAACCGTGCTGACTCCTTCGTCGCCTCCGGCTCCTCCTGCTGTTGGCTCTCCTCCTTGGTAGGTTGCCCCTAGTGATCATGACAGTGGTAATAAAGAAGGATATGAGCCGCGGGGCCTATGCTACTGTGCCCGGTGGTGGGGGTCCTGGCGCGTCTGCGTCCCCTGTGGTTCCCCCTGACGTGCAGGCCCGTGTGACTATCGGTGCGGCTCTCTGTGGCAACCCTAGTACGTCAAATAGTGCTCGAACCCCTTGTGCGGCACCTCCTCCCTGTGGTCGCTGCCTCCGGGGTTACGCTCAGTGGGTTGCAGTCTCTGGAACTCGCCGTGGATGACGGGTGTATCCGGTTCCGTGGTACTCCTCTACTATATGGGTCCCGAGGGCTGAATGCTTTGTTTCTGGGATGCCTTATCTGATGCCTCAGCCTTGTGCGTCTCCTGGTAGTCGGGTGTCCTATGACATCAAGCTTATGTGGGAGGCGTACTGCTTGCGGCTTCCGGTGCGGGAGTTTCCCGATAAATATGCACAGTGGTTGTGCTTGCATTCTATGCTCCCTTCTATGCAACATATACTTGTTGCTGTGTCTGCTGTATTTGTGTTTTTTTTTTTCCATGGTATGGCTCGCCTTGTTTAGGCGTTTGGTGTTATTGTTTTTGTGTTTTGTTCATACTGTGCAGTGGTTTTGTGTGTTAGACTGTTGTGTTCTTGTGTTCTGTGTGTGTGCGTTTTCTGGAGTGTTTTTTTCGCCGGGTCCTGCGTGTTCCGGTATTTAATTCATGTGTTTGGGGTGTGGTTGACGATTGTTCCCGGTTCCTGCGTGTTCCGGTCGGGCGTTTGAATGTTTGAACTGTGTGTCGGGTGTTCGTGGGTTGTGTGTGTGTGTTTTGCATTTTTTTATTTTGTAACTTTTGCGCCCTGAGTGGTTTAATGTATAATATTTGGCGAGCCTCGTCTGGTCGTGCAGGTTCTTATTGTGCTCCAAGTTCAGTTGAACTTCTGGTTTCAACTCTTTTTGACCATGTCGTAGCTCAGTCAATCAATTTAAGGCAGCGTCTGGGATGTTCTCGGGCGTAGGTTCGAATCCTCGCCACGGCCCTTGTGGATTTGTTCATTTGATGCATCACGCTATTGTGATTTCTGTGTGTATTGTGTGTTTCATGTTTTCTCATTTCCGTTCTTTACTATATGACATTTGTTCTGTGTTTTTTGTCATTGTGTTTATTTGGGTTATGCATTGTGCTGTGACTTGTGTACTTTTGTTCTGTTAAATTTATGGATGTTGGTGTTGTGTTGTTGGTGGTGTGGAGCTGGAGCTCGGTTTTCTATTTGTGTTTCGGTGCCTTTGTATTGTATGTTTTATTGTAATGAATTTTTGTTTAACAAATAATAAAAGAAAAAAGTGTATGATATACAGGGAATTCAAGAGTAAATTTAAAGTTACTTTTGCTGCCATTCACCTTTACTGATCTTGTTGACCAAACCACACACTAGAAAGTGAAGGGACGACGACGTTTTGGTCCGTCCTGGACCATTATAAAGTCGATTGGACCATTATCACAATGGTCCAGGACGGACCGAAACGTCGTCGTCTCTTCACTTTCTAGTGTGTGGTTTGGTCAACATATTACAGCCACGTTGTGACTCCTCGTCTGCATATCGATACTCTACTGATCTTATTTAGGGTTCCAGATATACAATAGGGTTCGTTCTCGACTCGCAATAGAGAATTCCGGGTTCGAATCACTAGCGCGTCAGATATGGTTGGGCCCGTCACCTATCACCTAATGCATTTGTTATGCAGTCTCCGTGGTGTAGTGGTAAGACACTCGCCTGGCGTTTCGCGAGCGCTTTGTCATGGGTTCGTATCCTGGCCGGGGAGGATTTACTGGGCGCAATTCCTTAACTGTAGCCTCTGTTTAACTCAACAGTAAAATGTGTACTTGGTTGTAACAACGATTCTTCGCGGCGGGGATCGTATTCCAGGGACCTGCCCGGAACGCTACGCGTACTAGTGGCTGTACAAGAATGTAACAACTCTTGTATATATCTCGGAAAAAACTAACAGGACATAGGTACCCAGGAGTTAGTTGGCTTGTTGTGGGGTTGTATTTTGAGGAGGGTCTGTAATTCGACTTTTTTTTTTTTTTTTGGGGGGGGTGCCTCGATATAAGCCTAACTTGTATTAATACACTCTGGCTGCCTGTCCCTTGACACAATGAATTATTATTATTGATTATAAAATTATAATCCCAGTAATCATGGACGAAGTTAATACTTTGGTTTATTGATGTCCTGCCAAGGCCTACTACTGAGCTTCGCCAGGATACAAACCACAACAGTTACCTTAGTCACGGATAATTTGTTACTGCTAGGAAGGTGAACGAAGGCATCGGGTGAACAAAAATTGCCCAAAGTAGTACAATTAGGAAACTATGTAATGGTAAATTTTAAAAGTTCATATATCCTTAATTAGTTGCATTAATCGGACAGCCCGTCCTCCAAAAATGGGGAGGTAAATGTAACAGCACAAATAAGTGCAATTATGTACTATTCATAGCAGTCAGGAATTGTACTTTCACTTAGTATTAAATCGTAGTCATATATATTGTGAATATTTGAGTTTACCTAAAAAGCTGAATAGAAAACCACGACCTCACCTAACCGGCTTAGTGTTTGAAGATAAGCATTTTATCGCTTCTTAATTACAATTATTAATTAACATATAGCTATATTGATATTACAGTTTTATAAAACTAGTAAAACAAAACTAAAATATATCAATAAATAGTAAAGTAAACCAGGATATTTTCAAAGTTTGTATAAAATCTCTACTATTTAATGAAATTGAAAAAGAAATTTCTAATATTTAAAACTTTTGAAGACTAGCTATAGTTACTACCAACTTGCTAAAGATAAAAAAAACTTAACATAACCCTAAACTGTAGCCGTAGGATTTTATCCTATGTTGGAATCCCATTAAAATAAGAAAGCCGGTAAAATTGCTAAATTGGCAACAACTTGTAATCCAATGATACATGAAACAATTCAACCCAGCCTTGGATACCATAAAAAAAAAATGGCCAAAAACACCTCAACAATATCTACACCAGAGAGTAAGAGTAGCTGAAGCCATGACGAGGATTCGAACCCTGCGTCCGGGAAAAACACCTCAACAATATCTACACCAGAGAGTAAGAGTAGCTGAGGCCGTGACGAGGATTTGAACCTGCGTCCGGGAGCATCCCAGACACTGCCTTAATCGACTGAGCTACGACAGGGTAAAAGGGTTGAAACCGAAGTTCTACTGAACTTACTGGATCTACGGGATCCAGTAAGTTCAGTAGAACTTCGGTTTCAACCCTTTTACCCTGTCATAGCTCAGTCGATTAAGGCAGTGTCTGGGATGCTCCCGGACGCAGGTTCGAATCCTCGTCACAGCCCTTGTGGATTTGTTCATTTGATGAATCACGTTATTGTGATCTGTGTGTGTGAGCTTTAAGAGTCCCTGAATCTTGCAGTGGCCACCCTGAAGCCATCAACACAGCTACTTTCCTGGTCAAAAAAGGTGTCCAGCAGCTGGACACCCTCATAAAGACTGTCAAGCAGTATCCTCCCCCACGATAGCAGCTTGACGATTAAATGCAACCTCAGAATACTGAAAAGGTTTACTGAACAAAAAATTATAAATACATTAGTAAGGGCTATTCATGCCCGTGTCACCTCTTGGGTGGCTTAATCTTTATCAATCAATCAATCAACTTGAAATTGAAAACTTCATCCTAAAATTCTGAGTGCCTTAACAGAAAATGGGAAGAATAAATAGGGAGGTAAATGTAACAGCCCCATAAGTACAGTTATGTAATATGTATGACAGCAAGGAAATGTGCTAACAACACTTAGCATTAAATCGTACCGTCAATTCGGAGGATGGGTTGCAGCCGGATGTCAAATTAAACAGAATTTTATGTATTAAAGAAAATTTGAGTATGTAATGAAATAGTATGCTATTGGAGCTAAGCCAAGCTGGTCGTACGGTCTCCCAAAAATCAATATACAGTGTGACCCAGTTAGAGCCGCATCCTCTAACATTCCGACATTTACTTAAAATCTTCCAGAGCTGCTGTATCTTTGATAAATAAATTTACTCAGATTTATCTTTAGGGAGTGGAGGGGGGGGGGGGGGTGAAACCTCTAAAAATTACAGGTTAATTATTCTCAATGTGTAACAATTTTTGTTAAAGAATGTTATTACTTTTCTACGCCTTTTTGGTGGCAGTATTGCTCATTAACACCCAACTTCAGGCAAGTATTTTGAACCTTGTTGATTATCTCTAATTTCCACCGCCCGCACCCGCTAATTAACTCGAACACTTCGGTAATTAAAGGTTTCTTTTCTTCGAGAGTTGATCCTCAGGTGTTCTGTATAACTGGAGTTTATAACACAACTTGCGACTTGACACGTTCTATTTCACGTGAAGAATTTCTGAATTTACAACAATATAAAATTCTTAAAAACTAGCATACTCAAAATTAGCAGCAAAAATACCAGTAACGCAGCAGTCCCAACACTGATGTAGAAGGTGTATACAATAGTCAACACCAGTAACTGCAGCAGTATAGTGGTGGTGGTCACCAGTAACGCAGCAGTACAGTGGTGGTGGGTCACCAGTAACTGTAGCAGTACAGTGGTGGTGGGTCACCAGTAACTGTAGCAGTACAGTGGTGGTGGGTCACCAGTAACTGCAGCAGTACAGTGGTGGTGGGTCACCAGTAACTGCAGCAGTACAGTGGTGGTGGGTCACCAGTAACTGCAGCAGTACAGTGGTGGTGGGTCACCAGTAACTGCAGCAGTACAGTGGTGGTGGTCACCAGTAACTGCAGCAGTACAGTGGTGGTGGGTCACCAGTAACTGCAGCAGTACAGTGGTGGTGGGTCACCAGTAACTGCAGCAGTACAGTGGTGGTGGGTCACCAGTAACTGTAGCAGTACAGTGGTGGTGGTCACCAGTAACTGTAGCAGTACAGTGGTGGTGGGTCACCAGTAACTGTAGCAGTACAGTGGTGGTGGGTCACCAGTAACTGTAGCAGTACAGTGGTGGTGGGTCACCAGTAACTGTAGCAGTACAGTGGTGGTGGGTCACCAGTAACTGTAGCAGTACAGTGGTGGTGGGTCACCAGTAACTGTAGCAGTACAGTGGTGGTGGGTCACCAGTAACTGTAGCAGTACAGTGGTGGTGGGTCACCAGTAACTGTAGCAGTACAGTGGTGGTGGGTCACCAGTAACTGTAGCAGTACAGTGGTGGTGGGTCACCAGTAACTGTAGCAGTACAGTGGTGGTGGGTCACCAGTAACTGCAGCAGTACAGTGGTGGTGGTCACCAGTAACTGCAGCAGTACAGTGGTGGTGGGTCACCAGTAACTGTAGCAGTACAGTGGTGGTGGGTCACCAGTAACTGTAGCAGTACAGTGGTGGTGGGTCACCAGTAACTGTAGCAGTACAGTGGTGGTGGGTCACCAGTAACTGCAGCAGTACAGTGGTGGTGGTCACCAGTAACTGCAGCAGTACAGTGGTGGTGGGTCACCAGTAACTGTAGCAGTACAGTGGTGGTGGGTCACCAGTAACTGCAGCAGTACAGTGGTGGTGGGTCGCCAGTAACTGTAGCAGTACAGTGGTGGTGGGTCGCCAGTAACTGCAGCAGTACAGTGGTGGTGGGTCACCAGTAACTGCAGCAGTACAGTGGTGGTGGTCACCAGTAACTGTAGCAGTACAGTGGTAGTGGTCACCAGTAACTGTAGCAGTACAGTGGTGGTGGGTCACCAGTAACTGTAGCAGTACAGTGGTGGTGGTCACCAGTAACTGTAGCAGTACAGTGGTGGTGGGTCACCAGTAACTGTAGCAGTACAGTGGTGGTGGGTCACCAGTAACTGCAGCAGTACAGTGGTGGTGGATCACCAGTAACTGCAGCAGTACAGTGGTGGTGGGTCACCAGTAACTGCAGCAGTACAGTGGTGGTGGGTCACCAGTAACTGCAGCAGTACAGTGGTGGTGGGTCACCAGTAACTGTAGCAGTACAGTGGTGGTGGGTCACCAGTAACTGTAGCAGTACAGTGGTGGTGGGTCACCAGTAACTGTAGCAGTACAGTGGTGGTGGGTCACCAGTAACTGTAGCAGTACAGTGGTGGTGGGTCACCAGTAACTGCAGCAGTACAGTGGTGGTGGGTCACCAGTAACTGCAGCAGTACAGTGGTGGTGGGTCACCAGTAACTGCAGCAGTACAGTGGTGGTGGTCACCAGTAACTGCAGCAGTACAGTGGTGGTGGTCACCAGTAACTGCAGCAGTACAGTGGTGGTGGTCACCAGTAACTGCAGCAGTACAGTGGTGGTGGGTCACCAGTAACTGCAGCAGTACAGTGGTGGTGGTCACCAGTAACTGTAGCAGTACAGTGGTGGTGGGTCACCAGTAACTACAGCAGTACAGTGGTGGTGGTCACCAGTAGCTGTAGCAGTACAGTGGTGGTGGTCACCAGTAGCTGTAGCAGTACAGTGGTGGGTCACCAGTAACTGTAGCAGTACAGTGGTGGGTCACCAGTAACTGCAGCAGTACAGTGGTGGTGGGTCACCAGTAACTGCAGCAGTACAGTGGTGGTGGGTCACCAGTAACTGCAGCAGTACAGTGGTGGTGGGTCACCAGTAACTGCAGCGGTACAGTGGTGGGGGTCACCAGTAACTGCAGCAGTACAGTGGTGGTGGGTCACCAGTAACTGCAGCAGTACAGTGGTGGTGGGTCACCAGTAACTGCAGCAGTACAGTGGTGGTGGGTCACCAGTAACTGCAGCAGTACAGTGGTGGTGGGTCACCAGTAACTGCAGCAGTACAGTGGTGGTGGGTCACCAGTAACTGCAGCAGTACAGTGGTGGTGGGTCACCAGTAACTGCAGCAGTACAGTGGTGGTGGGTCACCAGTAACTGCAGCAGTACAGTGGTGGTGGGTCACCAGTAACTGCAGCAGTACAGTGGTGGTGGGTCACCAGTAACTGCAGCAGTACAGTGGTGGTGGGTCACCAGTAACTGCAGCAGTACAGTGGTGGTGGGTCACCAGTAACTGCAGCAGTACAGTGGTGGTGGGTCACCAGTAACTGCAGCAGTACAGTGGTGGTGGGTCACCAGTAACTGCAGCAGTACAGTGGTGGTGGGTCACCAGTAACTGCAGCAGTACAGTGGTGGTGGGTCACCAGTAACTGCAGCAGTACAGTGGTGGTGGGTCACCAGTAACTGCAGCAGTACAGTGGTGGTGGGTCACCAGTAACTGCAGCAGTACAGTGGTGGTGGGTCACCAGTAACTGCAGCAGTACAGTGGTGGTGGGTCACCAGTAACTGCAGCAGTACAGTGGTGGTGGGTCACCAGTAACTGCAGCAGTACAGTGGTGGTGGGTCACCAGTAACTGCAGCAGTACAGTGGTGGTGGGTCACCAGTAACTGCAGCAGTACAGTGGTGGTGGGTCACCAGTAACTGCAGCAGTACAGTGGTGGTGGGTCACCAGTAACTGCAGCAGTACAGTGGTGGTGGGTCACCAGTAACTGCAGCAGTACAGTGGTGGTGGGTCACCAGTAACTGCAGCAGTACAGTGGTGGTGGGTCACCAGTAACTGCAGGCATGCGCAGCTGCGGGTGACACCCAAGTAATATTGTGTTGGTGCATGAGCCAGGCGCCTGGTGAGGGGAGGTGGTGATGGGGGCCCGCCTGGTGAGGGGACATTGATCGGGTTCGTCTCCACAGCAACCACGTCCTCCAGCCTCCCCTCCCCCACCCCCTACCCCCCTCTTCCTGTTTCTCACTCTCTCTCATACACACATACATTGTATTTTGTATCAACAAGCTTAAGTATATAGCAAGGTGAGGTTACCGTATTATGCTAAGGATTACAGTGCATATAGGGCATCAAGAGATAACTAAAATATAATGTAAACTGCTTCTTGCAGTGGTGTGGTTGAGAAGAGATTAGGTTACCAAGTTCTAGTTCAGTTTACTGTTTGTCACATGCGGCTTTAGCGGCCTCGGTTGCATCACAAGGCTGGACAATATACCAGACTGTTCATACAAAGGAACGACTGAAACACTTAATCTGAGCATGAGTTTTATTTTTTGTAATTGCTTTTACATCATTCCTAGTTTTTTTTTTACATAGGTTTAAAAGTTTGAAAATGTAACTCTGAATCAAGGAAAATTACTGTTCTCCAGTATATTTGCTGCACTGAAACTAGTCATTATGTATGAATGGAGGTAAGCTAGTTGTTTAGTCTTAGTTGTTCAGTAATTTGTGTACATGTGGTGTTTTGTAGGCCAAAGTTGGTGCATCGCGACCTGTTGAACATAGTGCTCGTAGATGGCTCATAAGAACGTCAATACTGTGAGTAGCTTTGTTGCTTTGAGCAGCACTGGAGTTTCGTTGCTCCTTTAAGAGTGTGATCTGTTGTGTATTAACTTTAGAATTTAGAAAGTCTTGGCTTGAGGACCGAGAGAGGAGGACCAGCGGGGATGTGGTCACAACATATGATATTGAGGAACAATTACAAGAGGGCAAATGTGAAGGTCAGAAATACAAAAGAGTCAAAGAAAATCTAAAATAGACTTGCATGTAGTGCGGGAGGTGGAAAAGTAGAATGAAAAGGGGCGGAAAAGGGTGTGACGTCTGCCACATTGTGCTACTATATATCGGTGCCACCACTTCCTTTTGTTGCAAAATGGAAGTCTTCTAAACAAAAATGTTGGCGTTTCAGAGCAGGCTCAAACAAGGAGTTGCTTTTATCCTTTTTGTTGAAATAAAGATCTGAGGGTTGGCAGCCACATTGAGCTGACAAAGCAGGCCGTCCTCCTAAAGTTTCCTAACGTAAAGAAATTGCCGTACTAAACTGTCCTTATCCTAACCCACCAGAGACTCCAGAACAGTATGTCAATTTCGCGAGCCGCTTATATTTTCTAGTACGACAACTTTTGACCTTGGGTAAAGTATATATCAAAACGCGACGTTCTATTAGGAGGTCGGGTTGGACAAGGCTGCCACATTGGGAGCGTTTGCGCACTAAAGGAATTACTGGAAAGTGGGAAGAAATCTTTAATTTCCTAACGAGCAGAACATAGAGTATAACGGCAAAATATAATCCGGATCGTTCGCCGTGAAGAGCTCTGTCCCCTCCCCCCCCCCCCCCCTTCAACACACGCACAATGTACCGTACTTGCTCCGGTATTTATCATTCTCATATCAGACAAGGACACGAGCGATGGTATCGTATCATCTTTCACAGATGACACGAGGATTTTCATGATAGTAGACAAGATAAAGGACACGGCAAATCTTCAAAATGATGTTAGTCAGGTCCTTCAGTGACCCACAGAAAACCTGTTTAATGAAGATATGTTCGTTCCTGCGCTATGGGGAAAAGCGAAAATGTAAAATCTGAAACCTCATATAAAACTCAAATTACTCTATAGAAAGAAAACGACCTCCTCGGGTGTTTCCCCTTGTGATGTAGAGGCTCGTGTACGATTCCTTGTGGCTGGTGAGGGTTGCCTCGGCCCTTCCCTGCCCATCTTCGGGCGTCGTACATACAAAATGGAACAAACGAAAGGTTCCTGTTCAGGTCATAGAACCACCCGTTGAAGAGATCGCCCGTCAGGAGCCGCCCTCGGAGGCTGGTGACCAGGCTGGGGCGAGGGGGAGAAAGTGGTCTTTGCACCGGTGTAGGAGAATGTACAATATATTGTATCCTTAGGTTCCAGGGACTAAACTTAAACAAAATGATGCACGGTAATTGGAACGATTTCTCAAACACGGGTTCGTGGGACAGGCAACTAGACCTCCGAGTCAGTGACTGGGCTCCAAGGCCCCGGCCGTCATCGTGAAAACTGTGCCTTTTACCCCTCCTTAATGTGGGGAGGATCACGGCACCATCACTGCACCCGAACATGCAGGATTCCTTCAAACACTGCTACGTTCCATGATTTGTTTGGCCCTGCCATGTAGCGTAATTATTTTAATATACGTCACGAACGTGCACAACTTGGTGATTTACGCGCACATAATCATCTTGTTAAATCTAAAGATACTAAAGTTAGTGTATATTCGTAATCTTCATTTCTTTCCGCCTTCATCTTTCTTTCCCTCTGTGGTGGTTTGATAAGGCCGACTGAAATAGGTTCACCCACCACACTACTCTTTCTGACCTATCCAATCTGCCTCTCCCTCAAGCCCTCCTCTTTTTCACGGCACCTTATTAGATTCTGCCTGTCACTGTCCCTCGCTATGCCTCCCGTGTTGCACACGGAAGAACGTTCCCCTGGTGGAATTCTTACTGTGCTAAGGCAGTAAGAATTGAGCATCCTGGAAAAGACGCCGACGCCGTAAGACTCCTGATTCATTTTTGTTTCGGAAGAAGAGTACACTGCCCAATAGACATCCATACAGCTTAACGTGAAAGTTGGAAATCTTCTCTCTCCACCATTATGGTTGACAACCCTCTCCCTCAGATCTAGAAGAAAGTCTGTAAAATTGCAGGTAAATTTGTTCCAGACACATCACCTAACCTTCATCTCCATGGTTCTGCCATGGCAGACCGGGTGCTGGTCGCGAAGGAACTGGGTTCGCACTTTGTAGCTGTTAGCTCCGGTACTTGTCTTCCTCCTACTTGCTCGTAAGCCCCATACGGAATCTCGTCCCCTTGGACTTTCGCACTCGCCTACTGCTCCCCTGTAATGATCTCTCCTCTCTTTCAGCACTCCAGTCTGCCCCGATCCTCTGCAGTTCTACGGCAGCAGGCTCAGACGACATTCATTACGAGATGCCTCAGTGCACCTTTCAGTATTTGCTGGATATCTATAACCGTATTTAGGAGGCGACATCAGTCTCCGAGGACTGGTTTGAGGAGGTTGTTCTTCCCATTTGGAAACTCAGTGCTCAAGGGACTTTCCCGAAGAATTTTCGCCCCCAATGCCTTGAGCTCTGTATGTGTGCGCGTGTGCAGACTCTTTTTGAACATGTGGGTAATGTAAGTCCCATGTGGTTCTTAGAACATATCGCCACCTCTCTTCCTCTCGGTTTGGGTTTTGCGAGTGACGTTACACAACTGATATCGTAGTGGACTTACAGGCCTACATTCGTATTGCCTTTGCTGCGAATACGTCCGTTGTTGCCGTTCTTTTTGACTGGAAAACTCTTATGACACCACCTGAAGATATAATATTTTATCCCAACTACATTTTTTTGCCCTTCGTAGCACTCTACCATTTTTCCTTCAACGCTTCCTCTCGTCACTTGTTTATAATGACTTATTACCACTTCCTCTGACACTCGACAATATGAAGGTGTTCTCCAAGGTTGTGTTCTGAGCACTACTCTTTTTCCTGGTGGCCCTCTATGGTCGTCCTCCCTCCCTTCCCTCTGACGTTTTCTCCGTCCTTGACGATCTCGCGCTTTGTTCTGTGATGACTTCCTATTCTTCCAGCATCAGCTGCAACATGCGACTGACAACGTGTCGTCGTAATCCACCAATCATGGCTTCACTTCCTCTATGGCTGAGACTTCTGCTGTGACTTTTACTCACTCGGAAGCATGTCGCTATACGTTCCCAGGTGTCACTGTATGATAATCTTGCAGTCCCCGTGGCACAGTGGTAAGACACTCGCCCCTCGCTTTGAGAGCTATTTGGCCTGGGTTCGTATCATTGCTAGGCAGGATTGACTGGGCTCCAATCCTTAACTGTAGCCTCTGTTCACCCAGCAGTGAACGGGTAACCGGTTGTTAAAGGATTTGGCGGGTCGTATTCCGGGGAAAATTATGATGTAAGGACTTGCCCGAAACGATATGCTGTTAGTGGCTGTACAAGAATGTAAGACCTCTTGTATATACAGAATTTTTTGTTCAAATTGTATAAAGATTCTATTAAACTTTGGGATGGGGGGTATAAGGGTGCCCTACCGCCCACAGGCTGGCCACCGCCACCCTCCTCCACGCTGGGCCACCGCCGCCCTCTCCCACACACTATATGGACCACATCATATGATCATCGGGAAATTATTCCCCCTGGCGCAATTAAGGCTGTCTGATGAAAGGTTCCTTCTTGTTATTTCTAATTAGCAAGACTGTAGTACTGTCAGTCCTGCTCATTAGTTAACACGAGCACCACCTTTATGTTTGTCTTGATCCGTCTCTGGGGCGTTTGGTTTGTTGCCCGTCTGTACCGTATTTGGATGTCATGTCGGTCTCTGTTGTGTTTCTCTGGTCCTGCATATATTCCTGTCTCTGAGAGGTTACCGTCTATTTCTGGGTACTTTCCGATTTTTATTTGAATGTTTTGCCTGTCCCACTTGTCCTCCCCGGTTGACTGTCCCACTTGTCCTCCCCGGTTGACTGTCCCACTTGTCCTCCCCGGTTGACTGTCCCACTTGTCCTCCCCGGTTGACTGTCCCACTTGTCCTCCCCGGTTGACTGTCCCATTTGTCCTCCCCGGTTGACTGTCCCACTTGTCCTCCCCGGATGACTGTCCCACTTGTCCTCCCCGGTTGCCTGTCCCACTTGTCCTCCCCGGTTGCCTGTCCCACTTGTCCTCCCCGGATGACTGTCCCACTTGTCCTCCCCGGTTGACTGTCCCACTTGTCCTCCCCGGATGACTGTCCCACTTGTCCTCCCCGGATGACTGACGTACGTCAATGTGTCTTTCTGGACTACTGTGCATTTTGACGTCTGTCTGTCGTCGTTTCTGGATTATTCTCTCCTCTGTGGCCCCTCCCAACTTTCCCTGCATGCGGCTGCGCGAGGGGAGAGAGCAGCCGGGAGGGGGAACGAGGGGAATTGGGTGGGGCAAATTTTAGGCGTGTGTGTGTGTGTGTGTGTGTGTGTGGGTGGGTGGGTGGGTGGGCGGGCGGGCGGGGGGCGGGGCGACACACCGCGGCGAGGGGGGGGGGGGCGGGGGTATATATATATGTGTGTGGGTGTGGCTGCTGTACCACACCGGGACTGGACGTCGTACGGGAGACCCATCGCTCGCTCCTGTCAACCTTCGTCTTCCGTGTTCTCAACCCCCTCCTCCTTAAGCCACAATGGTGAGTGGGTGTTCATGGCTCGTCTTTGATATCTGTGGGCCAGTTTGGGGACGAGTTCGCAACGTCGTAATGCGTGTTTCTGGTGAAGTTGGGTAGGCCTACTGGGATGGAAGCCTCATGGCTTAGCTCCAGTGGATTCCGTCCATGTTTTGCTGACCCAAAAGTGGTGAAGCGACCAAACGCAGTTGGTAACACCGAGCAATCCGTTGTCTTCATCACGTCACAACCGGTTTTCCTGGTGCCGTCAGTTGTTTTAAAGTACATCAGCTGTAGGACGGGGGTTACATTGTGTCACGGGCTGTGTAGTAGAAAGATCCCCATCTCTCTCTCTCTCTCTCTGTCTCTCATCGGGGACGTACGTTTTCCAGCACTGCCAATATTGGGATTATGAGGACAACCTTGCGAACACGAGTGTGTGAAATAACTGGGCAGCTCCGGATGCCTTATACTGGTACGTTTGAACGGTCTAGTGACTGGATATTCACTAATGTAAAATTGGATTGTAAGATCCAGCTCCTGCTCGGTTTACACCAGGAGTGCTGAGTGCTGGTTGCACCCAATGTGCTCCCAGCGGGAGGTGAAGCAACACAGGCAGATGCTTCACCTGCAGCCACCTCCTACAGGTAATGGAAGTCTAGCCTGACGCTGGTGGCTGCTGCTGTGCCGTCTGGTGGACGTTTCTTGCTGGTAGGGCGGCCATCTTTCCTAGGATGCAACCCCACCACATTTGTCTAATTCCTGGGTACCTACTTACTGCTAGATGAACAGTCCCATCAGGTGAAAGGAAACTTGCCTAATCGTTTCTGTCCTACCCGAGGATTGAACCCTGGTGCCTCGGGTATGTTGACTATGTAGACCACTCTGCTACAGAACCTGCACTACGTGTACGGGTTCTGTACAATCTCCCAAAGTTTCCAAGGTAAAGAAATGGCAGCATTTTCAGTACACGGTGACCGACAGTACTTGTTGTGCCGGTTACCTTACCTTGAGGTGCTTCCGGGGCTTAGCGTCCCCGCGGCCTGGTCGTCGACCAGGCCTCCTGCCTCCTCCCGGTGGAGGCAGAGTTCTCGGCAGCACCTTTCATCTCTGGTTCTCAACCCGGCCTCCTGATAGAACGTCGCATTTTGACGTATACTTTACCTAAAGCCAAAAATCGTCGTACTAGAAAATATAAGCGGCTCGCGAAATTGACATAATGTCCGGTTTTCTGTTTTGGGTCCTCTGGTAGGTTAGGTTAGGTTCACTTTAGCACGACAGTTTCTTGACGTTGGGAAACCGTAGGAGGACGGACTGTTACCAGAGCGCGGTGGTTCAGTAGTTCAGTGCTGTTCGCTGGCTCCCTGTGTACTCTTGGGGGTGTACGCGCGCGGCGCGGGAGAGCTCGGTGTCCACTTCGTACTGAGGGATGAAGCTTGACCGACCGGCTAGGATTCATGAAGTATTTACGCCATCGCCTACGAAACCTGTACATCTTTTCTTAAGCATGGCGGATTTATTTTTATTTATTTAATAGTTTAAGAGCTTCAAAACTGCACCCATAAAGTTACTATGTTATGACCCTCGATCGTAGCCGGTTTGTTGTCCCCGTCGAGGCCACCAGTGTTAGTGGCCCGCGGGTAAATTCAGGCAGTGCTTCGGTGCTCGTAAACTGTTTAATAAATATATACTAAACCCCAATTATTGAAGAAAGATGTAAATGTTTCGTAAGTGAACTAAATGCTTACATAATGCTGGCCGTGTACATCTTCACTCAGTTTAGTTTAGTTCATTTATTATGTACCCCATACCCATCGTGTGGGCGGTAGTGGAAAGGGTTACAGAGGCACATAATGGGCTCAGAGACTGAACCCCACAATTCATTTAGCTAAGCAAGTTACAATCTTGATGAACTAGTTACAAAATTCAGTATAAGTCATCACATCAACAATGGGTTCGAGATCGACCACAAGTACAGTTTCTAAATTAAGCAACTGACATATGTGGAGAGCTAGTGTCACAATTGATATGTTTGTCCTGCACACCGCCCCCCATCCAGTGGGCAGCGGTGGATAGGTTACAATCACTCAGTTACTACCTACAGTTAGCAAACTGGGGATATTTGGCTAAAATTTCTGGTAGCAGATAATTTTGAAGGAAATATTTACACATCGCTGGAACATTGGTTAAAGAAGTGCGAAAAGATACGTGAATTCCGAGACATCTTCACTCAATGATGGCGGCTTTGTTTACACTCATTAAACAGCTTGACCGGGGAAGCACTACTAGGTTGTTTATAACTATAATAACCGCGGGTTGTGAACTTCCCCAGCCCATAAACTGTATCATTAATGTAAACAAAGCCGCAATGCTCAAATAAAGATATACAGGTTTCGTAACTAGTAGCATAAATGCTCGATAAATTCTAGTCTCTGCTGTACCCAAGAGGAAGGGAACTATCAGAGGAAAGCGCTAAGCTAGTGTCATTACGACTATATAGCATATGGAAGGGATCAGGTTAAGGATTTAGGATGGGACAGGGGGGAAGGAACGGTGCCCAACCACTTGTGGACGGTTGGGGATTGAACACCGACCTGCATGAAGCGAGACCGTCGCTCTACCGTAAACCCCAAGTGGCTGACGAGCGCTGTACTAAGGAGTGATAATGCACGATAATGGAAGCAAGAAAGAGAGACAAGGGAGGAAGGGAAACAGGAAGGAGACATGGAGGGGCGACTGAGAGTAATGGCAAAATCAATGGCTTCAGGAGGGGGTGGCTGCCTCCTCCTCCCTCCACCTCCCAGCTCGGGTCCCGCCCTTTGTACCATCCCAGCCCCTTTAAGAGGGACCTAACTAGAGTGCACGTGAGGTAATGGAGGACTTAAGTTGTCAAGTTGTTTAGTCATTACTGCACGCGGCCGCTTAGAGCCTTTTGTAACTATACACGACAGGCGACACCTTCCCGCTCTTTCCGGCTGCTCCACCACAACCCTTTCGACGGTGGTGTCTGGATGGCTTCGACGGTGGTGTCTGGATGGCTTCGACGGTGGATCTGGCCGTCCAAAGTCCTCCCAGTAAACACAATATGAAAGAGTGACGCTCGTTCGACGTCGAATCAACGCTCTTGACGTAGATTCGGCGTTGAATTGCCATTGGATGGACACAATGGTAAAAGTCTTTGAAAAACTCCAACACTAACAAGAAAATGGTCTTGTGGGGATCTGTAGCACAGTGGACTACTTCCTCAACCCACACTCGAGGAAGCCCTAGCTGAATCCCCGGGCAGGGTAGAAACGGTTGGGAACTTTTATTTTAACCTGATGCCTCTGTTCACCTAGCAGTAAATAGGCATCCGAAAGTTAGACAGCTGTTGTGGGTTGCATCCAGGAGGCCAGTAGTAACCTTAAGGGAGGCGGGGGGGGGGGGGCTAAATGCAAGCCTAAATTATATATTCACAGGCTTCCTGTCCCCGACAAAAAGAGTAAATATTATTGTCACTCACAAAGGGACGTACTTTTTTGCATATTTTGTAAGCTGTATTTAATGGCTCTTTGTATTATGAAGTTTGAGGCTTAAGACCCACCCCCCCACCCCCACCCCTCCCACCACTCTGACCAGGAGGGAACACTGGTGGTGAGGCAGCAGGAGGCTACAAGATGACCTAGACAGACTGCATGAATGAATGGTCTAACAAATGGCTACTAAGGTTCAACCCGAGTAAATGTAAGGTAATGAAACTAGGCGGTGGAAACAGGAGACCAGACACAGGATACCGAATGGGAGATGAAGTCCTTCATGAAACGAACAGAGAAAGATCTAGGACTTGACATCACACCAAACCTGTCTCCTGAAGCCCACATCAAAAGAATTACATCTGCGGCATATGCGAGGCTGGCTAACATCAGAACAGCTTTTATGAACCTGTGTAAGGAATCATTCAGAATCTTGTATACCACATATGTAAGGCCAATCCTGGAGTATGCGGCCCCAGCATGGAGCCCGTACCTTGTCAAGCACAAGACGAAGCTGGAAAAAGTTCAGAGGTATGCCACTAGGCTAGTCCCAGAACTAAGAGGCATGAGTTACGAGGAAAGGCTACGTTAAATGCACCTCACGACACTGGAAGACAGAAGAGTAAGGGGGGACATGATCAATACCTACAAAATTCTCAAGAGAAATTGACAGGGTAGATAAAGATAAACTATTCAACACTGCGGGACGCGAACAAGGGGACACAGGTGGAAACTGAGTACCCAAATGAGCCACAGGGACATTAGAAAGAACTTTTTCAGTGTCAGAGTAGTTAACAGATGGAATGCACTAGGCAGTAATGTGGTGGAGGCTGACTCCATACACAGTTTGAAATGTAGATATGATAGAGCCCAGTAGGCTCAGGAATCTGTACACCAGTTGATTGACGGTTGAGAGGCGGGACCATAGAGCCAGAGCTCAACCCCCGCAAGCACAACTAGGTGAGTACAAAGCGAGTTCGGTGGCGCCCCCACCACTATGACCCGGGGGCACACTGGGGGTGAGGCGCGGGGTGTTCACTTATGTTACCCGGAAATATGTTCCGTAAAACCCAGGATCACTGGATTGTTTCAAGTATAGTTTTGACGTATGAAGAGTCTGAAAATTATATATATAAATATACATACTCAAATGAGGTTGAGATCATATTAAATTGTATTTGAAAATGCGACATTCTGATTTATCAAGCATTTGGGGGTCCACTACGAAACCTGTGCTCCTCTGAACAAAGCCACAAGGGCCGTGACGAGGGTTCGAACCTACGTCCTGGGACGTAGGTTCTGTTCTCCTTTCCTCAATAGTTTATATTAATTAAACAGTAATTGAGGTCTGGAGAGCTATAAGGTTGATTTAAAGACTTATAACCTTGGATTGTGAAGCTCGGAAGTTCTTAAACTTTTAATATACACAAACTCTGCGCCCATGACCGAGGAGAGATGTACAGGTGTCGTAAGTGGAAGAGTAAAGGCTTGGTGACTCTTGACCCTGGTAGAGAGTACTGTTATATCAAGTTGACTCTGATATATTTATTATTTATTTGTTTATTTATATATATACAAGAAGGTACAATGGGGGTTAAGAGAGTACATAGCACTGATGATTTTATATTCTTGTCAAGCCACTATCACGCATAGCGCTCTACGTTGGGTCCAGGCGAACCTCAGTCTGGCCACCACTCTAGGGTGTGGGTCAGGGTCTAGGCGCCTGTAGTGTATTATATTCACTCCAGCAACAACAATGCGGCGGCTCTTGTTCCCTGCGAAGTCCCCTTCCCCCCATCCCAGGAGAGGTCGAACTCCAGTGATGTATGTGCCCCGGGGACAGGTTGCCTCAAACGCTGTGCGTATTAGTGGCTTCAGGCGCTGCATGTTCAAACTCTGTCTATTAATCCAACATTATGTTTGTAACTCATTTTTTATGTATGTACTTTTACCTGAATCAACATTTATTATTATTTAAAAACAAATTATTAGTCCATGGGGATGAAACGCCCTTTACTTATTTTCAATGGGTGATATGCCGAGCTTTGAACGCTGAAGCTTCAGCGACTGATGTATGTGTGGTGGGTCATCTTGGGTACCCAGACCCGGCGCTGTAGGATGAACCAAACGTCGCGTATAAGGAGTTAATGGTTAGTTTTAAGCTGCTGTTAAATTGTGGCGTTCCGACAAGAGTCAGCTTAGTGTGCGTGGACCGAAAGGTTAGTTTTTAACCTTTTAGCTCTCGCGAGGCTTCTGTCCACGCTAAGAGGACAGAAGCGTGGCTTCTGTCCTTAGGACACGTGCGTTATCATTTGAAATGATTTGCCCGTTAAACTCCCCACCTGATAATGTCCTCTATATGGGGTTTCTAGGGCCTAATCACCAAGGATAAAAGATTAAACCCCAATTAACTATGAGTGACCCATAGTGTACCCTGGAATTATCCTATTGTACACCTCAGTGCTGATGAGCTCTTGCGTTCCCTCCTCCACCAGGCACAGCTGACACACCCAGTGGTGCCACCTCTTCCAGCCTGCTCCATAGTCTTTCCGGATTGGCGGCGCCTTTTAGATAATTACGCGGCTAGGCAATGGTCCAAGATGGACCGAAACATTGTCAATTCCGTTTACTTTCACATTGGGTTGGATGTCCAATTTTCAGCATCATTGTCGTCATTTCTTGTCGACAGCGTGAGTGTATCAGCGTGCATGTGGGCCAGGCCGGCGTGCAGATCGGTAATGCCTGCTGGGAGCTGTACTGCCTGGAGCATGGCATCCAGCCCGACGGCCAGATGCCCTCAGACAAGACGGTGGGCGGCGGTGACGACTCCTTCAACACCTTCTTCAGCGAGACGGGCTCGGGCAAGCACGTCCCTCGTGCTGTCTTTGTTGACCTGGAGCCTTCTGTCATAGGTGAGAGGGGCGGGGCGGACGGGGCACACCGGTAGGGGCGGGGGAGGAAGGATATCCAGTTGGGGGAGGAGCAGGATACCGGTTGAGGAGCAGGCAGGATATATCATCTGGAAAGTAGGATAGATGCAGAATACCGGTGTGTGAGATATATATATAATATCGGTTGGCGAGGGATAGAATTTGCTGTTTGAAGGTTAGAGAGCGGGTAGGTTACCGGCTGGGAAGTAATTATATCAATGAGTTTTTTACCAGCGAGATTTAGAGTGAACCAGACTCTTGGAGCATGTAAGTATAGTGATGCATGTTTGGGAGGGAGTGGGGGGGGGAGTATAGAGTCTAAATGCTCACCTCCCAGGGTGGGGGTCACCTCCCAGGGTGGGGGTTATCTCCCAGGGTGGGTCAGTTACCAGCCCCACTGTGGGGACTCCTGGTGGTCTTATCTAGAGCAGCATAAATGGAGTCTAGGGTGATCTAGAGCATAATGGGTTAAGGGGCAGAGCACAAGTGATATACAAGTGTCTCCCCCACACCACTGCAGCCTTGGGTCCCACCTACAATTACGTTAGTGTGCCCACCACTGTATTACGGGCTATTCAAGCCCGTGCCATCACTTGGGTGGCTTAATCTTTATCAATCATCGACCAATCACCACTGCAGCTGGGTGCCTGTGCTGACAGATGAGGTGCGGACGGGAACCTACCGGGCGCTCTTCCACCCGGAGCAGCTCATCACCGGCAAGGAGGACGCCGCCAACAACTACGCCCGGGGCCACTACACCATCGGCAAGGAGATCGTCGACGTCGTCCTGGAGAAGGTCCGCAAGCTGGCTGACCAGTGCACAGGTGGGTGTAGTGAGGGTGTTGTGTAGTGAACCCCATACTTGTCCTGTGGGTGGTAGTGGACCCCATACTTGTCCTGTGGGTGGTAGTGGACCCCATACTTGTCCTGTGGGTGGTAGTGGACCCCATACCCAAGCATCAGACAGTAAGACATTACAATCGCCAGAATTAGACTGTGATAGTTACGGCAGGTGGCTGCAGGTAATGACTCTCCCAGTGATGACAGTTCAAACACCAGACTGTGAACAAGAGGTACGACACTCTCCAACTATATATTTTAGCAGCCCCCATGGTGTAGTGGTAAGGCACTCTCCTGGGGTTTCGAGAGCGCTTTGGCCTGGGTTTGTATCCTGTTAGCTGGGGATATTAGGTGAACTCGTAGCAGCATTTTGATTTATAGTCGGCAATCCCTCATATAGAATCGGGTAGCAGCACAATATTATGTGACCCTAAGATTTAAATAATAATAATAATAATAATAATAATAATAATGTGACTATGTAGCCACGTCGAGCGTTTAAGATTTAAGTAAACGTCTCAAGATATCATAGAAAATGTTCAGGGGTGACTTTAATTTCCATTTTTTTTAGCTGTTTACCTTTTTCTAACGTGGTGCGGGCTCGCCCCGCTGCTCCGCCGCAGGTCTACAAGGATTCCTTATTTTCCACTCATTTGGTGGTGGCACTGGCTCCGGCTTCACCTCCCTCCTCATGGAGCGACTGTCGGTAGACTACGGCAAGAAGAGCAAGCTAGAATTTGCTATCTACCCCGCCCCTCAGGTGAGTCTTCCGACCCCTTTCCTGGTGCTGTAATAGTCGCTCTCTCATAACTCCCGCCTTCTGGTGACGCTTATTAACATTCATTTCCTCGTCCAAGTTATAAGTTATAAAATAGGAAAGTTATAAAATAAGTGAGAGGGCCTCTCAGGGAAGCAGTATGGTCTGCCTCCCTGAGACAGACGGTATTCCTGTTTAATACATCCTGGCTATTGTCTACCCTTTGTAATAAATCATTAGTGAGGTAGAGTGCCAGAGTCGTGGAAGGTTGCTAATGTGGTGCCAATTTTCAAGAAAGGAGATAGCTCACCTGCGTCAAACAATCGGCAGTCAGTTAGCTTAACGTCTATAATAATAATAATAATAATAATAATAATAATAATAATAATTTATTTACAAGAAGGTTCAATAAGTTGGTGAGATTACATTAGTGATATTTGTTCATTCTTGCAAAAGCACCAACACCCATAAGCATTTCGGACAGGTCCTTAATCTAGCATATCAGGCGAGATGAAAAGGTACATTGTAGCAAGGTTTTATATCTACAATATAAATTGACATAAGTGTTTACACTGGTAAATATTAAGTACTTAATTGGTCTTGAGTACTAATTTTGGGGGAAGTGAGTACTACAAGATAGTGTAAGTTTGAAGCACAAGGTTGAAATATATGAGGATGAAAATGTGTGGAAGTCTATTGTGGGGAAAGTTACTTGAATCGATAATTGTAAATACCGTTCGTCATCATCTTGTGAATCATTTATTAATCTGGTTTTTAACATGGTTTTACTAACGGTCATTCATGTTTAATAAATTTGCTATAATTTTCAGCCATCATCCGAAAAGCTGATTTTGATGGCTTAAGAAATTTGTTGGGTGTACAGGTACTAGACTTGAAAGTCTTGGGCATGGGGGGGGGGCCGGTCTTGGAGCGAGACGTGAACCCAGCGATAGGTGACGTAAAAAAGGATTTAGATTTGGATTCAAAATATAACTTATTTAAAAATATTCTAAGCAAAGCACAGGAACGTAGTATACCATACAAATTGAATAAATCGAATAATAATGACCTGAAATATATATCAAAGGATCTGAAGAACCTTAAAGTAGAAAGAGAGCTTGGTACAAAAGGATTAAGAATGGAGAAGTCGGTTTTGAACAGGAATTCGTACAACTGGTTAGAAATATTAAAAAAGAGATATGGAGGGCAAAAAGAAACTAAGAAATTTGCATAGCAGGGCACACAGACAAATCCTAAAGGGTTTTTTCAGTTATATCGAACAAAGATTAGGGAAAGGATAAGTCCATTTAAAAACTGAGACAGGTCAGATAACTGATAATGACGGAGATTAGTATTTAAAATAAATATTTTCTCTGTGTTTACTAAAGAGGAACTAAACATTATGCCTTCAGCTGAACAAGTCTGTGAGTGGTGAAGAGGACAGGTTGACCAGTTTAGCAGTTACCAGGGAGGATGTTATTAAACAAATAGTAAAACTTAAGTTAAACAAATCCCCAGAGCCAGACGAAGTGTTTGCCAGGGTGCTTAAAGAATGCAAAGAGGAGCTTTGCGAGCCACTGTCTACTACATTTAATAAATCATTAGTGAGGCAGAGTGCCAGAGTCGAGGAAGGTTGTTAATGTGGTACCAATTTTCAAGAAAGGAGATAGATCACTTTCATAAAACTATCGGCAAATTAACTTAACGTCTATTGTGGGAAAGTTGTTTGAAACGATAATTTCAAATACCATTCGTCTTCATCTTGAAAAACAAAAATTATTGAATGAGTCGTAACATGGTTTTACAAATGGCCGTTCATATTTAACAAATTTGCCATCATTTTATTCCAGCATAGTTGAGGCAGTTGATAGTGGTAAGGATTGTGATGTTGTGTACCTTGACTTTAGTAAAGCTTTTGTTACAGTGCCACATGCAAGACTGATTAAAAAGATAGAGGCTAATGGTATGGGGGGAAGGTGCTATATTAAGTTGGATTAGGGCATGGCTATACCAAAGGAAACAAAGAATTAATATAAATGAAGTTGAGTAAGAGTGGGAAAATGTTGTAACTCGCCTCAAGACTCTGTCCTGGGACCTCTGTTTTTCATAATTTATAAATTATTAATGATTTAGATTCAGGTTTGAACAGCAATAGTTGCAAATTTACCGATGGTACGGCTGACAGACGGCTGTGGTGTGTTGTGGGTGAGGTCAGGGCGGGTGATGGCTGACAGACGGCTGTGGTGTATTGTGGGTGAGGTCAGGACGGGTGATGACTGACAGACGGCTGTGGTGTGTGTTATGGCTCAGGTCGGGACGGGTGATGGCTGACAGACGGCTGTGGTGTGTATTGTGGGTGAGGTCAGGGCGGGTGATGGCTGACAGACGGCTGTGGTGTGTATTGTGGGTGAGGTCAGGGCGGGTGATGACTGACAGACGGCTGTGGTGTGTATTGTGGGTGAGGTCAGGGCGGGTGATGGCTGACAGACGGCTGTGGTGTGTATTGTGGGTGAGGTCAGGGCGGGTGATGACTGACAGACGGCTGTGGTGTGTATTGTGGGTGAGGTCAGGGCGGGTGATGGCTGACAGACGGCTGTGGTGTGTATTGTGGGTGAGGTCAGGGCGGGTGATGACTGACAGACGGCTGTGGTGTGTATTGTGGGTGAGGTCAGGGCGGGTGATGGCTGACAGACGGCTGTGGTGTGTATTGTGGGTGAGGTCAGGGCGGGTGATGGCTGACAGACGGCTGTGATGTGTATTGTGGGTGAGGTCAGGGCGGGTGATGACTGACAGACGGCTGTGGTGTGTATTGTGGGTGAGGTCAGGGCGGGTGATGGCTGACAGACGGCTGTGGTGTGTGTTGTAGGTGAGGTCAGGGCGGGTGATGACTGACAGACGGCTGTGGTGTGTATTGTGGGTGAGGTCAGGGCGGGTGATGGCTGACAGACGGCTGTGGTGTGTATTGTGGGTGAGGTCAGGGCGGGTGATGACTGACAGACGGCTGTGGTGTGTATTGTGGGTGAGGTCAGGGCGGGTGATGGCTGACAGACGGCTGTGGTGTGTATTGTGGGTGAGGTCAGGGCGGGTGATGACTGACAGACGGCTGTGGTGTGTATTGTGGGTGAGGTCAGGGCGGGTGATGACTGACAGACGGCTGTGGTGTGTATTGTGGGTGAGGTCAGGGCGGGTGATGACTGACAGACGGCTCTGTGTATCACAGGTGGCAACAGCGGTTGTGGAACCCTACAACTCCATCCTCACAACCCACACGACCCTGGAACACTCTGACTGCGCCTTCATGGTCGACAACGAGGCCATCTATGACATCTGTCGGAGGAATCTAGACATCGAACGTCCCACCTACACCAACCTCAACCGTCTTATTGGCCAGATCGTCTCCTCCATCACCGCCTCCCTCAGGTATTGCTTCCCGTCACCCGAGTTTGGCAGCCAGTACTACACTCGCTGCTGGGTGAGTGTGTCTGCTGGGTGAGTGTGTCTGCTGGGAGCTGCCCTTGTGAACCCCTTGCTAGAAGTGTGGGTTAGAGTGGGACGCTTGTGACAGGTGTGTGGGGTTGTGGAGGCCCCCTTGTGACAGGTGTGTGTGGGGGTTGTGGAGGCCCCCTTGTGACAGGTGTGTGGGGTTGTGGAGGCCCCTTTGCTACAGGTGTGTGGTGGAGGCGACACAGGGTTAAGCATGGCAGGAGCAGCAGAGCCACAGTTCGTGCACAAAGAGCCTTGAGATTGTTTCTGTTAATAACTTTCATTATTTTCTTTTACTCTAACATAAAAATAAATTTATAATAATAAATAAGGGAACAGAGCCATTTACTGGACTTCGCTCAGTCTAGTGTACTGCCACGGGTCACACCAGCCTGGACATGGGAAAAAAAATCTTCATACCTTTCTCAGAAACAGAGTTAAGCATAGGCTCTTTTGTATTTTAAGCTAACAACTTATTAGTTAGTTTAGTTCATTTATTATGTACCCCATACCCATCTTGTGGGCGGTAGTGGAAAGGGTTACAGAGGCACATAATGGGCTCAGAGACTGAACCCCACAATTCATTTAGCTAAGCAAGTTACAATCTTGATGAACTAGTTACAACATTCAGTATAAGTCGTCACATCAACAATGGGTTCGAGATCGACCACAAGTACAGGTTCTAAATTAAGCAACTGACATATGTGGAGAGCTAGTGTCACAATTGATGTTTGTCCTGCACACCGCCCCCCATCCAGTGGGCAGCGGTGGATAGGTTACAATCACTTAGTTACTATCTACAGTTAGCAAACTGGGGATAATTGGCTAAAATTCTGGTAGCAGATCATTTTGAATGAAATATTTACACATCGCTGGAACATTTGTTATAGAATTGTCTCTAAATTCACGTATCTTTTCGCACTCCATCACATAGTGACGGAGGGTGTGCGAATAATTCTGTTGACACAGTTTACATTTGGTCAGGTCTACATCGGCAGATAATGAGAATTCCCAGAGATACTTGTAACCGAGTCTAAGCCGAGCAGTAGTAACATCTAGAAGTCTGCTGATTTTATTGGATGATCCATAGATGTGTGGCTCCTCTTGCATGATAGTATGATGATAGATGGAATTACTGGTGTCAATTTCACTTTGCCTCAGATCTACAAGATCTACAGCTGTACACCGAGAACTTCAACAACAACTTATAATACAATAAAGTTATAAATTTTGAATATTCTTTGTTTAGGACAAAGGTTCAATTGCCACTTACAAGTAAACTATTATTGAAACCGTAATATCCTTTCAGACCATCCCAAATATTTAGATAACTACCTTACCTTGCAGTAACCTTGCAATAATTTTGGGGTTCAACGTACCCATGGCCCGGTCCTCAATTGGGCATCCTGGGTGTTGGATGGTCAACCAGGCTGTTGGACGCGGCTGCTCGCAGCCTGACGTATGAATCACAGCCTGGTTGATAAAATATCTTTTGGAGGCGTTTATCAAGTTCTCTTGAACACTGTGAGGGGTCGGCCAGTTATGCCCCTTATGTGTAGTGGAAGCATGTTGAACAGTCTCGGACTTCTGATTTTGATAGAGTTCTCTCTGAGTACCTATTGCACCTGTTTTCAAACTGGGGTATTCTGCACATCCTGCCATGCCTTCTGGTCTTGTGTGGTGTTATATCTGTGTGCAGGTTTGGGTTTAGGACCAGCCCCGTCATAATTTCCACGTGTAAATTATTATATATATCTCCCGCCTGCATTCAAGAGAACTATGGAGGTGGTGTGAGAATAGGTTCGGTGTTTCATGGTAATCGCTTTACCCTGAGGATAAATTAGTGATGCATATGCATTTATAATTAATAATTATTATATATACATATATGTATGCATTTATGAGGCGGAGTGGTCAAATGGTATAAAAGACGGTTCGACACAGCTCGTTTTCTGACTATCTTAGCCGTAAATATCAATAGGTTAGGCTCGGTTAATTTTAGGTTAATTCGTATCCTATGTGTGAGCGATGAGGTTGTAGTCCGGATGTGTGGTGAAGCGAGTGTCTTGTAACATGTTTTAATGTGGTGATGCAGGTTCGACGGCGCCCTGAACGTGGACCTGACGGAGTTCCAGACCAACCTGGTGCCCTACCCTCGCATCCACTTCCCGCTGGTCACCTACGCCCCCGTCATCTCCGCAGAGAAGGCCTACCACGAGCAGCTCTCCGTCGCAGAGATCACCAACGCCTGTTTCGAACCCGCTAATCAGGTATACTGTAGCTCCACTCTGCAGTAAGACCTGAAGACTGTGTACGGTAGGACCTGAAGACTGTGTATGGTAGGACCTGAAGACTGTGTACGGTAGGACCTGAAGACTGGACGGTAGGACCTGAAGACTGTGTACGGTAGGACCTGAAGACTGTGTACGGTAGGACCTGAAGACTGTGTACGGTAGGACCTGAAGACTGTGTACGGTAGGACCTGAAGACTGTGTACGGTAGGACCTGAAGACTGTGTACGGTAGGACCTGAAGACTGTGTACGGTAGGACCTGAAGACTGTGTACGGTAGGACCTGAAGACTGTGTACGGTAGGACCTGAAGACTGTGTACGGTAGGACCTGAAGACTGTGTACGGTAGGACCTGAAGACTGTGTACGGTAGGACCTGAAGACTGTGTACGGTAGGACCTGAAGACTGTGTACGGTAGGACCTGAAGACTGTGTACGGTAGGACCTGAAGACTGTGTACGGTAGGACCTGAAGACTGTGTACGGTAGGACCTGAAGACTGTGTACGGTAGGACCTGAAGACTGTGTACGGTAGGACCTGAAGACTGTGTACGGTAGGACCTGAAGACTGTGTACGGTAGGACCTGAAGACTGTGTACGGTAGGACCTGAAGACTGTGTACGGTAGGACCTGAAGACTGTGTACGGTAGGACCTGAAGACTGTGTACGGTAGGACCTGAAGACTGTGTACGGTAGGACCTGAAGACTGTGTACGGTAGGACCTGAAGACTGTGTACGGTAGGACCTGAAGACTGCGGACGGTAGGACCTGAAGACTGCGGACGGTAGGACCTGAAGACTGCGGACGGTAGGACCTGAAGACTGCGGACGGTAGGACCTGAAGACTGCGGACGGTAGGACCTGAAGACTGTGGACGGTAGGACCTGAAGACTGTGGACGGTAGGACCTGAAGACTGTGGACGGTAGGACCTGAAGACTGTGGACGGTAGGACCTGAAGACTGTGGACGGTAGGACCTGAAGACTGTGGACGGTAGGACCTGAAGACTGTGGACGGTAGGACCTGAAGACTGTGGACGGTAGGACCTGAAGACCGCGTACGGTAGGACCTGAAGACCGCGTACGGTAGGACCTGAAGACTGTGGACGGTAGCTGCCACAGCCGGCATGAACATTATGACGCCACTGACGTCACACTTCATATAAAACACACAATGTTCTCTTGCTTTCATCAAGTTAGGTTAGGCCGAGTTGGCTTATAGAGACGTAAGTTTTTGTTATGACATATATACAAGAGTTGTTGCATTCTTGTACAGGCACTAGCACGTACAGCGTTTCGGGCAAGTCCTTAATCCTAATTTTCACACACACACATTCCCAGGAAGCAGCCCGTAGCAGATAACTCCCAGGTACCTACTTACTGCTAGGTGAACAGGCCATTAGGATGAAAGAAACTCTGTCCATTTGTTTCCATTCCGCCAGGGATCGAACCCGGATCCTTAGGACTACGAACTCCGAGCGCTGTCTACTCAGCCGTCATGCCTCCGGACGGTTGAGTAACGTAAAGGGTGCATACTTCTCTCAGGGTTTAGACCCCACCTACTCCAACCCGCCCCTACCCGGCACTAGCTTAGTGTTCTAGATTTAATCTTGTTTGTAAATCATGGTAGAAACTTTTTCACCTGATGGTAAACACAGTTTACACCAGCTGACACTAAACTGAACCCCCGGTGGACACTAGGCTGCACACCCCCTCCCCACCTGGGCACCTGGTAGCACCCCCTCCCCCACGGGGGCACTAGGCTGCACCCCACCTCCCTCCCCACGGGGGCACTAGGCTGCACCCCACCTCCCTCCCCACGGGGGCACTAGGCTGCACCCCACCTCCCTCCCCACGTGGGCACTAAGCTGCACTCCAGCTGAAATATAACCATACTTTTATTTTCATTTTCCATTACGGGCTCACCATAGCCCGTGCTACATGGACACTTCATCCTGAGTAGCTAAAACTTTAACAAAAACATTTCATTTTCTGGAACAAGAACCATCTTGTGTTGGCCATATGCATGACATTCTGTATGACATGTTGACGACATGTTGTCAGATGATCTGTACACAATTTGAATCGCACAATATGTGGTGCCTTGCAGATGGTGAAGTGTGACCCTCGCCACGGCAAGTACATGGCCTGTTGCCTCCTTTTCCGGGGCGATGTTGTGCCCAAGGACGTCAATGCTGCCATCGCCGCCATCAAGACCAAAAGGACCATTCAGTTCGTGGACTGGTGCCCAACAGGCTTCAAGGTGGGTAGCTGTCTCCAATGATGAGTGTACATAGTCACTCCTCATGTTCTTTAAGCAAGGTAATATATACACCCTCCTGTGGACCCCAGAGGAGTCTCTAGAGAATAGTTAGTTTAGTTCATTTATTATGCACCCCATACCCATCTTGTGGGCGGTAGTGGAAAGGGTTACAGAGGCACATAATGGGCTCAGGGACTGAACCCCACAATTCATTTAGCTAAGCAAGTTACAATCTTGATGAGCTAGTTACAACATTCAGTATCAGTCGTCACATCAACAATGGGTTCGAGATCGACCACAAGTACAGTTTCTAAATTAAGCAACTGACATATGTGGAGAGCTAGTGTCACAATTGATATGTTCATTATGTGACTAACCTCTGTCAAGCCCACAGGACGACTGAGGTTCATAATAAACTAAGAGAGATATTGATAAATCTAAATAGATCCAATTTATATCGAAGACCTGGGTAAATACTAGTTTGAGAAGAAAGTTGTTGATTTATTAAACAAATTACCGGATGTCATAATAGTGGGATCGGTGGATTGTTTCAACAAGAGGTTAGACAAATAGTGGTTTGGGTGGATATAAACAGGACCTGCAATGTACCTTTTAGTGGGGTCTGGGAGTTCTTCTACTCCCAAGCCCATCCTGGGGCCCTAGCTTGAAATGATAACTTGGTTCAATAGATTGTTTCTTACAGCATCCTGCAGGTCCACATATCTACAACAACACAGTCTGTTACTTCTTGTACGAACGTGTCTAATTTTCTCATGAACATTGAGGAAATAGGAACAGTCCCTATTGGCACAGAGCTCGTACTGCCAATAGGTCTGCTGCAGTTTCATTAATTATGTTTGTGTGAGGCAGGTAGGCATCAACTACCAGCCCCCGACGGTGGTTCCTGGAGGGGACCTAGCCAAGGTGGCCCGCGCCGTCTGCATGCTCTCTAACACCACCGCAATCGCCGAGGCGTGGGCTCGTCTCGACCACAAGTTTGACTTAATGTATGCCAAACGAGCTTTCGTTCATTGGTGAGTAACTCGTGCTTCAACCCTTACTCAAGACGCTTTTTAATAGATTTTGAGCCTACTGATTTAAAAATATTCACACTGGGTACATTTCAAACCATCAATAACGTTGATACAACGTTGAATCAACTTTTATTAAAGTTGATAACTTTGTTTGAAGTTTGTGCAACTTTGATAAAATTTGAAAACATTGATAATGTTAAATTTGTTATTCTTGGATGCCTTGTTATATCAGAATAATTTTTCATTGAGCAGATTACATTAACAATCGTAAACAAGAATCGATCAATCGTAAACAAACAATCTATACAAGAGTTCGCAAATTTTGAAAAAGCTGGGAAGATGGCCCTTTAAGAGCATTTAGCCAGCGCTAGAGGATAGATTTTTGGAGATGTTTGGACTCTTGTCGTGTCCAGTAAGATCTAAAATCTGTATTGTACCAACATTGAACATTGTCACACACAATATGAAACAAAATTTTGACTTATGAAGTATTTTGTTAAGTTGGGCAGGATTTGTTTAAAAAGATTAACCATGACATTGGGGGGGGGGGGGGGGGGAAGAGGTAAAGTGGTTAACTAAATTTTGTCTCTGGTGGTAAGTGTAGACTTGTGACACAGTATAAATAACATGTGATCTTTGTAGGTACGTCGGTGAGGGCATGGAGGAGGGCGAGTTCTCAGAGGCACGAGAGGACTTGGCGGCCCTCGAGAAGGACTATGAGGAGGTGGGACTTGACTCTGCTGAGGGTGAAGGCGAAGAGGAGGAGGGGCAGGAATACTAGGCATCCTCCATAGCACCTCACCCCCCTTCACTAAAACTACAATACCTGCCATGGCACCTATCTTCTTTCCAACTAAGATAGCTGCCATAGCACCCCCCCCCCTCTGAATTATGATAGCTGCCAAGGTACTTCCCCAAAACAGACAATTGCCACAGCATCCCCCCCCCCCAATCCCCTAAAATACTCAAAAATATACTCCCCCTGACTTTTAACAACAATCACAGCAGCTCTCGTGACAAATATTAGTATGACAGCCCCATGCACTGACATAAATGTCCATAACTACAATACGTGCTATAGTGACTAGAGCACTCGGTACCATTGGATCAAGTACTTCCTACTCAAAGGGACTTTTGTTGTCTCCTTTGTGAAATTGGTTCGAATTGTATCTCTGGGTCATCTGTCAGATGCTTGTTGAACTATCACTCTCATCCTTCACAATGGTTCATCTTTTTGATCTTCCAACTTCATGAAGGAACATGACTGTGCCAAACCACCATGTCAAAAACAAAAAAATAGAAAAACTGACACTTTACGTTTAGAGTTGGTAGTAACAGAAAACAGTTTCCTAATATTTGGGATTTAGTGTCTCGCTTCTCCACCAGAGAAGGGTTAAACGAATGCAAGTTGCTAGTTATAAATACTTGAATTCTAGATCATTAATATCCCAGAGGGAGTAGGAGAAGGCAAAAAGCTTGTGTTGATCTGCTCGTCTGGGGAGTTCGGTTGAACTCCATTGGCTCTTGTGCCGTTTTGTCTGACCTCCGCTGTTGTAGAGTAGGGGGGACTGAAGTCACTATAGTGTGATCTGGACATTAGGATCAAACCCACACATAACTGTGCCAAAGTCAATTTTTGTGCCAAATGATGAAGTAATGTTGGAATCCATAACTGAATTCAATAAAGCTTGTGCAACAGTGGTTAATTAAAGCAGTTTTGCAGTTTTGAAATGAAATGGTAATTTTTGTGCCAAAACAATAATCAGACATATCGAGATTAATACAACAGGGAAGTTTGGCTTCGATTTCTATCTGGTCTTGCTTGGTTAGAGCTATGCCCGAGAACCATGACCAGATTTACACGATCTATCCAAATTGTGAAAAATTGACATAATAGGACCAACTAACCCTGTTAAATACTGTATGGTATCAAGATAAATATTATCCAGCTTAACTAAATAGTTAATAATCTCTGACTTTTGTAACATCTTTACATGATGACTTAACCATCTTCAATTTCACAGCTGATTTTACTGTAACTTTTAAGAAACTTACTACAATATTATGTAACCTGACTTTATGGCCTGTTCTGACTTACTGTGACCTAACCTGACTTAATAAATCCATCCTGTCTTAAAATGCACTATCCTAGTGGGCACAATATTAAAGAGCAACACCAATTCAATGCCGAATCAACGTCGAACCAACATCATTCTTGGATATAGTGCCCACTGGAACATTATTCAAATGTGTAATGCCATATGATTACTTCACCTGGTCTTTCAAGGTAACCCCTAACCCTCCCCTCCCCCCCCCCCCTGGCACACAATGCAAGCGCAACTGTAAAAAGTTTACCAAAAACAAAAACAAACAAAAAAAAAAGGAAGGAAAAAAAGATGACACTGGCAAACAATAAAACAAATCAGAATTAAATGCATTTTTATTTGTCAACCATGTTTAATATTATCAGTATTATTACCATTTATGAAAGTATATTTAAACCAGGACCCAGGAATGGTTGCTGTAGAGAGATTTGAACATACCACGATGGTTCTTTGACAAGAGGTGGGCAAGAACAAGATAACATTTGAGATGACAATACATATGCAAAATGACACTGTAAGTGATGTCAGTGGTATCAATTTAGCAAAAACGTTTGTTTAGGGAAGATAAAAACAAAGGTAATTGCAGAAGGCCTATTGTCCCATACAAGGCAGCTCCTATTTATAGCCACCCAATCTCACTCACATGCATGTCCAACCCATGCCTGAAACAATTGAGGGACCCCACCTCCACCACGTTATGCGGTAATGGGTTCCACAAATCGACAACCCTGTTACCGAACCAGTATTTACCCGAGTCTTTCCTAAATCTAAACTTATCCAATTTGTACCCATTGATTCGTGTTGATACTTTTAATACCATATTAATATCCCCTTTGTTATGTCCATTCATCCACTTGTAAACCTCAATCATGTCACCCCCTAACTCCTCACCTTTTCAGTGAATGCAATTTAAGCTTTGTTAATCTTTCTTCATATGAAAGATTTCTAATTTGGGGAATTGACTTCGTCATCCTACACTGAACACGTTCAAGTGAATTTATATCCATTCTATAGTACGGCAACCAAAACTGAACTGCATAATCTAAATGGGGCCTAACCAGAGCAAGATATAGCTGAAGAACAGTTGCCTTGCTACTAATGGTTCGATTAATAAATCCCAGTGTCCTATTTGCCTTATTACGAACTTTCATGCATTGATCTTTTGGTTTTAAATTCTTGCTAATCATAACTCCCACATCCCTTTAGCAATCTCGACAACCATCTAGCTCGTATCTTGTAAATCTATCATCATTACCTAGCCTCAAAACTTTACATTTATCAGCATTAAACTGCATCTGCCAATCTTTTGACCATTATAAAACCCTATGTAGATCGACTTGAAGTGATAGCGAGTCTTTTTCCGTGTTTATTTCCATGCCGATTTTTGTATCAGCAAATTTGCAAATGTTGCCATTCAAACCTGAATCTAAATCATTTATATATATTATAAACAACATGGGTCCCAGGACAGAGCCTTGAGGCGCTCCACTTACAACATTTTCCCACTCTGACTTAACCCCATTTATACTAACTCTGTTTCCTTTGGTATAGCCATGCCCTAATCCAACATAATATAGCACCCCCAATACCATGAGACTATCTTTTTAATCAGTCTTTCATGTGGCACTGTATAAAAAGCTTTGCTAAAGTAAAGGTACACATCACAATCCTTACTATCAACTGCCTCAACTATGCTGGAATAAAAAGATAGCAAATTTGTTAAATATGAACAGCCATTTGTAAAACCATGTTGCGAATCATTTATTAATTTGTTTTTCAAGATGAAGATGAATATTATTTGCAATTATCAATTCGAGTAACTCTCCCACAATAGACGTTAAGCTAATTGGCTGATAGGAGATAGATCACTTGCGTCAAACTTTCTTAAAAATTGGTACCACATTAGCAACCTTTCATGACTCTGGCACTCTGCCTGATTATTGATTTATTAAATATAGTAGACAGTGGCTCGCAAAGCTCCTCTTTGCATTCTTTAAGCACCTAGGCAAACACTTCATCCAGCCCTGGGAATTTGTTTGGTTTGAGCTTTACTATTTGTTTAATAACATCCTCCTTGGTAACTGCTAAACTAGTCAACCTGTCCTCGTCCCAACCCACAGACTGGTTAGGCTGAAGGCATAGTGTTAAATTCTCTTTAGTAAATACAGATAAAATATTTATTAAAAATACTACTAATCTCTTCGTCATTATCCGTTATCTGACCTGTCTCAGTTTTTAATGGACCTATCCTTTCCCTAATCTTTGTTTGATGTAACTAAAAACCCTTAATGTAAAAGATGTAAAAGGGATGTAAAACTAAAGAATACTGGGAAAGCAAAACTTCTGATCCTGAAAATCATAGGATACAACACGGTGCGAGACAAATTTCCGGACGCCCAAAATACATGCATTACCCACTACCATGATATGTTTAACAG
Organism: Procambarus clarkii; assembly: GCF_040958095.1. Classification (NCBI taxonomy): domain Eukaryota; kingdom Metazoa; phylum Arthropoda; class Malacostraca; order Decapoda; family Cambaridae; genus Procambarus; species Procambarus clarkii. Next base: position 11,988,459 of record NC_091186.1, read on the forward strand.
TACCTCAGCCAGAAATTCTACCATACATGGAGTTTGGAAGATACCATTCACTTCTGGGAGATGTGACAGCTTCGTTAGCAGCAATGTCAAGGCTATTGGAGGCATCACCATCATGACTAGGAACCCAGAATAACGAGTGATGACTATAATAAAATGCCTCTTTCTGGTAAAGCTCCGGTGGCTAAGATTGCTTCATCTAAAGGGGCAATAAATCAGTTGTAAGAGTTCTGTTTGGCCTACTGGGAACCAGAGCCAGAACCTGGTCCCCTCACAGATGCACAGTGACAATTTGACCCACTGGAAAAGCATCCAGAAAGGAAGCAAGACTTTACACACAACTGGAGAATTCCCAGAAAATTGTGAAAGCCTCGAAACCAGCAAACAGCTTTGCAAAGATTTCAAATGAAACGATATTCACTCAAAATTTACTCGTCCACCTTAGTACTGACAGCAGCCACCAGTTGGCCTGGCCCCAGCCCATTGCCAGCTTTCCTGGCCAGTTCTGAAGCTGATGAACAACCCACCAACGAACTGGTGAACGTGGAGGGAATGGCAGGAATTGGGGAGCCAACATCTAGCACTGAACCAGAAAGAGGCATTTCATTACATTCAGTTCTGGATTTCTAGGGGAAGCCCCTGACACCCCCTGGTGGCTCCCTGAAGCAAACTAAGCACAGACAATGAAAATATGAGACTTGCCAGAAAGAAGAGGTGGCAGGTACTAGGACAGAGAAGCCAGGTCAGGAGATACAGCGAAAAGAAGCACAAGACCGACTGGGACCAATAACATCAACCAAGTACAGAGCTACTAGAACCCAGATAGAATGCTCAAACCCGAACCTGAAAATTAATCCAGGACAAGATGGAAAAGACCCGTGCCAAAGTGTCATACTTGCAAATATCATGAGCCTGAGGCTGCAGCCTGGCTAGATTTAATGACGCTGGACATCAGGGAAATGCAAGCCTTCAAACAGGAGACCAAGGAAAATGGAATCAACTCTATGCTTCAATATGGGCAGAACCTGTATTCTGCAGATAGTAGCAAAGAACAGCCTGGGACAACAAATTATACATCCCAGCTACAACTAAGCAGGCATCAATCACTAAAGGACCCTTTCTGGAAGCCAGCCAACCCATTCTTCGCCAGAAAAGAATTTTGTAAATGAACAAAATGCCCACCAAGGCCAAAAGAGCAAACCTGCACCATCAAAGACTCATTGTTGATGGTCTACTTCATGGAAATGGGGCAAAAGCATAACTAGTCTTTGAGAATGTTGGACACACCCCACATGTGAACCGCGTGGAGAACCAAACCTCAAGAAGACAAGACTAGCTACACGAAGTGCTCAACTAAACAGGAGGGACCGAGGTGACTCGAATCGGTTCGAGCAATGAATAATCAGGAACAAAAGCCAGTGGAACAAAAGCACGGAAATAGGAGGAAGCCAAATCTTCCACAGAGCATACATGTTATACAGCTGCAAACTTGCACTCAAACTGTGTACCCAAAGAAATGGATCCGACCATCAATCCTGGGTGGCATGGCGAGTGCTTGTCACGAAGCCCCAGAGACGAGGCATCTGTGAACACATTGTGCGATAGGAGTGAATGATGCAATGGGGCTGAACCTTGAAAAGCACGAAGAGGAAGCCAGCGAAGCAATAGCTGATGAAGGGTGAGTAGGGTGCAAAGTCTCTGGTCCCAGGAGCAGCAGAAAGGGTGGAACCGGAGAAACTGTTAGAATGCCTGGAGCCAAACCCTACCCATTGGGAAAACCCTGCAGGCAAAGTTCCCGCATAGCTGCTCAACTAACCGTGTCACCCAGGGCTGATCCAAGACTTGACAGCAATGAAGCTGCAGGCAGATCAAAGGCACTGGAGGCAGGGACAACAAAACTGACAGTGTCCCAAACAGTGTCCAGCCAAGTCTGAAACCAGAATGTAACTAAATGGGATTTCCACCAGGTCACCAGGAACCCAAGCCCTGTGAGCTGGAAAACAACCAGATCACTGGCCAGCTGACAAGTGAACCAACTGGGAGCAAAAACCAACCAGTCACTGAGATAGGCAACACACACATATCCAAAAGACAGCTGTGCCACAATGACCCACAATAACCTCACCGATGTGGGTAGCAATATTCAAGCCGAAGACAAGAACCCTGAAGCACCAAGCCTGTTGCCCCACAATGAAACCAAACCAGTCTTTGAACCCCAGATGAATATGAATGTCAATACGTATCCTTGAGGTCCAGGTACACTATGCATGTATCAACATGAAAACCTGAGCTAAGGTGGTTATGCAGAAGGTCAGATAAGGAATGAAGCTGTTCAAACCCAACAGACTAAGGATGCACCGTACATTTTCAGAGTCCTGCATCAGGATTGGGAACAATAGGGACACCACCAAAGGTAATCTTGACCATGCTTGATTCCAACAAAACCACAACGACAACACAGATCTGGGGAGAAATCCTGATCCAAAAGCCCCGACCCCAACATGGGAAAAGTGACCAACCAACTCCACCAGACTGAAGTAGACGACCCAAAATGGCCACGAATCTTGGGACCAGGAGCTGGCAAAACGAGCCAGATGATGCCCACCAGACAGGCCTGTCAATGGGGTGACCCTGCAAAAGTGTCGACATGACCCACAAGTGGAACCATCCCTCTGCTACATGTAGCAGAGATATCAAGCAGAAGAGACTCATAGTAGGAAGAACAATGACCCAGGAATCAACTTTCCTGAGGACCTACCTTGACCAACAGCAGGCGTGGCCCCAACTGGACCAGACAGCCTCCGACGTGCAGGAGCAAATCCCAGAAACACAGCAACTGGTTGACAATAAAGGGCTGCAGCCAACAAAACTTCAGAGATAGCCTTCTCAGGTAAGAGGAGTGGAGAGTAAGAGGCGGCAGACTATGGGATAAGGGACCAAGTCAGATCTAAAGACCAGGCCATCACTACCTAGCGACACTTGAGCTAAGCCAGGTAAAATGCCGTTACTGCCTCCCAAAGGAGAATTGCGTCGGTGCATAATTTATCGTAATGTGGTGGTACAACTATACAGTACATAATTTTGTGGAAATATATGACGTCTATCAGAATTTTTTTGAAGTGAAGTCTCCCCACCCACCATGAAAATTAGAATAAGACAAAATTGTGATGGATTATTCTGGTGCAAAACATTAAACACAGAAGGTAAAGGGTTAGAAAGTTCAAAACAAAAATATGATTGGACCCATTTTATTTATTATAAATGTTAAAGCTTTTCTTATGTATGACCTAGAATAACTTGCAGAATACTACTTCCACCAAAGACCAATGGATAGTAAATACATATATAGGAAACACTATGGAATGTAATACAAACAAAACTGAAGGTTTGGAAATACACATAGTATACACAGGTGGGGAAGCGGCAGTAATACACAAATGGACGGAAGATGTATGTGATCTGCAGAGGAGCATAAGGTAAAGAGAATGTAGGTGGTCTGAGGAAGCAGAGCAGGTCACTAGTTTAGTTGGTTATAAAATAAATCACTAAGATAATACTGTAAGTTTTTAGAGAAGATACACAAAAATACTGGAGATTATATTACAGAGTAAATATACTATGTTAGGATAGCACAGAACACTATTTCACCAGGGCTATATGAATACCATTTTGTCGTGGTCATCAATGTGAATTCTAGGAATGGGGAATAAGGCATCAGAATACAGTACTTATAAGAGATGAACACTCATTCTGACAAAGAATTCCCTGATGAACAGTTTTAATGTTATAGATCTTGCAGGTCAATAATATATATCCATAGTATAATAATATATATAAACTGTACTGTGGTATTTATAAGAGACATCCCTAACAATTTCTTTCATAACACAGTTTTAGGATCCTGTGTATGTCACGTGTGCAATCTCTGACGTAGAAGAGACCAAGTGTCAACACCACACAAGTAGTAATAGGGAAGACGGCTACATGCCAGCAATTTGTGGTGAGCGGGGTATATACCTAAAATGACCTGAGGATCACTATCACCAGTGGCCTCAAAAGGGACAGGAAACAAATGGCATGTCAAAGGATTCCCCCCCCCCCCACCCTAATTAAGACAACTTCCTATGAGCAATATTGACCTTGTATTACGAAGGGGTGGGGAATGCAGCTGCTAATGATCTGTGACTCAAGTTGTGGTTTTCAATGACAATACATGGCGAGCAAGGTAATAGGGAATATAGAGGTGTAACTTTTTCACTTCCATAGAATTCTTCTTCAGTAGTGCTTGTTACTGCTCTATTTTCTTTGAACTGATGCCTCCCCCATGATATGAAACTGGAAAACAGGGCAAATAATAATAAATGTAACATTATACTTAAGAAATGATGCCAATAATTACAGTATTTCATAATTATTCTGGGATAGTTCTCATTACCAGAGAACACTCGTGAAGTAAATGAGAATACCTTTTTCCAATTACATGTATCTTACGGCCAAGTAAACATGAAGCTTTTAATGAGTGGAGATTTTCTAAACAATTAAATTCTTCCCACGACCACTACTCATTCTCCCTCTATCTTCTATCTTCTATCTTTTAATCTGTATGATTGAGTCAAATTAGCTTTCACAATTCTGAATGAGTAATTCAAAATGCAGGGAATTGTTTGTTCAAAGTGATTGAAATATTTATGAGAATTCACAAGAAAATTCATGGAACCTTCAGTACTCTTAACTCGCCAGTCTTAATTTTCTACTTGGTATTCTGAACAAATAGCCACTATGAAGAAAAGATGCATGGGGAAGGGGGGAAGAGGAGGGGGCTCCTCAGACAAACTGCTTACCACCTCTCCCCAATGTGGTATCCTCGTACCCATCATAGTTCTCATGGCACATTCATGCCGTTGATGACACGGGTCAATATTCACCACCATGTGAATAACACAGATCACTTTTCACCTTCCTGGACACACAGTATTTGAAATATGACATTTCATCAAAATCAGCTTCCCCCCAAAACACAAGTTTGCAAACGTTTCCCATTATTTTGTTTTAACCATTTATAACAACAGTAACACTTCTGACCATTAGTGTTTTCATTGTACTATACAAACAATACTGGAAATACTGTACGGGGATATGTAACTACTAAAAGAAAACATTGTTCTCACTACTGTCAACACCAAAATGGCTTACAGCACCAACAGGATGAATGAAGAGAAAATTATGAACTGTTTATCTGGCTGCTCTTGCTTCCCTATTGTTAAGTTCATTCCTCTTGCGTAGAATTCTCTTCAGGGAAAATTTGCGATGCGGCAGCATCGTCTGACTGTTGAAGACGACCATCAGATTGATGTGTTCATTGTACGTCATGTTAGGTATCAACTGTGGAGGTAGAGAAACTCGCATTAACAATGAACTCATCAACTCATCAGTTGCATCACGCTCCTGCCCGTCCTCTTGAGCATTAATAACGTCAATGAATTGATGAACTAAACTGCCCGAACCTAATCTAGATAAGGGGGGGGGGGGGAATCAATTTTGAGAGCCTCTGTGATTTTTAGTTTATCAGTCTTTGCTGTTAGATAATTTATCCATCAAAATGCAATGTAGTATTTGAGAAGATGGTTCACATGTTGGCCTGACATAGCTCATACATCACATCACATATTCTCAACACATTATTCTCTCTGCACAGCTCTTCCATCATATCATATTTTCACTAAACCACACACATAAAATTAAATGAAAGTGGCAATCTTCAAGGGCATCCTGCACCCTTATCAACTCATGACAAGAACAGGCCAAAATGGTGTCACTTTCATTTAATATGTGTGGATCATTTTATTTGTTTCAGCCAAGCTAATACTCTCCGTACATAGTTCATTGATAATATACTCCTTACACAGCTATTTCATTCCATACCTGCTTGATGGGGTTCTGGGAGGTGTTCTACTCTCCAAGCCCGGCACGAGGCCAAGCTTGACTTGTGCGAGTTTGGTCCACCAGACTGTTGTTTGGAGCGGCCCGCAGGCACATAATATACTCCCATACATAGCTCATTCATTACATAATACACTCCCTACATAGCTCATTCATTACACAATACACTCCTTACATAGCTCATTCATTACACAATACACTCCCATACATAGCTCATTCATTACACAATACACTCCTTACATAGCTCATTCATTACATAATATACTCCCAAAATAGCTCATTCATTACACAATACACTCCTTACATAGCTCATTCATTACACAATACACTCCCATACATAGCTCATTCATTACACAATACACTCCTTACATAGCTCATTCATTACATAATATACTCCCAAAATAGCTCATTCATTACATAATACACTTCCTACATAGCTCATTCATTACATAATACACTTCCTACATAGCTCATTCATTACATAATATACTCCCAACATAGCTCCTTCATGACATAATATACTCCCAACATAGCTCCTTCATGACATAATATACTCCCAACATAGCTCCTTCATGACATAATATACTCCCAACATAGCTCCTTCATGACATAATATACTCCCAACATAGCTCCTTCATGACATAATATACTCCCAACATAGCTCCTTCATGACATAATATACTCCCAACATAGCTCCTTCATGACATAATATACTCCCAACATAGCTCCTTCATGACATAATATACTCCCAACATAGCTCCTTCATGACATAATATACTCCCAACATAGCTCCTTCATGACATAATATACTCCCAACATAGCTCCTTCATGACATAATATACTCCCAACATAGCTCCTTCATGACATAATATACTCCCTACATAGCTCCTTCATGACATAATATACTCCCAACATAGCTCCTTCATGACATAATATACTCCCTACATAGCTCCTTCATGACATAATATACTCCCAACATAGCTCCTTCATGACATAATATACTCCCAACATAGCTCCTTCATGACATAATATACTCCCAACATAGCTCCTTCATGACATAATATACTCCCAACATAGCTCCTTCATGACATAATATACTCCCAACATAGCTCCTTCATGACATAATATACTCCCAACATAGCTCCTTCATGACATAATATACTCCCAACATAGCTCCTTCATGACATAATATACTCCCAACATAGCTCCTTCATGACATAATATACTCCCAACATAGCTCCTTCATGACATAATATACTCCCAACATAGCTCCTTCATGACATAATATACTCCCAACATAGCTCCTTCATGACATAATATACTCCCAACATAGCTCCTTCATGACATAATATACTCCCAACATAGCTCCTTCATGACATAATATACTCCCAACATAGCTCCTTCATGACATAATATACTCCCAACATAGCTCCTTCATGACATAATATACTCCCAACATAGCTCCTTCATGACATAATATACTCCCTACATAGCTCATTCATTACACAATATAATCCCCACCCAGTTCATTAATTACATAACACTGATACTACTCATATAGGTCATTCCTTACATAATATCCTGGGAGGGTTGTGATAGTACAGTCGGCTCCGTTCTCCACTCACACTTGAGAATTCCGGGTTGGAATCCTAGGCAGGATAGAAATGGATTGGGGTGCATTTCCTATCACCTAATGCCACTGTTCACCTAGCAGTAAATAGATACCCAGGAGTTAGTCAACTTCTTGTGGGGTATCATCCTGGGGAATTCTGTAATTTGACCTGAAGGGGTGATAGTGGGGGAGGGGGGGTGATGATGGGGGTGATAGTGGGGGAGGGGGGGTGATGGGTGGGAGGGGTGATGGAGGGGAACCTTGATATAAGCCTAATGTGCATAAACACACACTGGCTGCCTGTCCCGGACACAATGAATTATAATTATGAACTTCATTCTTCAAACTTCATTCACTCTACAGCCTTCCCTAAGTGCCCTCGGAGGGCACTTAGGGAAGGCTGGCCTAAATGAATGCAGCCCTGGTACACTTCAGGTACATCTGGCCACCACACCATAAACAGCAGAGGATACCACTAAGGCAAAACACTGGGTAGGAATTCGAGGCCCGAGATGATGACCACCCTGGATTGCATTAGCCGACAAGCTTGAATGGCTAGGTCGCCAGCGCGGGGGGTCTGCGCGGATGAACGACAAGGCAGTGGGGGTGTTACATTTGCGTGTTTCCTTGGGATTGGAGGGAGTTCTGCCTCTGTTCGGTTGCAATTACCTTACCATGTGGGGTCTGTTTTGTTATGCCTACCTTTCTGGGTTCCTAACCCTGGTCAATGGCAGGTAATGAAAACCCCCAACCACAAGGGGGAAGTTTTCCAGGGTCATTGCTCCCTGTGCCTTGCTGAGGGGGGAAGGGGGGGCAGGTTCTGGCTCGTGGTCCCCGGTAGACTGAACTCTTATAACTAATGCTCTGGTCTAATGAATTGCATATTAGCCCAATAGCTCCAGGGAGCTAATGGGGCTCCCCACAGAAAATGCTAAACAAACCCATTGTGATCACAGAGGTATTCACAATCTGAAATACTCAAGATATGCCTCATTGATCAAAACAAAATGCACGTTTTTTATCATAATTTTGACATTTCAGGCAAGTGTGGAGCTGTTTTATATATACAGTACTGTAAATGTATTTTCAAAACAATATATGGAAAAATCAACAAAAGAACATCTTGTATCTAAGGTTAATCAATCTAATCCGACCTTTGGGGAAACGAAGAAATACTGGCTGGAGTCTTCCGATGCTGCCGTTTCCATCAGCATATTCAACATCTGCCGCTCGTTAATGGGATCCATACCCTGCAAACCCAATTATTGATCAATATCATAAAAGAATACAATTAATAACGATAATATTAACTCTAATAACAATTATTTTTATAAATGTTTCTAGCCACATTGTCATTGACACCGGATACATTATGTCGAAGCCCATGACATTAGTCTGAAAAGAACTAGATATACTGTACACATTATGTGGAAATCGGCTAAATTTTAACTAATATGTTTATAGCTAACAAGTATCAAAGAATGTTTAACATTTCTGATTGTGATAAAATGTAAAATATGTTCACCATGTTGCTTTGGGGAAGCTGAAAAAAAAAGAAGAGATGAAATCACGAGGTATAAGGTACATGACAATCCCCCATTATATAACCATAGATCAAAAGTGAATGCATGGCCTGTTTCTAGATGGCAATTGAATGTTTTCCATAATTGTATTTTGACATTTGGCCATTTCAGGCATCATGTAAATTGTTGATTTGAATTTACAGTACTTTCTTAATAAACCATCACCACTGTAGGAAACAAGGGACTGGAAAACAAGGGACTGAAAACACTAATAATTTTTTTTTTTTTCTTGGGAGTGTTATATTCTGATTGCCTAGGTAGAGAATTGCCTTCAAAGTAGAGAAAATTGCTAATATTCCCCCACCTCAAACTTTGTTTTGACCTTTGCCTCAGAAAGCTTAGGGAAGGTATCTTGAAAGTACGTGAAGGCTGCAGACCTATGAAACGTATCGCAGCCCTAGATAAGAAGTCTGCAGCCTTCAAGTAATGTACCTTCAAGATGTATTTCCCAAAGCTGTGTGAGGCAAATGTCAAAGCAAAGTTTGAGGAGAATAACAGCTATTTTCTATACTCTGGAGACAAGCATTCAGAAGTAACACTACCTAGGAACAAAAATTGAGTTACATTGTGTAATGTATAGTTACTCTCGTCTATTAACTGACCTAATGATTTCCTCCTCAAATATTCAGTTTTAAATACTTAGTATTTTTACCCTTGTAAGGATTCTAAATACAATTTAATGACTCGTGTAGCATGCAGACAATATGGCATAATATAGTAGCTGAAAATTAGAGTTGATCATGGTCCAGGGCAGACAAACATCATCAATTCTTTATTTTCAGAATTGTGGGTTGGATGTCAAATAGCATTTTCATTGTCTCACTTCTAACATATCTATAACTTGGTGACATTATTTCACACTTGTACAAAAGATTTCCTTTAAAAAGGTTATTTAGGAATTTCACTATAAAGGACTCTTGGACACTCATAACTTGCTTTAGTATCAAATGTTACTCTACAATTTAATTTTTCCAATTTTTTTCAGCTTTAACTTCATAAACCATTGTCAAAATTCACTTATACACATTACCTGGTTAATCTCATCAACACAACGAAAAGGCACAACTGCCAAACTTTGGAGGGCAAGGAGATACAGTGCTGTTGACACTGCACGTTCACCACCAGACTGGTGGTGAGCAGTCAATTCTCGAAGACGATCACTGTCCCGAAACCGCACCTTGATAACAATGCCATATTTACTGAAGTCATCATCTTTTTCTCCTTTGTCAAGCAGCACCTCTCCTGCACATCCCATCCGTGCCATGAAACTGGAGAAACTGGCACTGATTTTCTCCGTTATTTCGTTGACACGTGGCAGCCATCTGCAGGACAATTGGTGTATATTACCACAGAGCCAATCCTACAGCTTCAGTACTGCAAACCATTCTTATACAAAACATTTAAATGCTGTACAGTACACCAAGAAAACCGAGACGCTGAAGAAAAAAAAAAACCAGTGTTGTATGTAATGAAACGCCATTTTCTGGGAAAGACCCGGAGGCTTCCCGGAGCTATCCAGGCTGATATGGATATACATCATTAGATTTTGGCATCAGTGTGAATGGAGTTCTTAGGCCTACAAAAGGTCACGAGCCAGGATCTGGTCCCCCTCAGAGAGGCACAAGGAGCAATGGCCTATATAATTGCACATGTGATTTGGAGCCTTCTATGTCTGCCATCGACCGGGTCAGGCACCCAGAAATGTAAGCATCCCAAAACAAACCGTTATTCTGGTTGAAATTACTACTGAAAGTCAAACGAGTGGACAGAACTCCCCAAAGACAAATGAGTAAATGAGCATGACATCACCATGTGCCACGTCGCCATCTGCACAGCTTAACTCTCCCCAGGAGGGGAAAGGGAAAACTTTTAGTACAGTACTAGGTTTCCACTTGTCTCCTTATTCATGTTACACCCATGCTAAATAGTTTGTCTTTGTCCACCCTGTCAATTCCTTTGAGAAATTTGTAGGTGGAAATTATGTTTCCCTTATTTTGTCTCTCAAGGACACGAGGTTTAATTCCCGTAGCCTTTCTTCATAATTTGTACCTCTCAGCTCTGGGACTAGTCCAGTGGTATACCTCTGAATCTTCTCATACTTGTCTTGTGTTTACCTAGGTATGGACTCCAGGTGGTCTGACATGTGATATACAAGGTTCTGAACGATTCCTTACACAAGTTTCTAAAGGCAGTTCTTATGTTGGCCAATCTTGCATATGCTGCTCATATCCTTTTGATGTGGACTTCTGGGGACAAGTTCAGTGTGATATCAACACTCAGATCTCCCTCTCTACTTAACTCTTGAAGGATTTAACCTCAGAGATGATACCTTGTGTTCAGTCTCCTGCTTCCTTCACCTAATTTCCTTACTTTACACTTACTGGAGTTAAACTTTAGTAGCCATTTTCTAGACCATTCCTCCAATTTGTCCAGGTTATCTTGTAGTCTCTTTCTATCTTCCTCTGCCTTGATCCTTCTCATCATCAGCAAACATTGAGAGGATCGAGTCTATACCCCTTGGAAGATCATTTACATATCAGAAACAGGATAGGTCCAAGTAAAAAGCCCTGTGGGACTCTGCAGGTGACATCTCATCACTTTAAGGTTTCATTTTCCCCTTCCCATCCCAGTAACTACCTGTTTTCAGTTGCTTAGAAACTTCCTTATCCACTGAAGCACCTTACCTCTTATTCCTGCCTCTTTCACCAATTTTTTTAATATACTCTTGTAGGGTGCTGTCTCAAAGGCTTTCTAACAGTCTAAGAATGCAGACTGCCCACCCTTCTCTTTCTTGTTTAATTATTGTTTCCTGGTCATAGAAATCTATGACCTATGAGATACAATTTGTGCTCTCTGAACCCATGCCAGTGGTGTGTTACGAAGCTCCTTCCCTCTAGATTTTCTACAAGCTTTTTCCTCGCAATCTTCTCCATTATTTTGCATGATATACAAGTTATGGAAACCAGCCTGAAGTTCAGTGCCTTGTGCCTGTCACCCTTCTTGTTTTTTGGGACTAAATTAGCTGTCTTCCAACTTTGTTAGGTCTCCTTTTTCCAGTGACCTGTTATACACCACAGAGAGTGGCACATGAAGTACTTCTGCACCCCCTGTTAGTATCCATGGTGAGAGTGTTAGGCCCAACAGCCTTTGTCACTTCAGCACCAACAGATTCGTTTTGACCTCGTCTTTGGCAAGCTCAAATGCCTCCATGGTAGCTTAGTTTACCACCTCCTCTCATAGAACAGCAACTTCTTGCTGTATTGTACAGATCTCTTGATATCTCTTATTGAAGTCTTTATACACCTCATTGTCATTCTGTATCTGTTCTTCCCCTTTCTCAGTTTCATCACTTGTTCCTTCACTGCTGTTTTCCTCCTGCTGTGGCTGTGGAGCAGTTCTGGTTGGGTTTTGGCTTCAATTGTGATGTCGTTTTCACACCGTCTCTCTGCTTCTCTTCTCACTCTGAGGTACTCATTCCTGGCCCTCTGGTATCTCCCTCTGCTCTCTGATGTTATCTATGAGTTCTTGCACTTAATTGTTTTCCTTTCTTACATGCCTGATTAAACATTTTAATTTTTCTCCTTTTGGGCCAGGATAAACTTGTCTGCAGCTTCCTGGCCCTTTTGGGTGACTTAGTTCATCATATCTTGTACAGACATTTCTCCAAATTCTGTTGCCCATGTTATTACAATTAGGAATTTCCTCATCTCATCATAGTTTCTTCTTTGGTAGGCCAGCCTATTCCTTTCGGATCCTTTCCTTAGATACGTTATCCCTACTTCCACCAGATACTCAAATGTCAGTACGCTGTGGTAACTCATTCCCATGGGGGCTTTTAATTTGACTTCCCTTATGTCTGACTCATTCAAGGTGAATATCAAGTTAAGCTGGTCAAGTCTGGCTGGCTCGTCACTCACTCATTCTTGTGGTTGCCTGTTGAAACGCAGGCAACTGCGTTTCAAAAACATAATACTGTAACATTCCTTGAGATGTTGGCTCAGAAAGTGTCGTGTTGCCACATCCAATAACTTAGCTCTCCATTGTACACAAGACTGTTTGATAACTCACTTTCCGATTGTCAAAACTGAATACAGTACTGTATATTGTTTGCTGTGATATGCTCGGTTGGGTTAAATTACATTTGATTCGGTCTGGGTGGTTAGGTTAGTCGCCAGCTTAATTAAAATATGCTGGCATAATTAAATAATTTGGTATAATTGCTGGCATAAAATATTGCCAATAATTAAAATATGCCGGCGAGCCATCTTTTATACCATGAAAATACAGCAAGCCACACACTTGGGTATTGCACAGATTAAAAATCTTGAATAACAAGTGTATTACATGAAATGAAAAAAGGCCAGAGCTATGTCTCAAGCATCCTGTCTTTACCTAGTTTTGATATTTTCCAACTCCTCCTGGTGGTTCTCAGCAGTCAGTTGGGCCTCATCCAATTTCCTCCGCAACTGCCGTACCTCAACTTCACGCTTTTTGTACTCTTGTACTTCCTGAAAAATAAAACATGAATAAAATTAATGAAAAATAATGAAATTTTACTTAAAATTCCTACACTTTTCTGCTCTAATTGCCATAGATTTTATTTTAATAAATTTTTAATAAAGACAATTAAAAACTAATGGCCAGTAAACACTGTACTGTACAATAATGGTCTCCACAGTAGTGTGACAATTGTCCTTGTATATAAATCATCCGATACAAATCCTCAGCAATTTAAAGACCAACTTGCAAAAATAGAATACTGCTTAGAAAACCTCACAAATCTTGCCTAAATCAACATCTTGCTTGGCAACTTCAATTTACAAAACCTAAAATGGAAAAATGTGGCAAATACAGTTATACCAGAGAATCCCAGGAAACAGTCTAAATAAACAGTCACACAAGAATGACCTCTTACAGATGTGTGACAGATTTGCCTTAAACAAGAAAACAAATAGTAGAATCAACTAGAAAAGAAGGTACCCTAGATCTTACTTTTACAAATAATGATGAACTGATTAATGACAATGTTTACAAATACTCGTTACTCAAATCACAAGTTAATTGATGTTCAGACCTGCATGGGCAATAGACCAGTGCAGTCAGTCTCAAATAAAGAGGAGGAGGAGAATTTGGCAAATTCAATTTTAATAAATGGATCAAGTGGGAACAAGCAAACCAAAACTTCACAGAAATATGCTAGGAAAGACGGTTAGCTAATGTAAACTTAAACCAATGCTTTAAGAACATAGGCACACACACACACTAAACATATGTGCAGGTCACATAACACTAGCCACTATTGTGCATGCCATGATAGCATGGAAAAAGAGTGCGCACACACACCAGCATATCACATATATTAGTATATTGTAAGATTCAAAACTCCCGCTGATACACAGGGCTCACATCCTGTTCCTCTGAACTTCAGTATAGAGACACCACATTGAAAAACCCAGCATTGAATGTAATGAAATGCCAATTTCTGAGTGAGCCCCAAAGGCTCCCTGAAGCTATTACACAGATGCAGTGCCATACTATTGGGTGTCATCAGTTGCGGAGCTCTTACTGACCTACCGGAGACCACGAGCCAGAATCTGGCTCCCTCAGAGAGGCGCAGGGAGTGGAAGCAATATGAAAACCTTACATTTAAAGTTATTCATGTCTAACACCACCCAGAAAGTCAGTGAAACAAAACAGACCACTGCATGGTTAGAAACAAGACTGTAGCCTCAAAACTGCCAAAAAAACTCCCCCCAAACAACATACACAAACTATCAAAAATTTGTGAAACCAGGGTGCGCTAGAACTCGCTACCTCCCCCTCCCCTCTCATTTGGGGGAAGGAGGAAGGCAAGCCGGGCCAGCCGGCTGCCTCCTCCACCAGTTCTTAAGATGATGAAAACATCCCAACACCCTGGAAAAGGGAGGGTGTCAGGGAGCCTCCGGGATTAAACCAGAAATTGGTGATTCATTAAATTCAACACTAGTTTTCTCGGGGGGAGCCTCTTGAGGCTCCCCCTGAAGCTATCTACCCACAGAAGTAAAAAGAGCACACACCAGGGAGGAGGAAGCACCGCAGGTAACAAAAAAAAAATACCAACGGTCACAAACTACGACTCAATGCCACAGAAGACCAGGAACATCCACAAGACACCTGGCTGCTGGGACCCTGTGCAATCACCAAAAACCCCCACGCACGAAGAAGGCCCAAGAATGAGGAGCAAGAAGTGGTGTAAGATTGGCCTTCAAAAGCACAACATGGACACTAGGTAGTCCATCATTAAAATGGGAGACCAGGTACACACAATAATTTTGTTGACTTTCTGGGTGCTCTTCCTCGTGGTGGCAGTTATGAATAAATTTAAATGCAAGATTTTCAGTGCTACCACTCCCTGCGCCTCTCTGAGGGCCAGGTTCTGGTTCATGGTCTCCGGTATGCCAATAAGAGTTCCCCAACTGATGATACCTAGTAGTATGGCACTGAATGAGTGTAATAGCTTCAGGTAGCCTCAAGGGGTTCTCCCCAGAAAAAATGTCTGCATCCCTCCTGGCTGTGAATGTCTTGGTACAGTACTGCCAGAGCAACCAAGGCTGGTGCATGCAGCAGGACCTCACAGCACAGCTGTGTAGGTCAGGGCAACAGCAATGCTTGGCATCCCATTACAGGCAAATTACACAGCAAATTACATCTAATGAAAAGTGACTTTCTTAGATGGAACACAAATGAAGTTGCATTCTTGGAGAGAATGCAGGATGGATCCAGGGCTAGGGCTTTAAGTATTCACTTAAAGACTTATCCATCTTTCTTCAATCATGGTGGCTTTGTTTGCATTTATTAAAAAGTTTATGACCTACAAGGCATTATGAGGTTGTCTATTATAACAATAATAACCTTGGGTTGCAAAATTCCAAAGCTCGTAAACTGTCGAATAAATGCAGAACAAGTCGCCATGATTGTGGAAAGATGTCCAAGTTTCCTAAAAGGATGCATAAATGCTTGATAAATCCAGGCCCTGGAATATAGAGAATAAATAAACATGCAATAAACCATTAATTAACACTTACACTATCACTAGCAGTAACGAGACATTCCCGATGCGCCTCCTTCTCGGCCAACTCTCTCTCTGTTTGTTCCAGGTTGGAGTGTTGAAATTCATTACGAATCTGAAAGAAAAATTAATTAATTTCCTGAATATCCTGTCCTTTGGCTCATCATATGTATTTTCTTGTAAAATGAGGACAGGAAGCCTAGCTGTCAGACTCACCGAAACCTCCCCTAGGCCAACTACTGATCTTCCCCGAGATGCAACCCATAACAGTTGTCTAAGTCACAGGTATTTGCTGCTTGCTTAATAAAAGAATCAGGGAAAAGGAAACATTTTCCCAGATGATTTGTCCTGCCGTGGGAATTGAACCCGGGACATTTTGTCTGGGTCCTGCCTGCACTATTCCTGTGGTCCATCACAGGACCAGATAATTGTCTAACCAGATAATTATGGCACTGTCTAACCAGATAATTATGGCTGCACAATCATTTAAGAAGATCCCCCTTGGTGTCAGAACCTCAAAAGTTGACTAGTCATACTACACAAAAAATTAAGATTAATAAGATACTTTCCTAATGTGACAAAATATATATCACCACAGATAAACAAAACGGAAAATTTCTTACATCAGGTGAAATTTGGCGATAGTCGCTGACTCCCAGGGCTCGTAGGAGCTTATGGAGTGACAACTGGGCCTCCGACTTGTACACTTCCAGAGTAGTGTTCATCTCTGCCAGCTTTTCCTGAAAGCAAAAACATATAAGGAGCCTTGTACATATATTAACCCCTAAAGGACTAAGCTAATTATAAGTCCTACATTGTAATTCATATAAAAAGAAAATAGTATTCAAAATTCACAAGGATCAATAGGGTCTTGTAGTACAGTTGGCTTCGTTCTCGACTCACAATTGAGGATCCCTGGTTTGATTCCCAGGCGGGACATAAATGGTTGAACACGTTTCCTTTCAACTAATACCTCTGTTCACATACCAATAAATACGTACCAGGGAGTTGGCAATTGTTGTGGGATTGCATCCTGGGAAAAGGTTAATAGTTCGACATTGTAGGGGAGGACCTAGATACAACCCTAAAGTAAGAGTGAGAGTAAGTGTGCGAGAATTAGAGTGAGTGAGTGAGTGAGTGTAATTACTTAAGTGTAGTTGCAGGATGAGAGCCACGCTCATGGTGTCCCATCTTTCCAATACTCCTTGTCATATAACGTTTTGAAACTACAGTACTGATGATTTTGGCATCCACAACTTTCTCACTTAACTTGTTCCAACTGTATACCACTCTGTTTGCAAAAGAAAACTTTATAATTTTTTTTTGACATGTTTGCTTCCTCAGTAAAAGTTTCACTCAGTAAAATATCTAAACTATTGGGAACGACTAAAAGGCCAATATCTGTATTCTCTTTAGCACTGGCGGGAGAGATACATAATAATTTACACATGGAAAACAGTATAGGGGCTGGTCCCAAACCTGCACACAGAAATAATACCACATGAGATCAGAAGGCATGGCAGATTGTGCCAAATGCCCCCATTGAAAAGCAGCAGTGCAATAGGTACTCAGAGAGAACTATCAACATCAGAGGCCCGAGACTGTTCAACACGCTTCCACTACACTTAAGGGGCATAACTGGCCTACCACCTCACAGTGTTCAAGAGAGAACTTGATAAATACCTCCAAAGGATACTTGATCAACCAGGCTGTGATTCATACATCAGGCTGCGAGCAGCCGGATCCAACAGCCTGGTTAACCAATCCAGCAACCAGGATGCCTGGTTGAGGACTGGGCTGCAGGGGCGCTAAGCCTCAAAATCATCGCAAGGTAACTGCAAGACTATCTTGAATGTATGACCTCTTGTTCGTGAGGTTACCAGTTTCAGGAATTTTTCTTTGTCAATTTGGTCAATTCCCGTTATTATTTTGTAATTGGTGATCATACTGCTTCTTTTTTCTACCTGCTAACTTTGGCCTATTTAACATCTCTAGCTTCTCCTCGCAACTCTTGTTTTTCAGTCTTGTTTTTCTTCAGTGTGATGTTTGCTTGTTTGCTTCTTCTTTAGGTTGGGGGGAGTTATGCCTCTGTTTGGTCTTTGGTTGCAATTTTCTTACTATGTGGGGTCTGTTTTGTTATGCCTACCTTTCTGGATGCTAACCCTGGTCGATTGCAGACATGGAATGTCCCAAAATACAAGGGGGGTTTCCATAGGTCATTGCTCCCATTGCCTATCTGAGGAGGCCAGGTTCTGGCACGTGGTCTCCAGTAGGCTGAACTCCAATTGACCGATGCCCCAGACTAATATATATCGCATATCAGTCTGATAGCTCCAGGGAGCTGGAGTGGGTTCCCCACAGAAACCGCTCTGAGAGCAGCATACATCCAAATGTCATGGGCACAAGGGTAGGCAGCAGGCTGGCTGAACTTTATGACACTGTGGACAACCTGACACACACGAGCCCTGGAACAGGGAACCAGGGAAACCAGATCCATCCACAGAGCGTCCTGCATCACATAAATAGTGGCTCGCAGGCAGCGACAGAATGCCGCCACCAGACACGACACATAATGCACCCCTGGCCTAACCAACCAGTCATCCACAACCAATGGACTCCTTCGGAAACCCGCTGTCTCATTCTTCGCCATGAAAGAAGGAAAAGGCTGCAAACAAAGAAAACGAACACCTGGACCTAATGAACAGAACACCCAGGTTCAGAGGGGAGTTTGATATTTGCCTGATGGGGTACTAAGAGGAGTTCTACTCCCCAAGCCCAGCCCAAGGCCAGGCTTGACTTGTGAGAGCTTTCTGAATGCCTTTCCTAGTCGATGGGAATTATGACATTCTGTACTTTAAATGTAGTGCTCGTAGGCCATTGCTCCCTGTAGCTCTCTGAGGGAGCCAGGTTCTGGCTCGTGGTTCCTGGTAGGCATAATTGACTAATGACCCCAAAGTAATATAGCAAACATCAGTTCGGATAGCTTCAGGGAGTCTCCCTACAGAAAAGAAAGTATAAATGCAACAAATCAGTGATAAACAACAAGTTTCATACCTGCAAAGTTGCTATTTCTCTTTCCGATGAATTCAACCGCTCTTCGAAGGCTTGCAGAGCTGCTTGTGCTGTCTTTGCTCGACATATCATTTTGTGATAATTCTTAAATCCCTCTACAGATGTGCTCAGAGCCTCTCCGCTCATGCCACACCCATCAACCATATTTTTCACAATATCCTACAAGAAACAGAAATTAGTGATATTACATACAAAAGTGGGTCAATATAAAGTTATATAAACTACATCACGTATATGAAAACTATTCATTACATAGCCATAATATTCCCACAGTATAGTGCAATATGTATTACAGCAGGAGAAATGTCTCCTTCACTGACAACAGTGTGTTAAGTGGAAAGCCTGACGCCCCACCACAAACCCTAACCAATCCCTGAACTAAGAGTGAATTGGGACGTGCCAATATGAGCTCCGGAGGTCCAGAGACACCACCCAAGCACCTGGCTCCAAGAGAAGCCAGACTTGGGACAGAGTGGTCAGCCGAAAGGAGAGCCAAAAGATCCAGGGGTTCTGATGTGACAAGTCTAGAATGAACCTCAGATCCTGGAAACAGGCAAGAAACCCACCTGAGGGAGTTGGACGTTTTGACCATGCTCAAGCGTACCCACTCCAAGACGACCCGACAGAGCGCAGGGGAAGAGGCCAGCCCAGAACCCCCGAAGGAGGAGGAACCACCCAACGTCATCGCAGACCGGAAGAGACAGCCCGAAACGCCCACGTATCATGGGATCAGGTGTAAGCAAACAGCACGAGCTTCCTCCCCATCACCCCATCAATGGGGCAATCCACAAAAGAGCCGATGCCCCTTGCAAGAAGCTGACCGACGAGCTGAGCGATCAATGCACCAACCAGACAACGCCGGCTCTGAAGAAAGCGCCGGCTCTGAAATTGCCCTACCACAACTGGAAGAACCCAGAGTTTTGGCATGATCCTTACGAGAAGAGCCATCATGGTCCCCATGAGAACCAACAAGTCCGACATGGGCCTGCAGAAACTGCATGACAGCAGACTCTGCAAACAGCAACGGACAAAAAGGCAACGGAAACATAAAGAGCCAAGACCTAAGCAGATTCCAAGGAGAGTGCAAGCACAGCCTGTTGACACATGAGGCGAGAAGCAAAAAACAGGCCGCCTCCTTGAGAATCGGTTCAAACAACTTCAATATAGCAGCCAATGCCCGAGATGCAGAGGTATGCACACCAGACAAAGACCTGGCACCCAGCACCTCCACATCCCCCTCAAGCCAATTTGAGGACAGCCCGAGAAGGGGAAAAGAAAAGCAAGACCGAGGCCAATTGCCCACAGGCGTGCAATTCCTCAGCAACCAAGACAGCCGAAAGGGAAGGAACCTGCACAACTCCGACGTCCCTAGGAAGCACAGGGGCGAAAAAGCACACATTAAGGAACTCGTACTCACCCCCCCTGGTAAACCTGTACAACAGCAGAAGTCTCCCGCCAATCAAGCGTGCGGGGTCCGACAAAACCTATGCCACACACCCAATGAAAAGAAAGGGCAGTCTGCTAGCCAGGAAAACTCCGGTCCCTCGTAATGCACCCAAAAGGGAAAAGTAGGTGTGAACTCAAAAGCAGACGAATCCATAACCGAGGCGTAATCCGGGTCTCGCAGGAGGTACACAACGAGGGCCTCCCGAACCTCCCTAGGTGGGATTCGAGAAGCCAAAAACCTCCGGAAGGAAGGAATCGAAGAACCCAAGAACCCGTTTCTGCCCGAAACGCTGCACATACTAGTGGCTTTACAAGAATGTAATTACTATGCTATGTATCCTCACAATCCCAATGTACCTTCTTGTATATATATAAATAAATAAATAAATCAAACAAACAAGGGAACCCGAAACTGAACCCGGGGAGGAGCTGAAGACAAATCATACTCATACAGGATGAGGGCATGAGAAAACCCCTCCCCCTGCAAACATAAGTCCACAAAGAGGGTACCAACACCCAAGCGGGGTTAAACGGGGCCCAAGCCCCCCCAAGTCAACTCCTCCCCAGTCCCGTGATCCTCCATGTCAGGACCCGGGGCAAAGCCAGCCTTCACACTTTCAGCCCCCATAGAAAAGGCCGAGCCCAGGGTAAAAGCAGAAAAGAAGGGGTCTGTTAGTAAAACCCAGAAGCTTCGGGGGAAGGAACTGGCTCAAATGCTTCCGTCGCCAACCCAGATGGGGCAGCCCCCGAGTCTCACTTCCATCTAAACCCTGCCACGACTCCGAAATCCTCAGACATATGGGAACCAGAAGCAGGACAAACACCAACCTGGGAAGAACTCGGGAGCGCAGACGAAACCAAAATAAGTGACTAATGTCCCTAAGTTCGGGTCCCCATAACCCAAACGGGGCATCCGGGTGAGCAACAACTGCAGCAACCGATACCGTGCATGCAATGCTGAAGCCACCTGTACCCAAACATCAATATCAGTAGAATGGGTAAACTGGGGCTCAAGCAAGGAACAAGACTCGCAGGACTCAGGGTAAAAAATGTCATTGACCCAGCAGGCGGCATGATGGAGGCAAAACAGGCGAGCGTCATCCTGAAACAAGGGGACAGAGAAACCATCAACCCTGCACTTGGTGGGTTGGAACCCAGAGAACGTGTCCATAGATCCAATGAGCCCCAATGGAATTTTCCAGGGCCCTTAAGCTGACTGCTAAGGGAAGCCCAGGCAAGGTACTGCTAACCGGTTAGGCCCAAACTACCAAGAGAAACTGCCAAAACTGAACCCATGCGACGTGTACAAGCACAGGGACCTAGCGGAGGACCACCAATATACAAGAAAGTGGATCAGAACCAAGGGGGACAGACCCCCCACCAGGCAAAATAAACAAAAAGAAAAAGAAAACCCCACGAAAGCACAACATCTCCCGGAGGAACAGAACTGGCCGCTGTACATAATGGGAGACAACCTCAACACCCAATTTGCAGATTAGGGAAAATTTAAAATCCCCACAATACTGATGCTTCATGAACCTAATAAT
Source organism: Procambarus clarkii (assembly GCF_040958095.1). NCBI lineage: Eukaryota > Metazoa > Arthropoda > Malacostraca > Decapoda > Cambaridae > Procambarus > Procambarus clarkii. The sequence goes on from NC_091186.1 coordinate 12,010,704, forward strand.
TAGGCTCTGGTAGGTTAGGTAGGTTACCTAGGGTCTAACACTTCTGGTTAGGTTAAACCCCTGCATTTTATATGAAGTTGTAATCAAGAGAACAGGCTAGTTAAATCATAGGTTAAGCTTGGCCTTTGTTTCTACCTTTTCCTAAGTAATATGCAGTTCTGTGTGCTTTCTCTCTTTTTATTAAAACTAAATACCACATTTACTGTCTTTCCTTAGAAGTTAGTTTTCTCACGGTACTACTTGAAGTTATTTGCATTATATTAGTCATACCACCTGTAATCCCGTTCCAGACTGGACACACAATCAAACCTGTTCACTTTATTCAGCTCCACATGTAATCATGTACTATGATATAATGGCTGGAACAAAAGTGTACACAAAAAAATTAGACACATTCTTGCAGGAAATGCCAGACCAACGGGGATGTAGTTGACATGTGGGCCTACAGAACACCCCAAGCAACAGATGTGGACTAAGTTCTCACAAGACAAGCCTGGCCCCAGACAGCTTGGGGAGTAGAAGAGCTTCCAGAACCCACTCTAGTTAGGCTGCCGACTACTAGCTGCACCTCATTATTTATCCACTGTGCCACAGACGAGCACCAATGCTAGTGTTACTGGTTGTGTACACTAATTTTGTTTTTCACGTGTCTTCCACTCCATGGTGTTAACATCATGGCCGAGTCAATTTCTCACTCAAATCACCAAGGCGTGTGTTTGAAGTTAGCATTGATCTAAGCCAAGGTAATTTTAATCTAAGTAATGCCAGGAAAGTCCAGCATGGGGAAGTCAAAACACAAGTTTATTGAGGATGTCAGGAAACAAATGTCTTCATTCATAAAAATAAAAAAAATATGGGATACAAGGAAATTTGTGTGTTAATGAAGAACATCAGTAGAGAGAAACATTGCTCTACCAACTGCTGTTTATGGCATATTGTAATGTTAATTTTGTTTGAGAACAACCAACACAAGTTTCCAGCCATTACCTGTATTTTTGCTTTCATCCTTCCTTCTTCAGCCTCAAGATCAATGGCTCCCTGCTTGCGCCGCTCAATTTGATTCTTCTTACTACTTATCCTCTGTTGAAGATGATTTCTGTGGAGTGAATGTCTTGTAATAATACTTCAGAATATAGATCAAAAGTGTGTGCCGAGCAAAATCTTCTAAAGATCCATCTGCTTTAGTGAGTGAGGAAGTACACACTTCAAACTTACAGTATTATAAAATACAGTACCAAGTAATAAAACTAGCTTTGGATGTAATGAAACGCCAACTTCTGGACAAGCCCTGATAACTTCCGGAAGCTACATCCTGAGATGGTTACCATCTACTGGGTCATGTCAGTCAGAGTTCTCGAGGCTTACCGGGGACCAGAGCCAGCACCCGCCCCTCTCACAGGCACAGGGAACAGTGACATTTTCATCCCCACACCAGAGAAGGCATCCAGAAAGTCAGCAAGTTAAAACAAACCACTGCTGGATTCAAAAGAGACTGAAGCCTTTAAATCATCTGAAAGAATTCCCCAACTATATAAACAAATGATCAAAATATCTCGGAGCTAGTGAGAGCTCGTTCACCCCACTTCCCCCACTCATTTCCGGAGAGGAGAAGGCTGCCCAAGGCCAGCCAGCACCCCTCAAGCTCAGTTCTAGGACAGACAATCGTCCACCTGATGACCTGGAAAGGAGGGGAAGGATCAGGGAGCCTAGAAATTGCAATTCATTCATTTAACACTAGTTTTCTGGGGGAAGCTCCTCGTGGCTCCCTGAAGCTAGCTACCCAAGGAGAAGAAAGAAAACATAGGGAACCTATCAGGGAGGCGGGAACTCCACAAAAATCAGGACGAGGATGAAAATCCTGGCCGAGAGACATGACCCCAGAAATACGAGCCTTGGAACAGAAAAAGGAATGAGGATTGACCCACAAGGCATTCACCAAAGCAGAATCGGTGGCATGAAAGTAGTGGTAGAGAGCTGCCACCACATACACATGATGCATCCTCAGCTGAACAAATGATAAAGGGACCCTTCTGGAAGCCAACCGACTTGTTCTTTGCCAGAAAAAAAAGAAGTTGGCTGCAAACGAACATAATAGCCCTCAGGGCCTCATGATAGGGGGAACGTGTACAAGGGAAGGCATTCACCCACTAGAGGCTGCTGAGGTGGAGAGCCTTGCCCTGGGTAGTATACAAGACGTGACTCCACAACAAGACCCAGTTAAAGGCAACTAACGAGGTTAGTTGCCTTTAGGCCTTTGTAATTAACCTGCGAGTCCGAGATGTGGCTAATGATTGATCAATTCATCGAGCTAGCACTAGCTATGTGCGAGTTTGAGGGTTGCTTGTCAACACTGCCTCAGGTTACTGATCATTTGTTTAGCCTCCAAAGTTCACATCTTGATTGGGCACAACTCTCTGCAAAGCATTGCAAAGACATGCAATGCTTTGGTTCACTAAGTCAGTCTGTGTCTTTTTGTTTACTTTGTTTTTGTAGTAAAGAGGTTCAACAGGTGGCACATTGTTACTTTTGTAATAAGGAAATTTAACAGGAGGGATGTTGTCACAAAACCAAATAGGCATTTGCCCATTTGGTTTTGTGATGGTGTGTGTAATTACCTAAGTAATTACGTAAGTGTAGTTACAGGATGAGAGCTACGCTCGTGGTGTCCCGTCTTCCCACCACTCTGAAATTACTGACGGTTTTGGCCTCCACCACCTTCTCACTTAACTTGTTCCAACCTTCTACCACTCTGTTTGCAAAAGTGAATTTTCTTATATTTCTTTGGCATCTTTGTTTAGTTAGTTTAAATCTATGACCTCTTGTTCTTGTAGTTCCGGGTGGCAAAGAATTGGTGGTGTGTGGTTGCCCATTGTTTTTTAGGGCTCTCATCTTAGAGCATCAAGAGTTAATTTCACTTCTCTTTTTTTTTTTCTTTATCTGGCTGTGTTGCCTTAGCCAGGCTCCAATATATTCCCTTCCCTACGTTCTTTGGGCTCTGTGATGTTTCTGGGTTTCAATGCCTGACCTGCTTTTCTCATGGGGTGTAGCTCGGCATTCTCCAGGGATCACCCCTTCCTTTTCAATGTCAGAGGCAGGCGAGCCATTGCTTACTGCCGAGGATCCATTACCTACTATTTCTGGGGAGGTTTTTGACTTTGATCCCTTTAGTCAATTGTGGTGCTTCCACTCTGTCTTAGCATCCAGCACAGAGCTCAGCTTTACCAGGGACTTTAAAGTTGGGCTTCCAGGGCTGGGAGGAAATCCAGGGTGGTCTTTGGTTGCCCTTCAGCCTTCCTGGTCTCTGATTCCTTCTGCAGAAGGTTTTATCCTCCCCCCCTGAGAGGGATTCACTCTTTCTCCTTCAGTTTCAAGTGGGGTGCTGTGGCAGCTCCTCCTGGGATCACTTCCATATTCTATTCAGTGTACCAATTTGTGTCATGTTCCCACAATTCCTGCTTCCCTCGTATTTGGCAAAGTTGGTGTTACAGTTCCTCCTGTGGACGAACTGAAAACCAACAGAGGAAGATTTCTGGCCTTCACTTCCTTTTGTGTCCACCATTTTGGGTTTGGGTTGGCTTGAGCCTTGCAGTAGCATTGATGGTTACCATTTTTGTCTAGCTTACAGACAATCTTTGATTTCATTTGACCTCTTGGGCAAAGAAACCAGAGAAGAAACTAACAGCGCATGAGCAATGCTAAACGAGCACATAGGGAAAGAAGCCCTAACGTGCAGAAAGTCAAGTTACTTTAGAGTGTGGCTTGAAAACATTCTTGTGAGCAAAATACTAAAACATTTGGGACAATACACTAGATGTGGAACATGAAGCATCAACAACAGGACTAAGCATGGGATGCCAGCTTGGTCGTGACGCTGCCAGCTGGTCATGCCAGCTTGGTCGTGACGCTGCCAGCTGGTCATGCCAGCTTGGTCGTGACGCTGCCAGCTGGTCATGCCAGCTTGGTCGTGACGCTGCCAGCTGGTCATGCCAGCTTGGTCGTGACGCTGCCAGCTGGTCATGCCAGCTTGGTCGTGACGCTGCCAGCTGGTCATGCCAGCTTGGTCGTGACGCTGCCAGCTGGTCATGCCAGCTTGGTCGTGACGCTGCCAGCTGGTCATGCCAGCTTGGTCGTGACGCTGCCAGCTGGTCATGCCAGCTTGGTCGTGACGCTGCCAGCTGGTCATGCCAGCTTGGTCGTGACGCTGCCAGCTGGTCATGCCAGCTTGGTCGTGACGCTGCCAGCTGGTCATGCCAGCTTGGTCGTGACGCTGCCAGCTGGTCACTATGCACATGTGTGGTGGGAAGTGTTTTCTACCTTTTCTAATTAAAACAAAATTTGGAGCTATTCTTTTGCTGTCTCTTAATCTTCAGTAATTTAGAAAAATCATTGAATGTGATTTTTTTACACATTAAAAAATGTGCATTTCAGTTATTTGTTTTCATAAACCATTCAGTTGTCCGTTTTGACTCTTCTATTTTCTGGGTGAATTTCTGGTGACGGAAATCGTAAAAATCTCCTGCACCTTGTGTTTCTTCAAGGGGCCAAATTCTGACTCTGGTCTATAATGGGCAATAGGATGCCTATGAATGATGTGGCTAAGTAGTGGGAAGCTATCTCAGCAACAGCTTCAGGAAGCCACCAAGGGGTTCCCCCCCCCCTAGCAATTTCAGTAAAAGTATACAAGCACGGCTGATATCACCTTTCCTCCCTGCGAGACATGAGGACACGTTTATCATTACGCCAGGACTCCAGGTTCGTATTTAATTCAGTTTGTTCCTTTGCCACTGCTTTCAGTTCTGCTTCTGCTTCTGCTATCCTGAAAGTAAAATAAAACTTTAAATAAAATACGCACCCTTTATCACAGAAAAAAACTTAATACAGCACCTTTCCTGAAAGTCACAACAGTACCTGCGCGTTTACTGCCAGCATCCAACTAACTTGCAAGCTTCCTAAAATACATCACCATACTGAGTTTTAAAACATGGTTAGTGGTCTTGCATCATAGAGCTTGATTTTCTTCCCATCAAAATTTAACTCTCAACACGCAGCATTCAGTTTAGACCCATACCAGCATATGATCAAAAGAATGAAAAATTCAAAAAACTATTTTTTTCCTAATATAATTATTAATCTGGATGCAAAATTTAATAAAACTGAAAAAAATAAATATCTACCTTTTTACAGTTTAGATGAGCAGCTAAGAGTTGCAAAAGGGGGAGGGGGGTAATTTGGGGTGGCGTCTGTCAACACCTGACACTGTGCTTACACTGTGGTATGACACACCACTTCAGTGTTCATCTTGGATGTTTCTACAATCGTTTCCACTTGTTTTTATATTTACTATAGTTTGTATAAGTTGAATAACTTGATTCATGAGCACATAATTCACAAAAGCATGGAGCGAGTATGTATTACTAACTAAATAAGGATAATCTTTCAAGGCCTACTATGTATATATGTATATGTACACTATTCACAATATTTCAGTACTATTGTACAGTGTACTGTAGTACTCTTTCAACATGATAGTCTGCGAAACACTTCCTAATGTAGAGATCCGCTCCACACACCACATATGCACCAGTTTTCTCTGTCGGGCACTTCATCAGTAGGCCTGCACACAGGGCTAATTGCCACCATATGGGCAACAATATGCATTGAAGCAAAGGCTAAGACACCAATGTGCTACCTACAGATGAGGTGGCACATTGGTGTCTTACACATAGTGCACCATAGTTATTCAATTGATGATTAGTTGACCTGGTTACAATCATATACTGTACTGTATATATACCCTTACGCCCACCTCATTAGTTACTATGAGATCTGTCAGTGATACACACTGCCAACGAGCCACATATTCTGAATACTGTACTAACCGTGGAGCTCTAGACAATCAAGCGTATGTATAAGAGGAGCAATCTATATACAGGCAAATAAAAATGGAAATGTTCGTTTGTTCAAAATCGCTAATCTCCGAAAGTTCTTCAACTGCCTTGAAATTTTCACACAACGTTCCATTCGCATCCGAGCGGGTTTTTATATACATACTATGTAGATGTCCCGTCTGTGACGGGAAAAAACACACTTTTTTTGAAAAGCTGTGTTTTTCGAGTGTTTTTCATGAGAGGGAAAACTTCGAAACCTCTTTACCAATTGCTTTGAAATTTTTATACAACATTGCATTCGAATAAGCGAGTGTTTTTATATACCTACTATATACATGCCTCACCTGTGACAGGAAAAAACATGCTTTTTTTGAAAAACAGCGCCATCTGTAGGATGTAAGAACAACACACGCTGTAATCTCCAAAAGTTCTTCACCGATTGCTTTGAAATTTTGACAACGTTCCATTCAAATACGTGCATTTTTTATATACCTACTATTTAGATGCCACACCTGTGACAGGTAAAAACATGCATTTTTTGAAAAACAGAAATTAGAAATTTTCTAATACATTCATATCAGCCTAGACAGTTCCAGGGAGCCAAAGAGGCTCCCCCAGAAAACTGCTTGACAAGTGACACAGCAGCTACCAGACGACACCACCATCCTCACCAAAATGGCTCCTCCCAACATATTCCTTTTGCTGTTATTACACACACGTTATATATAAGTGCTACATCTGTGTTCACCATAGCAAACCACTAAGCTGGTATTGTGAGTCCAAACAATAACAGGTAGCCACTCAGAGTCAGCAGACGACGTTACCTCCCTTCCTCATCGTTACACCTCCCACTATACTACGCACAGCATTAATTATCACCACAATCCGGCTTTTATCAGAATTCTGGTCATTTTTATCATAGTCAGGGGTCTTCTGTAATACTATCATTGCTAAATAATAGCAGTTACATATATATTTGACATTTTTAGGCGATGCTGTGGTCACAAGCTGAACAATACTGCTGTTAGCTCATGCTGTGTGCGCGAGCCGTAGCGGCTCACTCAGTATGGAGGCTTTCACACCCGAGAATGTTGCCCACAATTTTTTTTAAATGTAATCTGTTTACTAGATCCTTGAAGAATCTGACGTGAACCCCATGTAGCCGCAGGACCCCTCAATCACCTATGTGTGATGTGCGTCATTCCACGACAGTTACTCCCATCGTCTACGTATGTAATGAGCAGCACAAGGATTAAGATTGTTAGGGCGAGTTCTCTCAACCTGTCCTTATAGCTGAAGCCTCTCCGTCCACTATTTCTTAGCATCTCGATTCTAATGCTAAGCGAGTTGCAATCCTCTGAACTTTCTTCAAGTTTCTGGATATGTTTTACATGGTGTGGGTTCCATGCTGGAGCTGAATACTCAAATAATGGTCTCGCATGGGCAGTGTGTATGGATTTGAAAGCCTCCTTGTTTAGATTCTTAAATGATGATCTTAATGTTTGCTAACTTCCCATATGTTACCGATGTTACCCTGTTCACATGAGCTTCTGGTGTTAGTGTTGGGATTATCTCTACTCCCAGGTCTTTTTTTTCTTGTTGTTTCATGTAATTACCTTCCTTTTATGGAATAGTTAAATACATATCTACATATCTGGACAATACTGAGTTTATCCAGATCACCTAGGGTGACCTGGATAAACTCAGTTGATTAAGGCAGTGTCTGGGATGCTCTTAGACGTAGATTTGAATCCTCGTCACGGCCCTTGTGGATTTGTACATATATACAGTCTCCCTTATCCATTTTCATTACTTAGCACTTATTTGGATTGAATTCCAGTAGCCATTTCTGATCACTTCAAAAGTTTGTTAGGATCTCCTTGCAGCCCCCCCTACAGTCCACTTTAGTTCTTCCTCTCCTCATTAACTTTGCATCATCTGCAAACATTAACGTGTACAAGCTCACTCCCTCTTCAAGGTCATTTACATAAATTTATAAACATAAAAGTTAGCCACTTCCTCACACTCTTGTACTAGTTTTGGGCAGTACATGTTGTGATGGTTATATTACAAGTTTCCAAATTTAATTTTAGAATTTATAAACATTAAATAATAATATAAACTCACCAGCCTTTGCATTCGACGATGTCTCGATTGAGCTGTTCAATACGCTGAGTATCAAGTATGATGTGCAGCAGTGATGCTTTATGGACTTTGTGAGTGATGGAAGACCACTCACCATCATATCGAGATCTATTCTTGTTAATCCGATTGTCACCTGATGAAATCACACAAGATTTTATAGCATATCCTGTCAATTCATCAATACGAAACAACTACAGTATGCAAATTGTCTCCCTTTACTAATTACAAATTACTCTAAGAAAATGGAAGACCACGATAATTATTCTTATCCGATATCCCAAATACTAAAATGTCAAGACAACTAATCAAACATAAATAATTTCAATATACTGTTAATATTTTTATTTACTTACTGTATTTATTTACAAAAGGTACAATGAGTTTGTGAGATTACATAATATTAGTACTTTTACATTCTTGTAAAGCCACTAACACGTATAGTGTTTCGGGCAGAGGACCATACTTAAAGACCATCGCATAATCAAATGAACTCTTACAAGAAAAAATGGTACCTATGGATGATTTAGAATAAAACTGTTGTGTGTGCATTAATGTGCTAGTGAGTAATGAGGTTAGGTCATCAAACCAATACTGTTTTGACCTGGATAATTTTACAAAGAGATTCTATAGAATAAAAACTGCAACACACTACCATAATAAGAGACCTGGATTGTATCTGGATGAGGTTGTGGGATTATTCTACTCACCGATCCAGGCCCTGGACCAGGCTCGACTTGTGAAAGCTTGGTCCAACAGGCTCTTGTTTGGAACGGCCCACACGCCCACTATTCCACTACAGCCTGGTTGGTCAGGCACTTCTTGCAGAAAAGTGTCCAGTTTTTCTTGAAAATTTCCACTTTTGTTCCAGCAATATTTCTTATACTTTCTGGGAGGATACTGAACAACCGATATATTTATACAGTGTTCTCCGATTGTACCCTATGGCCCCTCTACCCTTGACGGGCTCTATTCTGCATGAATTCCATATCGTTCACTCTAGTATGTTGTTATTTTGCTGTGTAAATTTGGGATCTGGCCCTCCAGTATTTTCCATGTACAGTATATATTATTAGATACCGTTTTTCCTTAGGTACACTAATAATGAAACATGGAGATATTATGTTCAAAATTTAAAGAAACCCAATCTACAAATACAGCCTTGAGATGAGGATGAAGGATGAGGATAAAATAATCAAAGTATCTGTTACTGGAATTATAAATGAGTTAAAATAAAAATAAGATGGACACATTTACTTACCCGAGTAGTAGATGTTGAAGTCCATTGGTAATTTAGCTTCGTCCACCATTTCCCCCCCTATGGGAATTCGATGTATCTGATAATTACGACACAGGTACGTCAATATGGCGGGTGGTGCATCGATACATTCCAGCATATACTTCTCAAATCCATATTGTCTGTAGTAAAATAATACAATTAATTAGTTTTTCTTACTTGGGAACAAATGAATGAGGTACTGTACTTTGGCCTACTTTTCTTCAAACGTTTATACTATATACATGGGAATAACACCACATGACACCAGAGGTATGGCAAGAAGTGCAAAATAACCCCATTGAAAAGCAGAAATGCAATAGCTACGCCGAGAAAGAATTCTATTAACATCAAGGGCCCCAAGACATTTCAACATTCCCCTGTAAACATAAGGGGCATAACTGGCTGACCTCTCATGGTGCACAAAAGAGAACACCAAAGGATACGTAGTCAAGCAGGTTGTGATTTACACATCGGGCTACGAGCATCCACGTCTAACAGCCTGGTTGACCAGACTACCTACAGTGATGCCTAGTCAAGAGACCAGGCCATGGGCACATTGAACCTTGGAATCTATGTAAGGTAACAGCTAGGTACATAACATCCTGATATTTATATATGAGCATTATCATCACTTTGTAATTTTCTAGCATTCCTTAGTACAATACTTCCATCCGTTTGGCATGGTTTAGGGTGATCCTCAGAGGTCGATATTTCCCTTTTACGTATCTGCCTATTCTCCTGTAGTCTCACACATTCTCTATGGAAGTAAGACCTTTCACGAGGCCAACAATTTTATCTACTACCATCGCTTCTTCTAAAGCTCTTTCTGAACTAGATGTTATCTCCTTTTCTTTGCAGCCAAAAATTATCAGGGACTTACTCCGATCAACTGTGTTTTGCACCAACTTCGAGTTAGATGCCAGTTCCTCTCTCCCTTCCAGCCTAATGTTTGTTTTATCCTGGTTGCTGCAGTGTTTGGCTTCCTTTACTGCTTCTATTTTTTCTTCTTCTTGGCCACTTGTGCATAGGTGAGTTGCATATCCTTCTTGTACTTTACAACACTAACGTGATGCATCAAATGAACGAATCCACAAGGGCCGTGACGAGGATTCGAACCTGTGTTCGGGAGCATCCCAGACACTGCCTTAATCGACTGAGCTACGACAGGGTAAAAGGGTTGAAACCGAAGTTCTACTGAACTTACTGGATCCCGTAGCCTCTCCGAGGCACAAACCAGGATTTTGTGCCTCTGTTTCAGAACTAGAACTTTAGTTTCAACCCTTTTACCCTGTCGTAGCTCAGTCGATTAAGGCAGTGTCTGGGATGCTCCCGGACGCAGGTTCGAATCCTCGTCACGGCCCTTGTGGATTTGTTCCTTCTTGTACTGTTCTATTCCTTGTGTAACTTCCTCCATCTGTGCTGACAAAAGCTGTTTCTCCTGTTGAATTTCCTTACCTAACCTATTGTAGTCATTTATGTTTAAATTTACTTCAACTTCTTCCAAAGCTATTTTTAAGAGTTTATTTTCTTCTTCCATGGCTTTGCAATTTGTTTCCAATTGATTTTTATCCTTGCACAAGTCTTTCACTAAACCCTCAAGACATAAAACTTTGCTATTCAAATGGTCATTACTTACTTTCAGTTTACCAATTATTTCTACATAAGAGTTCACTAGTACCTAATTTTACCAACTTATTGTGTAGACTGCTTATTTCAATGTTTTCTTCATTGAATCCCCCAAAATCAAGCTGTTTTGTTTTTCCTCTTGCTGGTGGCCATCTTGAATGTTCTTCTCTGCACTGGAAACACTAGGGCAACTTTTTCTCATCCAATTTTTCACTTCCCTTAGCACATTCCTGTTATCTCACCTATTTTTCAAAAGCACTATACCTTTATGTTCTCTGGGACACCACTCACTATCATCCTGTACTACAATACTTAGGATTGTTGAAATATGCTGGAGCTCCTCTGATGCAAGTGTTGAACCGAGGGGTGTCACCTTTTGAATGTGAAAGGAAGCTTAAGTTCTTAAATAAGAATTCGAACTGGTGACCGCATGAACACCGGGTCCGACCTACCAGTCTGACCACGAGGTGTAAACATGTGTTATTGTTCCGCGTCCTACATCGCAGGTTCTACACCGCTCTCGCTCATCTTCTTTCCAGTCATAGCCCCCTGGATACTGGGAAAGTTCTGGATTTTATATATGGGGAGAACACTTAGTTCTTTCTCTGCTTTTACAGGTGTGAGGTGGCCTCAGAGTGGCACCGCCTCCACCTTTACTCTACACCTAATCATCTACGGTTCACACATCTCGGGACATGATCCGCTAGTGCTGCTCCCGGAATATTACATGGCTCGGCTGTGTCGTGACACAGTACTGTCTACGCTTTACAGATGAGAGTATATGGTCTGGTAACACTGTCGGCCAAGCACTGGTTCTCGGTTTTTGGATGAGTGTCGGGTGTTGTTTGTGGCATGTTGATTGACCACTGTGTGCATCTTAAAGTGACCTACCTATGTGCTTATATCAATGCTCCTGAGTCCAAGGCTAAGGCCTAATTGTGGAGAAGGGTTCCATGGAACCCTTCTCCACAAGGGGGAAAGGAATGATAAACACTCATTTAAGGGTACAGGAATGAACGAAACACTCATTCCTTGACTCGGTCTTTGCTTCTGGTCACTCCTTCCTTGGCCGTCGTTCAGTGCCTGGCTGCACTCTAATGTATACTGTACATTGGAGTGGGTCTATATATTTACTTGATCGTGTACATTCCATTTTCCTTGCATTTTCTACCTCTATACTACACATTGTTGTGTGTCTTAGTATGTGCTTATTGGCTATACTAGTGTTAGTGCTAGGTTGTACTGTGTACACGTTCAGTTTCCTGCGATTGGAAAGCCCCCTGTTCAGTTGTTGGTCTTCAGTTGAAGACCTGAGTTCTTTCATCATCTTTTATGTCCCTACCAGCATCTGTGTTGCACTGTCTGCTGGTGGCTGTAGGTTCCAATCACTCATGCCTGCCCCTACTGTTCCTTTTTGTTGGGGTGCTAGGATTGTGGCCCTGGCTATAGCCTTTTCCTTGTGTTCCTTTGCCAGACAGTACATTTTTGCCTTAGTGTGGTACACATCTTGGGTAGTTTTCCTCCTCTGTTACTCTGCTTCGCGTGCGTCGTTCTGCCCTGCTGAGGTTGGTTGCACTGCTCCTGTGGGCGCTTACAATCCTGGTTGTCTGTCCTGGTCGATGGCAGATATACCTGCTCGATACCCGCTTGATGGGGTTCTGGGAGTTCTTTTACTCCCCAAGCCCAGCCCAAGGCTAGGCTTGACTTGTGAGAGTTTGGTTCACCAGGCTGTTGCTTGGAGCGGCCCGCAGGCCCACATATCCACCACAGCCCAGCTGATTCGGAACTTCTCTTAGAAAACAGTCCAGTTTTCTCTTGAAGATATCCACGGTTGTTCCGGCAATATTTCTTATAGTCACTGGGAGGACGTTGAACAGCCGCGGACTTCTGATGTTTACACAGTGTTCTCTGATTGTGCCTATGGCACCTCTGTTCTTCACTGGTTCAATGCTGCATTTTCTTCCATATCGTTCACTCCAGTATGTACATTGTTATTTTACTGTGTAGATTTGGGACCTGGCCCTCCAGTATTTTCCATGTGTATATTATTTGGTATCTCTCTCGTCTCCTTTCTAGAGTACATTTGGAGAGCTTCGAGACGATCCCAATAATTTAGGCGTTTTATCTCGACTATGCGTGCCGTACAAGTTCTCTGTATTTTCTATATTTCAGCAATCTCTCCTGCTCTGAAGGGGGAAGCGAGTATTGAGCAGTACTCGAGACGTCAACACCATTGACTTGAAGAGTACAACCACTGTGATGGGACCTCTGGATTTGAAAGTTCTCATAATCCACCCTATCATTTTTCTGGCCGACGCAATATTTGCTCGGTTATGCTCCCCAAACGTCAAATCGTCGGACATCACTATTCCCAAATCCCTGACATGCTGTTTTCCTACTATGGGCAGATTCGATTGTGTTTTGTACCCTGTATTATGTTTCAGATCCTCATTTTTGCCGTACCCGAGTACCTAAAATTTATCACTGTTAAACTGTCACTGTATAGAATGTTCCAAAATCACATGTGCATGTCTATAGGCCATTGCTCCTCGTGCCTCTCTGAGGGGGCCAGGTTCTGGCTCGTGGTTCTCGGTAGGCCTAAAACTCCACCCACGTTGACTGATGCCAAAGTTAGGAATATCCATATCAGCCTAGATAGCTCCAGGAAGCCTCCGGGACTCGCCCAGAAAATGGCGTTTCATTACATTCAACGCTGCTTTTTTTTTAATTCCTCAAATCACTATCCCTGGCATTTATCCCCCAATCTCTGCAAATAAAATTTTGCCACAAAAAGCAGATTCTTAAAGCTGTGAATGCACGTTTGTTAATTTTACTATACTTTTAATTGTTAAAAGGTACATATGATAATTTAACCAATTCAATTAATACAAATGCCTTCAACAGGATAAAAAAAAAAAAAAAGGTAACATACCTGATGTTCTCTATAGATAATCGAGGTTGATACTGATCCAAATTGGCAGCAGTCGAGTGTACTATATTCACACTAATTTTTGGGCGATGCTTGTCCATCGTTTCTTTAAACAGGTTCAAGTCATTTTTGTCCTCGCATACAAATGCCACCAAGTCATTTTCACTAATTCGATTCTCTACATATTTGGCATACTTGGTGTACTTCATATTTAGCTGTAAACAAAAATTAGAAACTAAAGACCTGAAAATTAATATACAAAAGACTAATGATATATTGTATACATTAAATTGTGCAACAAGCTTATCAAGACTAATTTTTTTACCTAAATGAATTTTGGGGTTCAGTCCTTAAGCTCATTATGAGTGTCTGTAACCACTACCACCCACAGAATGGGTACGAGATCCACTACCATTCAGAGGATGGATAGTGGCAGAGTAGGACTCACTTTGGGAACATTGCCACCTGCATTGGGTTAACATATCTGAACCTTGTACATAGTCTTTTATCACTGTAAGGATCTTTTTGCCACAATCATTAAATTCATGTGATATTATTTCTGTGTTCAGATTTGGAACCAGTCCTCCTAATGGCTTCCATGTGTAGATTATCTCTCTCATCTGTGCTCTAGAGAATACAGATTTAGAACTTTTAATCGGTCCCAATAATTAAGATGACTTATAGAGTGGATTCTAGTGGTAAAGGATCTTTGCACGCTCTCTAGGTCAGCAACTTCTCCGGCTCTGAATGGGGCTGTTAGATTGCAACAATATTCCACCCTTGAGAGAGAGAGAGAGAGAGAGAAAAAAAAAAAAAAAGTATCATTGGTATTATCCAACCTGTCATTTTCTTATTCTTGCAGTTGTGACAGCTACTTTATGGTGTTCAGTAAAGGTAAGATCTTTTGACATGACTACTCCTAGATCCTTTACAATTTCTTTTGTAAAGGAATTGCACCCCACAATTATAAATTGTGGGGTGCCCACAATTTTTTTCAAAGATAGCATTTACTAGAGGATATAGGAAGTAAATGTGAGCCACATGTACCCGTGAGTATTTAAATCCTAGGTTACACCTAAAAAATTAAGTGTAGCCTAGAATATTTTTTGTTATTTTTAGAAAATGACCCTGGTTGTACAACCGGGGTCATTTTCATTGATAGGTACGCAGGTCAACCAGGCTTGAGCCTGGTTGGCCTGCGCACCTATCGATGAAAATGACCCTGGTTGACATGCACATTTGAAGGGTTAAAGAGAAAAACAAAAGTGAAATTGAGTAAACTATACACACAGAAATCACAATAGTGTGATACATCAAATGAACAAATCCACAAAGGCCAAGATGAGGGTTCGAACGTACGTCCGGGATGATCCCAAACACAGTTTAGTTGATTGCGACAACGACCATGTCATGGCACAATCGACTAAGGCGCATCTGGGATCATCTCGGACGTAGGTTCGAACCCTCATCACAGCCCTTGTGGATTTCTTCACTTAAGGTAAACTATAGTTTGACCAAGGTCAATACTTCAGTGCATATACCTAAGTGCACCACTAGGTGGCACCTCAAAGTCACTCATCAATCCAAACAAAATTCTGCAAGCACCAGGCTTTTTGTTTAGCTAAGTGGAGTCAGCATTCCTTACGACATAGCTGTCACAAAGGGTTCCACGCATAATGTTTACTTACCGTTTACCTTCACAATACTTTTCAGGAGGGCTTTCCCTATAGTGGTTTCCCAAGCTGAAGTCTTGGCACTAACCAACCCTTATGAACCAAACAAGCCTCAAGTGAATCGTGTTTGTCTGCCAGAAATTAGGACCTTAATCTGGCTGCCTCACAAGAGGCTTAAAGGAACCCGGGACTCGAGGCTCAGGGGAGCCCGGGACTCGAGGCTCAGGGGAGCCCGGGACTCGAGGCTCAGGGGAGCCCGGGACTCGAGGCTCAGGGGAGCCCGGGGCTCGAGGCTAAGGGGAGCCCGGGGCTCGAGGCTAAGGGGAGCCCGGGGCTCGAGGCTAAGGGGAGCCCGGGACTCGAGGCTAAGGAACATTGTACGAGGGATATAATAGTGCTAGATACACCTGTATATGAGGATAGTAACATACCAACGTATACATGGGGATGTAGGAGGTAGCATACCCATGTGTACATGGTGACATACCAGTAAACACATGGAGACATTAGGTAATATAAGTGTGTACACTGGAATGTTGCATTGTACAGAACATTCCTAAGTGTACATCAGGATATAAGACGTACCACACAAGAAGAAACTCGTCTACCACACAAGTATGTGCACGGGCCAAACATACCACAAAGTGTTTATGAGGACACACAAGATAACTTACCAGCGTGCACATGGGGGCATGTACAGTAGCAGCGAACTTGTCTCTGTTCTCTTCCAACCACTTCATGGCATTGTAGGCATCACGGTTCCTCCTGCTTAGGAGTTCCAAGCGCTGCTTGCTAATATCCTGCATAAAAATACAGCATCAGCTATAATCGATAAACTACTGCCTTGGTTCTAGAAGTGTTCAGCACACGCCTATACACCGATATGCCCGGGAGCTCACCAGGCCAGGAATCGCCAAGCATGTACGTGTCCACTTGTAAGCTCTGTCCATCTTACCTCAATCAAAGCAGCTTGATCTGCATTATTAAGCATTTTACGAGTCCGAAACACTACGAGGTTCTCAAAATAATAACCTTGGGTGGTAAAGTTTCGGAGCTTGTAAACTATTTAATAAATGTCAACAAAGCTGCCATGATTAAGGAAATTTATACAGATTTGTCAGTGGACATGTAAATGCTTGATGAATGCTTACCCAAAATAGCATTATATTAGTAATTTTGTTGTTTTCAAATTCCAGTTAATATTAACAGCCAAAATTGAAATTGTACTGTATTATTAAGTGACCATTTAACCAGTATACACAGATATCAAACTAAGAACGTGAAATTAATTTTGAGAACAATACTTTCAGAAAACAACCAAATTGTTAACTGGCGAGTTGATTCTTTCTTTTAGACTTAGATAAATGGAAAAGGAAAAATAATTTTCTTACTAGGATGAGGTAATTTTTGGGGCAACATACTTTTTTGGTAAAGAGGATACGTTTTTGGTCCACCACTGAGTATATATTATATTTACCCACACAAAATTACATGTTTAACCCCCCCCCCCCCCTCCTTTCAAACCCACCTGAAGATCACTTTCAATAAATGTATGATAAAACATGCCCCCACTCAAAAATAAAATTCAGAAAATGTCTTACATGTTGAAAAATACTTTACATGCCACCCTAACTCCATGGTTACACATAGCTAAAACATTTATCTGCATGTTATGTGATGATGTAAATTCTAAGGCAACATTAAGAGTTCATTCTGCTCACCTGGATGCCAGCCAATTCCACCTGACAGGCATTCATCTTTCGGATAGACGATGTCCTTGTTGTTTCAGCATTATGCTGCTTATCCTTCAAATGAAGGTTAGTATGGGAAGCACTGTTTATTTTCTCTGCCAGCTCCTTGAGGGTCTTCTGAGCCACCACATCTGCAATCAACAAAGCTTTTATTAGCACAATTTTATTATTTTCCAAAGCAAAAAATATAAGTGCATAACCTCAATAAAAGGAAAATACCTGTATATCACTCGAGCAAGATAAAACTCCACAGACGCATCTCCAAAGACTGAAGCTCAGAGGTGTCAAGGATAATAGGGTGTTGATCCATTCCACAAGATGGCTCTCTACCATCACCCATTAGTTCATCATGCTCAAACCATCTTAACCTCTTCATAGCATACTCATTTTATATGACATCCCCCCCCCCCCTCCTTTTTAATATTGTTAAAATGTGTTACCTGATCATGAGAAATTACAAAAATTAAAAATTTATGTAGCTTACTTTGGCTGTAGTGGAGGGAAGAAATCTAACAGTGATGTCACTGATTCACGAGCGTTCATGGAGTAGATGCCCTGAGGAGGTTGCCCAGATCATGCGTTCGGTGAAAGATGCTATACGAATATATTTGTGCCGATTTATTTCAGTGTTACTGATTTGTTGCTGTATTGATTTCTAGCAGTAATATTACACAATAGTGTGTAATTTGAGAAATTTATACAGTACTGTATAATAAAATGTGCAGAACATCGATACACACAAACATTCGTGTAACTAATAGGTGTACAATATTATGTTCTTTGAACAATGAAACCTACTGTTTTTGCTATTTTCACACTATATACTCACAATTATCTACATATTTATACATCTTTACAATCAACTAAGCAATTCTGGCGAGTATGATTATCTCGCAGCCAAACTCAATCTAGCCCCATATATCTTCCTCGAAGTTGTATGTGCATTGAATACTGGGTATAATTAATTTTCTTCATATTTTGAACGCTTTTACCATAGTTTTTTCAAATCAATAATGTTATTTATATCTTATAACATGTAGATATGTACACAGATATACGAAAATTCACTTTTGTAAACAGAGTGGTAGACGGTTGGAACAAGTTAAGTGAGAAAGTGGTGGAGGCCAAAACCGTCAGTAATTTCAAAGCATTATATGACAGAGTGCTGGGAAGATGGGACACCACGAGCTTAGCTCTCATCCTGTAACTACACTTAGGTAATTACAGATATACAAGTGACACTAACATGTACACCACAATATACTGTATTATTTGAATAAATAAACCAGCGTAGAATGTAATGAAATGGCATTTTCTGTGCAAGACCTGAAGGCTTCCCGGAGCTATCAAGGCTGATATAGCTATAGAGTGGAACCTAGGTTGACAACTGCCCTAGAAGACGAATTTCTTGGAACACGACGTCAAATTCGTTGTAAAATTAGAATTGGAAGACGAGAGTTTACTTGAAAGACTACGTCTGTTCGTACACGTATGGGTTGAATGAGCATGTGGTGCTAGGGAAGGCGAGGCGCTCTCTCTCAGTTTGTTTACAAGTACATCTCGCGTAGTGACGACTGTGGCCGCGCTTTGAATTTTTTGCGAAGAATTTCAGTCATCTTTGTTTTTTTTTTAACAAGAAAGTTCTTATTATACAGGGGTACCTCGGTTTAAGAGTTTAATCCGTTCCTGGAGACACCCCGTATTCCGAAAACTCGTAAACCGAAGCTAATTTCCCCATAAGAAATAATGGGATATGAATTGATCTGTTCCCGACTACCCAAAAACCTCACATCAAACTAAATTTGATACCCAATTCATAAAAATCTACACTACAAAACTATGTTCAGGTTATTACTTACCCTTGCTGATGACTGCTGTTGGCATATGGAAGATGGTGAGGAGGAGGAAGGAGGAGAGGTGTTACTGTTTGGAAGGGAAGTCCCCTTCCATTATAACATCAGGCAGTGAGGACCTCTCTGGAGTGCATTCTCTGGCACATTTTGCCTGCATACCACTAGGTCCTGGTTGTGGCTCACTGCTCGATGTTTTCGCAACAAATCTGTCCATGGAAGATTGTTTTTCCCTTCTTCGCAAGATGTCTCAGTAGTGAGGCATCACATTGTCATTGAAAAGATTAATGCAATGGCCTACTACAGCTTTCTCTGGGGAAGTCTTTTCAATAAAAGTTTGCATTTCTTCCCACATCTGACACCACTTCTTAATGTCTGCAGAAGGGACATTCTGTATCGCCTCATCCTCCTCCACTGGAGAAACATCCTCAGCTGTGTCTTCTTCCTATTCCTTTTGAAGGGCTTGGAGTTCTTCGGTGGTCAGTTCTTCGTTGTGTTCTTCCACAAACTCCTCCACATCATCACCATCCAATTCCAAGCCCATTTGCCGGCCCAGAGTAACAATTTCCTCAATAATAGGCACATCATTTACAGGCTCAAACCCCTCAAAGTCTAGTTATGTCACATTCAGGAAAATTTTCTCCAGCACTACAAATGTTGAGATGGTCTTTCCTGAACGCTTTGAGGGCGAGTCTTGTAGCTACAGTCACTTCAAAACATTTCCGGAAAAGTGCCCTTTCATAAACTTTCTTAAAATTTGCTGCGATTTTCTGGTCCATAGGCTGAATTAGAGGAGTGGTGTTAGGAAGGAAGGAACTTTACTGTGAGAAAATTACTATCTGTGCAACAATTCATCTTCCAAGCCTGGAGGATGAGCAGGAGCATTGTCAAGGAGAAGTAGGGCCTCGAGTGGCAAATGTTTCTCCTGCAGATATTTTTCTATGGCAGGGCAAACCATTTCCTTCACCCACTCCGAAAAAAAAATCCTAGTCATCCATGCCCTTTTATTAACCCTCCACATCAGCGACTACGGGCTCACCATAGCCCGTGCTACTTGGAACATTTTGTTCTAGATAGCGAATCTTTAACATCAACAACAACTCCACATCACACACATTTGGGTTTTCTGCACTTTATACTGTCTGAAAACCCTTGGATTTTCAGAATGATACACAAGCAAGGGTATAATTTTCAAATCGCCACTCACATTTGAACACAGCACAAGCGTAAACCTATCTTTCATAGGCTTGTGTCTGGGCAAGGACTTTTCCTCCTTGGTAATGTATGTCCTCTTAGGCAATCTTTTCCAAAACAGTCCTGTTTCATCACAATTAAAAACTTGTTGCGGTAGATATCCCTCAACCTCTGCAAACTCTCTAAATTCTTCAATAAATCTTTCAGCCGCTAGTTTATCTGAGCTAGCGGTCTCCACGTGCCTCACAACACTATGAATACCACTTCTTTCTCTAAATTTTTCAAACCATCCCCTGCTTGCCTTAAAGTCTATCGTATCTGCACTCATTCCAGGGGTTTTCTTTACAAGGTCTTCGTGCAATACCCTGGCTCTCTCACAAATGATGGCCTCTGAAACACTATCACCAGCTAACTCCTTGTTGTGTATCCAAATTAATAACTTTTCCACTTCCTCAAGAATTTGTGGTCTTTGTTTCGTGATTGTTCTTACGCCTTTTGCCACTTTAGCACTCATAATGCCCTTTTTCATGCTAAGTATAGTGCATATCGTTGACGTGGCTTTGTTGTACTGCCTACAAAGTTCAACAACACGTGTACCATTTTCATGCTTTCGAATGATATCTTGTTTTTCCTCTATTGTCATCCTCACAAGCGCTTTCTTGCCTTGATCCTTACCACTGGCTTTCTTGGGACCCATGGTGAGATATATAATAACTTATGGTCAAATGGCCAAAAATCCAACAAAACACTGAAAATCCTGGTGAAGAATTCAGGCGGGATAGTCACTGGGCGCAAGGCACTGGTAAATTGAGCGACGATCGCCCTGCCACCACTCGCTAGGTCGGTCTGTATGCGTATCAACACCCTCGCGTTCCAAGGCAAATTTTCTGAGCAAATCTTGCTCTTATTCAAAAAAATTTGTATGCAGGGACACTCGAATTCTGAGGTACCACTGTATATAAAGCCATGGATCCCAAGATGGATGGTGAAGGGGGACTGGATGGATGGATGGATGGATGGATGGATGGATGGATGGATGGATGGTGGGGGAACTGGATGGATGGATGGACAGTGGGGGGGAACTGGATGGATGGATAGACAATGGGGCGGTTGGGGGGGAACTGGATGGGCGGTGGGGGGGGAACTGGATGGACGGTGGAGGGGGAACTGGATGGATGGATGGACAATGGGGCGGGGGGGGACTGGATGAACGTTGGGGGGGGGGGAACTGGATGGACGGTGGGAGGGGGGAACTGGATGGATGGACGGTGGGGGGGGGGGAATGGATGGATGGACAGTGGGGGGGGGGGGGAACTGGATGGATGGATGGTGGGGAGGGGGGGAACTGGATGGATGGACGGTGAGGGGGGGGGGGACTGGATGGATGGACGGTGGGGGGAACTGGGTTGGATGGGGGAAACAACCCAGCACCAACTCCGGAAAGCAGCTGTCTTGTTCTTCGCCAGAAAAGAAGGAGAGGGCTGCAACCAAACAAACCAATCACCAGGCTCGAAAGAGCAGAAACCCCTGCACTGGAGGAGAGCATGTAGCTCACATACCCGACCCCCAAGAAGTCAATGCAAACAGAAACAGGGCCTTGGAAAAAGGGCCTCGATGCTGCCTGTACCCTAACAGTAATGTCATCAGAATAGTACTGGAGAACAAGCAAAGAACGCGACTCCGGATAAATGGAGTCATTGACCCAACAGGCAGCATGACAGAGGCAAGAGATGACTGTCACCCCTGAGACAAGAGTACACAGCAACCTTCGAACCCACACGAGGTGGGCTGGAACTCTGAAGACGCATCCATTGGTCCACCGAGCCCCGACAGGGTTTTCCAGGGCCCGTAGGCTGACTGCTATGGGAAGCCTGAACAAGGTGTTTCTAACTGGTTTAAGACCCAAAGCTAACAAGGAGATCAAAACACAAACCCCTGTGACGTGTATAATCACAGGGCCTAGCAGAGGACCACCAAAATATTATAAGTGGAACGATAGCCACACCAAGCAGACCCCAACACCAGGCAAGAAAAACAAAAGAAAAAACCCACAAAAGTATTGTACTACGTCCCCAGAGGAAACAGGAACCGGCTGCCGCGAAGGTAGATAGGCTGCATAACACCTTATGATGCTGAAGTCTGCTGTGAGGCTAGGAATGGGTACACACACACACACACACACACACACACACACACAAACTAGCAGTGTATCCCAGGCCTAAGGCCTGGCTTGGTCTAACCTTGTCCAACCTGACATTGCCTCGCCTGAAAACTGGTCTGATCCAAGGGCTGGTCTGGTCTAAGGCCTTAAATGACCCAAGGCCTGATATGGCCTGAGGCCTGCCAGTCTTGCCGCCAACCCCCTTCCTCTATTGCAGACCTGCAACCCCCCCCCCCCCCCCCCCCCCCCTCTCCCCACATCTGACCACCAGCAGCCGACCACAACCCCCTTCCCCCCGACCACCAGCGGCCTGCCAACCAGGCAGGCAGTTGTCCTCTTCTCTTGTCAGTTTGTTGAAAATTCAGTAATTTCACTTGATTGCATTTAATAATGCTCACATATGTAACATTTTTATACCAAATTGTTTTTAAGTGATTACTCTATCAAATGCCATAATGATAATGAAGAATTCATAATAAATTTATTTTTTATGAATATTTATAGCAAGACTGATAAAGTTGGCCTATGGAAATCCTGGCCATTACATCATATTTGTAGCCTCCAATAATAGCCACACAGTTATGATTCTGATATGAAATTGCTCACTAATGATGGCTCTATCACGTACCATGTTCAATATGACAAATACATAAATAGATTTTCTGTGATTTTGTTTTGTTTATAGGGGATGTAGGACTTCAGTTCTTTTCACATTTGGGAGTGGCGAGACAGCCTGGGGCTGATGGGTAGAACGAATCGGTGGCGGTGGAACGAATCGACCTCGCCCCATATAGTTCATTCAAGTGAGGACACACTGTACTGTGACAGCCTCGTAGTAGGGGGAAACGACTCCACACACAATGGAAGACACCGAGACTATGCCGGCGTGAAGAGGTCCACCTTCGGGCAACCAGACGTCTGGCAAAGCCAATGGAAAAACTCAGCGTCGACCGTCCACTCCGTGCAAGAGGAATGAACCAGAACAGGCAGTTTGCCAGAATGGTGGACATGCCCTGGATGTGAACTGCGTGGAGTGACAAAACCCCATGAACTCAGCAGAAGGGCTACCTGAAGCAACCAGAGCTACGGACCAATGCGACCCCCCCTTCCCCACAGTTGAGACAAAGAACCATGGAGGGAGCAGTCCGAATAGAGCCGAATCAAGGCGCCCTGAGGAAGCCGAATCTGGCGCAGCACTAGTGTACACTCCCCAACCTTGCTATCGGACCTCAATCATTCGTTTATTCCATCTATTCGTTTGTGATCCAGCCGCAAGCACTCAGAAGCTTATGTGGTTCCATGGCCGGTTACCGAGTTACCAGTGGCACAACCGTTTGTTTTGCTTTTGTTTACTCGCAGCAGACAAAACCCTCCCTCTCTTTCACCATTTTATATTTGTGCATATTTTTCCATTTTATTTACATTATTTACTTTCGATATGTTTTCAGGCACAAACGTTGAATTCATTGGCTGCATTACTCAGACCTCTTGCAAGACTAGTCAAACACAGTATTTAGGCCAAAACAAACAATTTGTAAGGTATAACAGGTAACACAAAAACTGACCATCCAATTGTGGCAGGTTCTTCAGCTGACCATCAAGGACATCTAACTGTCGGCCAAAGTCTAGTAATTCTCGTTTGCGTTGATCTTCCTCTTGTTTCTTGGCAGAGAAAACCCGCTGGGCATCCTGCAACGCCTCCACGGACTGTTCGTATTCGTACTGTAGCTTTTCATCCATCATCTGCTTCTTCTTCACTTTATCTTGCTAAGAAAACATAAGAGTAACAATGCCATTATGAAGTCTACTCAGAACTGGTTCAGAAAAAATCAGTCAGTGAAAATAATTAAAGAGTGAATTAGATGTTTGATGCATCTTTAACTTTCTTTACATAACTATTGTTTTGTGGCTGTTGCCTCCCAATTTCAGAATGAGTAATGTGGTTATGGTTATAAAACTGCAGGAGGAGGAGGAGGAGGAAGAGAGAGTAGGTGGGAGGGAGGGAGGGAGGAAGAGGGAGGAAGAGGGAGGAAGAGGGAGGAAGGAAGGAAGGAAGGAAGGAAGGAAGGAAGGAAGGAAGGAAGGAAGGAAGGAAGGAAGGAAGGAAGGAAGGAAGGAAGGAAGGAAGGAAGGAAGGAAGGAAGGAAGGAAGGAAGGAAGGAAGGAAGGAAGGAAGGAAGGAAGGAAGGAAGGAAGGAAGGAAGGAAGGAAGGAAGGAAGGAAGGAAGGAAGGGAGGGAGGGAGGGAGGGAGGGAGGGAGGGAGGGAGGGAGGGAGGGAGGGAGGGAGGGAGGGAGGGAGGGAGGCAGGAGGAGGGAGGGAGGCAGGAGGAGGGAGGGAGGCAGGAGGAGGCAGGGAGGCAGGAGGAGGCAGGGAGGCAGGAGGAGGGAGGGAGGCAGGAGGAGGGAGGGAGGCAGGAGGAGGGAGGGAGGCAGGAGGAGGGAGGGAGGCAGGAGGAGGGAGGGAGGCAGGAGGAGGGAGGGAGGCAGGAGGAGGGAGGAGGAAGGACGGAGGGAGGGAGGAAGGGAGGGGAGGGAGGGAGGATGTAAAGTTACGAGTCTTGTAAGCCATACCCTAGAGTACAAACTCATGAAACCCATCCTTACTTTCTATTTACAGTATAGGTACTTTACTTTTACTTTAAACTAGGGATGTAGAACCATTGGACATTTATACACACTTCAAACAAGAATGACTACATGGTACTGATACCATATTTTTGCATAGACTGGACTCAAGAAACAACCAAAGTGTGTGCATTACATTTATTTAAACACAAGAGAGATTATACACTAACAAGAAAAACTCTCGCTCGCCAGATTTACGATTACAGTTCCTGTCGCTTGGATATAAATGGAGGTCAATAACCTCACACAGTGAGGCAGGTACCTCACGAGCACGTACACCACGCAACGCGCGCGTGCGTGTGTGCGTGCATGTGCGTGTGTGTGTGTGTGGGGGGGGGGGGGGGGAAGAGTCTCGGCAGTCTCTCCCACGTGGAGTGCGGGGAAACTCCTCTCACGGAAATGCGTGGGATAACTTTTACACACAGAATCATACTCATTTACCAATACCTGTACATACTCTTAAACACCAATGTAACTAAAATTAACACAAATAAAATGAAGTAGTATTTTAAATAAGAGAAACATTTACATTAACAACCACAAAAGCTATACTCTGTATACCAGTCATTACAAGGAGGAGGAAGAAGGAGGTAGGGAGGGAAGGAGGTAGAGAGGGAAGGAGGTAGGGAGGGAGGGAGGAGGTAGGGAGGGAGGGAGGAGGTAGGGAGGGAGGGAGGAGGTAGGGAGGGAGGGAGGGGGGGACTTCAATTTTGCCAGGACCCAGAGCAACAGTTGAACCAGAGAAAAAACACAGGAACCCCACCTCAACCAGTCCAGCCGAAAGGCATCTACCACAAGGGCCACGCAGTCGAGGAAGGATGCTGCATACAGAGAAAGACGCATCCACCCCAGTACTTGTGTAAAGGAGGAAATGTATATGTTTAACTCTCAGAATGTTTGGTAATATGTTTATTGTTTGTGATGTGTGTCTATGTATGTATTAACATGATGTACTGAACGGGGTGAGAATAGCTTGAGCTACCTCATCTCTTTGTGTGTATTTTACCTCAATAAACTTATTTCAATTTCAATTCAATTTCAATCCACCCCGGAAAACCAACAAGTCTGACATGGGATGACAGAAAGACGAAGCTGCCTGCAGAATCTGCATGACAGCAGACTCTGCAAACAGCAACAGACAAAAAAGGCGACGAAAACCTAAGAGCCCAGGCCCAAGCAGATGCCAAGGAGAGAGCATGCATGCATGGCCTGTTGGCACGCGAGGCAAGAAGCAAAAAACAGACACCGCCTCCTTGAGAATAGCGGCATACAACTTCAACAAGGCAGCCGACGCCCAAGCCGCCGAGATAAGTACTCTGATCGAAGACCCAGTACCCAGCGCCTCCACATCCTCCTCAAGCCAGTCCAAGGACAGCTAAAGAAGGGAAAAGAAATGCAAGACCAAGGCCAAATGCCCACAGCCACACAAATTCTCACCTACCAAGGAAGCCAAAAGGAAGAGAACTTGCACGTGGAGCTGCACAACGCAAACATCCCAAGGAAGCACACCTGGTTGATACCTGGTTGATGGGGTTCTGGGAGTTGTTCTACTCCCCAAGCCCGGCCCGAGGCCAGGCTTGACTTGTGAGAGTTTGGTCCACTAGGCTGTTGCTTGGAGCAGCCCGCTGCTTGGAGCGGCACAGTAGAAGGCTCCAGCCACTCAAGCGCACGGGTCCGACAAATCCCCTTGACATGCACCCAACAAAAAGAAAGGGCAGTCTGCCAGCCAGGAAGACTGTGGTACCTCGTAACACACCCAATAGGGAAAAATAGAGCCGAACTCAAAAGATGGATCCATCACCGAGACAGAATCCAGATCATGTGGGAGGCAAGCCGTGCGAGCCTCCCGAACATCCCGAGGCGGAATTCGAGAAGCCGAAACCCTCCAGAAAGAAGGAACTGAAGTACCCAAGGGATCCCGGGGAGGAGCCGAACCAAATTCACACTCGCACAGGGAAGGGGGTAAGAAAACCCATACCCCTACAACAAAAAGCCCCTCGACGAGGGTACCTTGATAATGCACTTAGGAGAGTGCAAAAGACTTTATGTAGTTTAAATCTTCACATAAAATATACAAATACATAAGTGTTTTTTTTTATCCTATACTGTATTATTATGTCTGTGGTTAGATATTACCATTACTATATTAAATGTTAAAATGAGAAAACAATTACCATGTCTCGTATTAGCATCTTCATCTCTAGGAGTTCTTTCTTCTTCTGGTTAATAATTTGAAGTGTGGGTTCAAATGCTTTGCGTTTCTTATCAATAACAGCCTGAAACTGGTCACGTTCTTTCTTTTGTCGAGTATGTACCTTAAAAAATAAAAGGAATAATATGAATGAGAAATAATGGTAACTACATGACAAATTTGTTTATTTATAAACTTAAAAACTCGGAGTTGAATGTAATGAAACGCCAATGTCTGGGCGAGCCCCGGAGGCTCCCTGAAGCTATCAAACTGACATGTGTCATATTAGTTTGGTGTCATCAGTCCTTGGAGTTGTGTGTGTGTGCCTACCAGAGACCAGCACCGGAACCTGGTCCACTCAGAGAGGCGCAGGGAGCAATGGCCATATGAGCACACTACACTTAGTTTGGCATGTCTGCACTTGACCAGGGAAGGCACCCAGAAAGGCAGGCGATCCAATACAAACTTCTAACCGGTGAAAATTGCAGCCTACGCTCAAACAGAGCCAAAGAACTCCCCCAAAAGAAAACAATGAAACAAGCAAAATATAATCCAACTAGCACACCCACTCATTAATGCCCACCTCCCCTGACAAGGGGGGAGGGGAAACCCCGCTCAAGTAAGCCAGCCTCTTCACCCTCAGTCTGGAGAATCATGAAAACAACAGACCAGAGGGAGAGAGAGGGTGTCAGGGGAGCCTCCGGGGCTCGCCTAGAAAATGGCGTTTCATTACATTCAACGCTGGTTTTCTGTGGGGAGCCCCGTCAGCTCCCTGAAGCTAATTACCCACAGATAAATAAAAATAGGACCATTCCCGGGAGGTGACAGCACTGCAGGTCTCCCAACAAAGACGAGACAACAGGCTGCGACAAATGTTCCTAAGCAACACAAGGTCACAGAGGGCCCGGAACGTTAACAAGATAACTGGCAGCCAGGACTCTGTTCCATTTCTAAAACCCCTATGCCCGAATATCGACCCAAGACAATACCAAAGACAGCCGCAAGAGATGCATACTTCCTCACATCATGGGCACGAGGGTAGGCCTGGTCGAGGACCGGGCTGCGGGGACACTAAGCCCCGAAAAAACCTTGAGGTACACCTCAAGGTAGACCGCAGGCTGGCTAGACTTAACCCTGCAGACAACCCAAGAGACACGAGCCCTGGAACGGGATCAAGGAAAACCAGGTCTACCTAGAGCGCATCCACTGTCGCTGAATCAGTAGCGCTCAGGTAGCAACGTAAAGCCGCAACCAGACAAAATATGATGCACCCCCTGGCTGAACCAACCAAACATCAACAACCCATGGACCCCTCCGGAAACCAGCTGTCTCATTCTTTGCAAGAAAAGAAGAAGCCTGCAAACGAAAAAAACAACCCCTAGGAGCCGGTCGACCGAGCGGACAGCACACTGGACTTGTGATCCTGCGATTCCGGGTTCGATCCCGGGCGCCGGCGAGAAACAATGGGCAGAGTTCCTATCACCCTATGCCCCTGTTACCTAGCAGTAAAATAGGTACCTGGGTGTTAGCCAGCTGTCACGGGCTGCTTCCTGGGGGTGGAGGCCTGGTTGAGGACTGGACCGCGGGGACACTAAAAGGCCCCGAAATCATCAAGATAACCTCAAGATAGGATCAAAATGGCAGAAACCCTTGCGCCAGAGAAGAGCAGAAAACTCCCCAACCTGACTCCTAGAGGCTAAAGTCAACCAGAACAAGGCCCTAAGAAAACAATCCCAGACTGAAGGGGCAACAACAAACCGAGGAGAAAAGAGAAACAAGGGCACCCAGTCCAAAGACCAGGAAGGCTTGGGCAGTGCATGAGCAGGCCAGAGGTGAAAAGAGCAAGAGAGCTTGCAGAACGGAGTGGAAGACACAGCCACCCTGAACGCAAGCTGAAGTGGCTTCGCCAGCATCGCACGGTAAGAAACAACAGTATTTGGAATAAGATGACAGTCCTAAAAGAGGCAAGAAAGGACAAAACAACCAGAACAGACACTGACAAAACCCTACAAAGGGAAAGGAAATGGCAGAAAGACCGCCAGGATACTTCATACTATCGCAGAGAGGAAGACCACAGGTGGGACACCATCAATGAAGCCACTGGGTCACCAAAGAAATGGCAATACACCCACGTAAAAAAAAAAAAAATGAAGAGCGGAAAAGTAAGTCAAACCAGTAAGGTACCTCGCTGGCCAGACCTGCTGAATGAGATGGAACTGCGTATAAATGCCTAGGTTTGGACACCATGAAAGCAGTGTCTGAAACCAAGGCTGGTCCGGCCACCATGGGGCCAGGAGAACCACTCACCCCGAAAGGAATCGAGCCGAGCTAAAACCCGAAGCAACAGCTGAATCGGGGGATGAAGGTACAGGAACCCCCACCTCGAACACATCAGCGAGGGAAGGGGAAGGAGCACCAAACCCTGAAAACCCCAAAGACGAACCGGAGATGCAGTAACCAACGCAAGGACCCTGGAAGCCAAACCCAGCGATCCCGGGAGGGGCGAACGGGGCTGCCCAGAAGATACCAGAATGGCCTCCGATGCCACGCTCTGCCCAGCGGGAAAAACCAGGATTGCAAAGTCTAGGCCCCCGCACAGCTGCTCAAGCAACCACCAAATGATCCGAGACCCCACTAAAAACAGCAGACGACGGGACTGCAGCCGAAGCAAAGCCATAGGAGGGAAAGAAACAGATGCTGTGCGAGAATCCCATAAGAGGCCCAGCCAAGTCCAAACCCTGGACGGAACTAAATGGAACTTCCTCCAATTTACCTGGAAGCCGAATCCGGACAGCTGAGAAAGAACCACTTCCCTGGCAAGCAGACACTCACACCGGCTGGAAGCCCAAACCAATCAGTCGTCGAGGTAGACCAGAACCCGAACACCTAACAGACAAAGAGGGCCACAACAAACCTGGTTAACACTTTCGCCCGGGCATGACGCAGCATTGCGTCATCCGTTTACTGTCGGTAATACCAGGGATGACGCAGCATTGCGTCATCCACTTTAAATAATCACCAAAAATCAGGTTTTTATCCGATTTTTTTGGGACTGGTTTTAAAATGTGCGCCGATGTCTTCCCATTTTCTTTGTTGAGCCTCGTGGCCCTCAGGTGGCTTGGCACATGCCGTGGGCCCATTGTTTTTGCTCCACTGTTGTGATCAATGTCGCCTCCCTTCGCATCTCAAACGTGTGAACATTTCGGCTATTTTCCGTGGCTATATTTCTTACTGCGGCTTTAGAAACTATCTACCCTTACTCCACGATGGATAGTGATCATGAACAAGGCCCTTCCAGGAAGAAAATTGCGAAAGAAAGGCTTGAAAAGGGAGGGAATTGGGAGTGTAGCTGGAAGGCGTCTGAGCGCTCACTCCCGGCTAACGCGTGGCCCGTCTTCAACTCGTCGGCGGTTGGAGCGTGACCAGGTTTTATATTTTATATGCTAGTGTTCCTCTAGAGAATTCTATTGCGAACCCATTGAGACCAAAATGAAAGACCTAGGACAAAAATTGAGGTGACCAGAGTGAAAATAGTGAAAACATTTTATCGCGTTTGCGCGCTCCTGGGTAACTCGTTGGCACTTTCTCTGTTTGCTGCGGGTAATTAGCCGGGCTTTTGGAGTTTATATGCATTTAGTGCTGTAGAGAATTCTATTGCGAACACAATGATACCAAATTTAATCTCGTAGGATGAGAATTAAGGTGACAAAGTTGAAGAGAGTATACACTTTTCAGAATTTACGCGCGCTCCCGTGACACCCTGGGTCCCATATCGCACTATTGAGGGGTGGCGTGCGGGGTGAGCGAAAGTGTTAAATGCATGAATACGAGCAGTGCCAGATTCAACCCAAATGGAAGGCAACAAAAGTGGAAAACCTGAAGCCTGACCACAAAACCCCACCAATCCCGACATCCCCACGGGCGCCTGATAGCCGAGTGGACAGCGCTTCGGATTCGTAGTCCTGAGGTTCTGGGTTCAATCCCCGGTGGAGGTGGAGACAAATGGGAAAAAAAAGTTTATTTCACCCTGATGCCCCTGTTACCTAGCAGTAAATTGAGACCTGGGAGTTAGACAGCTGCTACGGGCTGCTTCTTGGGGGTGTGTAACAAAAAGGAGGCCTGGTCGAGGACTGGGCCGCGGGGACGCTAAGCCCCGAAATCATCTCAAGATAACCTCAAGATCCCTGAACCCCGGATGAATTGGAACGTGCCAATACGCATTCCTGAGGTCCAGAGAAATCATCCATACGCCCGGCTCGAGAAGAAGCCGAACCTAAAACAACATAGTCATCCGAAAGGAGGGGCAAGGAATCAAACGATTCAGACGGAACAAGTCCAGAATGAACCAAAGATCCACACAGTCCTGTTTGGAACTGGAAAACAAGTGCGAAACTCACTTAAAGGACAAAGTTGTTCCAACCACACCCAAGTGAACTCACACCAAGATGACCCGACAGACGGAAAAGAAGTCTGCCCTGCCAACCCCGAACCCCACAAAGGCGGAGGAGCTGCCCAACACCACCAAAGGCTGGAAGAGACGATGTGAAAAGCCCCCAAATCGTGGGACCAAACGTGAGCATAAAAAGCCAGCCTCCCCCTATCACCTTGTCAAAAGGCACCCCGAGAGAGCCGATATGACCTCCAAGAAGCTGACTTCCAAACAGAGTGACCACCGTGCCTGCCAGACGAAGAGTGCTCCAAAGGACCTACCGACTACGAAACTGGCACCAGTGGCACACCTCTACCTAACGAAACTCGAGCCCTCGCAAAACCACCCCTGTAGGCAAATAGAACTCCACAACTGATGGCACCAAGTAGTATGCACTGATCCGTGTACGATAGCTTCAGGGAGCCAACAGGGCTACCCACAGAAATGAGCATTAAAGATTGCTCATTTAGCATTAAAGAAATAGGGTCTGCTGGGGACAACTGAATGACTTTGAATAACTTGAGACCTTAAATATATTTAATACAAAATTATAGAAAGACCTTTTTGTGTAAAAACCTTTGTATTGAATTTTAGTAAACAAAGTAATCATTACTTGTAACCATGCAAACCCTAGGCCAAACATTAAGCATGGTAATGTCACCAACCTTGCGCTTCTCGTCATAATCAAACCACATCTGTTGCTTCTGCAGCTTCTTGATGCACTCCTCCAACTGGGTTTTGGTTTCGTGGTTCTCGACAGCATCCTTCAACCTGCGGAATGTGTGTTTTCTTTCTCACTATGTGTAGGTACATGCCTCGCGCTGGCAACAGGGCCGCATGCCCCGCACTGGCAACAGGGCCGCATGCCCCGCGTTGACAACAGGGCCGCATGCCCCGCGTTGACAACAGGGCCGCATGCCCCGCGTTGACAACAGGGCCGCATGCCCCGCGTTGACAACAGGGCCGCATGCCCCGCGTTGACAACAGGGCCGCATGCCCCGCGTTGACAACAGGGCCGCATGCCCCGCGTTGACAACAGGGCCGCATGCCCCGCGTTGACAACAGGGCCGCATGCCCCGCGTTGACAACAGGGCCGCATGCCCCGCGTTGACAACAGGGCCGCATGCCCCACGTTGACAACAGGGCCGCATGCCCCACGTTGACAACAGGGCCGCATGCCCCACGTTGACAACAGGGCCGCATGCCCCACGTTGACAACAGGGCCGCATGCCCCATGTTGACAACAGGGCCGCATGCCCCATGTTGACAACAGGGCCGCATGCCCCATGTTGACAACAGGGCCGCATGCCCCATGTTGACAACAGGGCCGCATGCCCCATGTTGACAACAGGGCCGCATGCCCCATGTTGACAACAGGGCCGCATGCCCCATGTTGACAACAGGGCCGCATGCCCCATGTTGACAACAGGGCCGCATGCCCCATGTTGACAACAGGGCCGCATGCCCCATGTTGACAACAGGGCCGCATGCCCCATGTTGACAACAGGGCCGCATGCCCCATGTTGACAACAGGGCCGCATGCCCCATGTTGACAACAGGGCCGCATGCCCCATGTTGACAACAGGGCCGCATGCCCCATGTTGACAACAGGGCCGCATGCCCCATGTTGACAACAGAGCCGCATGCCCCATGTTGACAACAGGGCCACATGCCCCATGTTGACAATAGGGCCGCATGCCCCATGTTGACAACAGGGCCACATGCCCCATGTTGACAACAGAGCCGCATGCCCCATGTTGACAACAGGGCCACATGCCCCATGTTGACAATAGGGCCACATGCCCCATGTTGACAATAGGGCCACATGCCCCATGTTGACAATAGGGCCACATGCCCCATGTTGACAATAGGGCCACATGCCCCATGTTGACAACAGGGGAAACATGTCCTATGTTGACAACATTGTTACATTTTTAAATATACCTAAATTACTATAAATATTAGAGCCACTGTATTGATAAAATCATAAGGAGGTTTTGAACAGCGCACACATACTACAAAGTGTCAAGGACTGGGAAGCTTGTGAAATGGTACATAAAGACAAAGCAACAAAATCATTAAAAGGTGTAAAGAAAAAAGGGAAGGGGAACATATTCCTGAAAAT
The DNA here is from genome assembly GCF_040958095.1 of Procambarus clarkii. NCBI lineage: Eukaryota > Metazoa > Arthropoda > Malacostraca > Decapoda > Cambaridae > Procambarus > Procambarus clarkii. Next base: position 12,044,568 of record NC_091186.1, read on the forward strand.
AGTATATACCAACATAGATGGAGCGAGATAAAAAATATTGGAGTTGAAGGATATAATTCAGCTCAAAGTCCCAGATACCGTCATATTAACAGAGACGAAACTTTAAGAAAATATTTTAAATGTTTCTCGCCGGCGCCTGGGATCGAACCCAGGACCACAGGATCACAACTCCAGCGTGCTGTCCGCTCGGCCGACTGGCTCCCATTAGGAGTCCCATTAGGAGTACCACAGGGTTCAGTTCTTGCACCGGTGATGCTCATTATCTACATAAATGATCTACCAGATAGAAGACAGAATTATATAAACATGTTTGCTGATGATGCCAAGATAATAAGGATAAAAACTTGTATGATTGTCATGCCCTTCAAGACCTAGACAAAATAAGTATATGGAGCACCACTTAGCAAATGGAATTTAATGTGAATAAATGCCATGTTATGGTATGTGGAATAGGAGAACATAATCCCCACACAACCTATAAATTATGTGAGAATTCTTTAAAGAATTCTAATAAAGAAAGATATCTAGGGGTGGTTCTAGATAGAAAACCATCACCTGAGGACCACATTAAGAACATTGTGCAAGGAGCCTATGCTATGCTTTCTAACTTCAGAATTGCTTTTAAATACATGGATGGGTAAATACTAAAGAAATTGTTCACGACTTTTGTTAGACCAAAGCTGGAATATGCAGCGGTTGTGTGGTGCCCATATCTTAAGAACACATCAACAAACTGGAAAAGGTGCAAGGACATGCCACTATGTGGCTCCCAGAACTGAAGGACAAGAGCTACGAGGAGAGGTTAGAGGCATTAATATGCAAAAACTAGAAGATAGAAGGAAAGAAAAGAGGCAATATGATCACTACGTACAAAATAGTAACAGGAATCGATGAAATTGATAGGGGAAGAATTCCCGAGACCTGGAACTTCAAGAACAAGAGGTCATAGATTTAAACTAACGAAACAAAGCTGCTGGAGAAATATAAGAAAATTCACTTTTGTAAACAGAGTGGTAGACGGTTGGAACAAGTTAGGTGAGAAGGTGGTGGAGGCCAAAACCGTCAGTAATTTCAAAGCGTTATATGACAAAGTGTTGGGAAGACGGGACACCACGAGCGTAGCTCTCATCCTGTAACTACACTTAAGTAATTACACACACTGACCGAGCATTTCTTTTGATGTCTGTATCCAGTTGATTCTCTATTTCCGCAACTCTTGCCAGTAACTCCTGCATTCTTTGGCCACTGGAACGCAGAAGTTCATGGTGTTCATACAGACTGGCATCACCTGATTGAGAAAGGAAACACATTACCTGGTTTGATACGTAAACATGAAGTTCGGTCGGGGATCGATCTCTTATCTTCTCCCTACTTAAGACAGTTGAAGGTAGTAATCCATGGGTTGTTAGGTAGTTTACAAAGACAGATAGGATATCGCTGTCTTACAATGTTGCTATTAGAAAGGATTTTACGTTTATAAAAAGCACTTTTCTGGTTACGTTCTGGGCTGACAGTATAAGACAGAAATTAATTCCAAACTCCATCCCTCAACAACTATGGTATAATGACCTCCACAAAACAAGCCATTAACATAGTATAATGACACACACAACATCAACCATCAGCACACTATAATGACTCCCAAAATACAAGCCATCAACAAACAATACTGATTCCCACAAGCCATCCTGTCCGAAACGCTATGCATGTTAGAGACTTTTGCAAGAATGTACAAATACCAGTCTTATGTAATCTCATGAACCCATTGTACCTTCTTGTGAATACATTATTATTATTATTATTATTTTTATCAACGCCCAATAATGTCTCCCACAACATATGCATCAACACATTATGACTCACAAAACAAGTCAACAACACACTAATGAACCACAATCCTTCAGTACATTACAATGCCTCCCAAAACACAAGCCATCAACACACTGTAACGACTCCCACAAGCCATCAACACACTATAATGACTCCCACAAGCCATCAACATGCTATAATGACTCCCACAAGCCATCAACACACTATAATGACTCCCACAAGCTATCAACACGCTATAATGACTCCCACAAGCCATCAACACACTATAATGACTCCCACAAGCCATCAACACACTATAATGACTTCCACAAGCCACCAACACACTATAATGACTTCCACAAGCTATCAACACACTGTAACAACTCCCACAAGCCATCAACACATTATAGTGTGTTGATGGCTTGTGAGAGTCATTATAGTGACTCCCACAAGCCATCAACATACCAACAGCCTTTTCAGTTGCCTCCAACAGTTGAACTTTATTCATCTTGGCAAAGTTGGCAACCCTGTCCTGAGGGAGGAACTGGCAGAGGTTGTCCACCTGTATGTTGAGCGCTGCAATCTTGGCTTCAATCTGCAATGATTACAAGACAATTATGACAAGCATGTTATTACTCCTGATCTTAGATCTCTTTCTAAGATATATCCTGTTTCTTTTTCTTTCAAATGAGTACCTATCTATTTCTTGATGTAGAGAAACATAAAAGGCTAAGAATACAGGAAGATGCAGAAGGTATATTGGCTAACGAGGCAGCTTCTATTTATATTCACCCAAAATCATTCATATGCATGTCCAACCCACACTTGAAACTACCCAGTGATCCCACATCTATTATGTTACATGGTAATTTGTTTCTAAAATTAACAGCCATTTCTAAACCAGTATTTACCCAGATCTTTCCTGAATCTTAGCTTATCCAATTTATATCCATTTTCCAAGTTCTATTTTGTGTTGAAATATTTTAAATCTTGTATACATCCCTTTTGTTATATCATTTCATCCAAAAGTCGGCCAAGCATTATCCGTGAGCCAGCACCCATTGGCACACCAGCAACACCCGCTCACAAATGTATTTACTCTTTTCAAGTCTCTCACCACAATTTTCACCTCGGCTTGTAATAGAATGGGAAGACATTGGTGCACATTTTAAAACCAGTCCCATGAAGATCGGATAAAAAATTGAATTTTAACAAATGTTTTAATTTTGGACGTCACCTACGTCCCTAAAGAACGAAGTGTTAAATTAACACTTTCATTCTTTAGGAACGGAGATGACGTCCACAAATAACTCTGAATATTCCTTAGGGACGTAGGTGACGTCCAAAATTAAATTATTTGTTAAAATTCAAGTTTTTATCCGATCTTCATGGGACTGGTTTTAAAATGTACACCAACGTCTTCCCATTCTATTGCAAACCGAGATGAAAATTGAGGCGAGAGACTTGAAAAGAGTAAATACATTTGTGAGCGGGTGTTGCTGGTGTGCTAATGGGTACTGGCTCACGGATAACACTTGGCCGAATTTTGGCTTTGCTGTGGGTGGGGTGTGCCGGGCTTTTGGACCTTGTATGCATATACCCCTGTAGGGAATTCTATTGTGAACAAATTGATACCAAAATGAAAGACATAGCACGAGAATTGAGGCGAGAAAAATTAAAGAAGTATACACATTGAATTGCTCTTGCGCGCTCACGGATAACGCACGGCCGATTTCTAGGCTTGGTACGGGTGGCATGTCGGGCTCTTGGACCTTATATGCATATACTCCTCTGGTGAATTCTATTGCGAACATTTTTATAACAAAATGAATGATGTACAACGAAAATTGAGGTGATAAAACCAGAAAGAGTACACACATTCCAGTGTTGCCACGCTCTCACAGGAAATGCCCAGGCCACCTTGGGGTAGTCTGGCGTGCGCACGCCCAAAACGCCAAAGTGTTAAATTAATATGATTTCATTGTATGAACGTAAATAGAGGCCCAATGGCTGAGTGGACAGCGCTAGGGATTTGTAGTCTTAAGGTTCCGGGTTCGATCCTCGGCGGAGGCGGAAACAAATGGGCAGAGTTTCTTTCACCCTAATGCACCTGTTCACCTAGCAGTAAATAGGTATCTGGTAGTTAGACAGCCACTACAGGCTGCTTCCAGGGGGCGTGTGTAACAAAAAGAAGGCCTGGTCGAGGATCGGGCCGCGGGGACGCTAAGCCCCAAAATCATGAAGATAACCAAGATAGAAGTCCCAATAGCCGCTTTCCTTTGTGTATGGAGGGAGTTACGAGGGATAGCATCCAGATAAACATCTCTATTAATAACAACTTTAACAACTAACTTCCCACCATCCTGATATCTGAATATCAGGATGACAGAAAGAGCTCCTGATCATAATTCCAATGACGACATCAATGCAGGTACATCGACAATCTGGAAGAGAGGCGACATGGTCAGGCAGTCAAGAATGATAAAAGGATTGGACCCAAGACAGCAGCTGCATTAGTTGTCAAGATGTAAGTCTCATCCTAACCACATACTGTACATACGACCTTGACAAAGCACTCGGGAGAGTGTAAAAGACGGTGTAAATCTTTACATGAAATTCACAAATACGTAAGTGTGGGTTTTATCCACGGTCATATATCCTACCACTAACAAAGCTATGCTGGCTAGGAGATGAAGCCCTCCTCTTATGCATACTTCAGGTACAAAGAGAGAAAATGAGAGCATAACAGTTGAAGATGAATACATTCTTCCCTCAATTTCCCCATGCAGCATCACATGCCAGCAACTGACTGGGTGAGCAGCTGACAAAGCAGGGCTTCACCTGGTACAGTAACACCACTTACACCAATGACTCTAGCCACAGCACTACTAAAGCTACTAATCAGATTCCTTCACTAAATCCAGAAATTGAGTCAACTTCCACATGATGTTTGCAGCCTACAATAATATGTTGCATAGTCCTGCATGGCCTGTCTTACAATGGGAGTGGTGATGGTGTAGTCCTCACCCCTGGAGATGGTCACATGTGCATCTATATCACTGTATGTATCACTTTTCTGAGCCCTGTGTGCAATCCTCATCAATGTCAGAATCATCCATGTTACTTGCCTCGACTGTTTCCATCGCTTTTTTTCTGAACTTCATCATCAGTCAGCAGTTCTGTTTAATGAGCCACAGAAAGGCATTGAGTAATGGAGGATCATGCATCAACTATGGTAACTTATATATAAACTGATGCCTTCGTGCCAATGCAGCATACTCATTTTTTCCTAGATAGCAGTTGTTTAATTTTGCCCCTGGGCATCGTCTGGTTGGCCCATTTACCCTGCTGGACTTACAAATCTTACATGGTACGTTAAAACATCCTTGGCCAGTTGCCCAGTCAGATAATCGGCAAGAACATCACTGGAGATTACGCAGTGGAAGGGTTAAGGGTGTTGTCTACCCATAATATTTTTAACCAAACTCTTCACATGCCCTCCACTATTTTTCATTCTTATGTCCTGTTCCTATAATGTCCTGTGCTACCTTCTTATCATTCACACCCAGACCTCTAGATATAAGTTTATAGTCCTGCTAACTACTGTCAGAGAGCCTACTAAGGTTACTACCCCATCCCAAGATGAGTACAACCTGTCGCTCTCATACACAGAGCTCTGGCCAATGAACAAATCTCATTCCGCCCATTCAAGCACCCGAGAGTCAGACCATAAGACCGACAGTCAAGAATGATAAAGGGAGTCGGGCCATTCAAGCATCTGTAAGTCAGCCCATTAAGGAATTTGTAAGTCGGATCATTAAAGCACCTGTGAGTCACCCCATTAGGCCTCTAATTCCATAAACACAAACTGTACAGCCTGTTTCAGTGAAAGTTCTTAATAATCATTTTATACATGTATAGAACTACAAACTGGTAAATGACATCCAATAGGAGATATGAGGATAAGTGAGAGAATCTTTACCAGAGGAAATTCTCAACAAAAGCATCTAATCTTACTACTTTCTTTGGCACCTCCTTGCCTTGCAAAAACCACACCGACTTATTCTTGCGATCAAACTGCCTCTTGATAACAACATTACAGCTGAAATGAGATGCAAATATTAGTAGAAACCACTTTAAATTTATTTCAAGACATGTGCCAACAAAACACTGGTAGGGGTAAAATGGAGTGCACAATTCTATACATCAATCTGTTCATCCATCACCTTCTGAGCTACTAAATATTACCCAATTAAACATGAACCACAATGTGTAATAAACAGCTCCAACATTGCACTATGTCAAACTAAAGCTGAAGTATTGAAAATGGGGCATAAAATAATGCTTACCTTGTGTTTTCCGTGTATAACTCGGTCTCGAGTGTTGATATTTCTTTCCCATGCTTCACATAGTCCGCCAACTGAAAAGTTATAAATACACATAATACAAATCCACACAAGTGGCCTGATTAAAAAAAAAAAAAGTTGAATGTAATGAAACGCCATTTTCTGGGCGAGTCCCAGAAGCTCCCCGGAGCTATCCAAGGCTGATATGGATACCCTAACTACCGTCTCCACTTGATTATCCGGGCTATATGGGAAGGACCCCCAGCCGGATTATCACGTATTCCCGATAATGGTACTTTTTCACCTTCAAGTCCAAAAGTGACCATTTCCAACTATTTTTATACTACAAACAACATAATTTGAATTGCCTTGCCACATATAATTATTAAATATTCAACTAGAAACATCAACTAACTACTTCTTGTTCATCTTCTTGATTGATGCCACACATCTTGAAGTTAAGAATTCTTGACAATTTATGTAACCTATACTAACACAACACTAAAATTAACACTTAAAATTACTGTACAGTTCATTAAGCAAAGTTAATTTTGACTGCCAGCTGCTGAAGCCTCACTGGTTGACACTAATACATTTGTATTAGTGTCCCCAAATATAAATAAAATCTTAATCATAAATCCCCCTCCCTCCCTCCCTCCTTGTGTTAGCTTTCCCAAGGAACATATTTATAACTGTTGGTTATCAATTATTATTATAACCATGTTGTTGTTGTTTATACTTGTGTGCATTTATATGTAATTTTGGTTAAAGTAAGAACTACAGGCCAGAGGAGCCTAATGTGTAATCATTATTTTTAACTTTTCAGTATTCTTGACGAGTTCAATAATTTGTTTGTTTAGAGTTAATGCAGTAACTGTCTGGTAAGTTATTCTTGATCACTTGACATGACATAAGTTTTGATTAATTGCATTTGAATATATAACCAGTAAATTCCAAAGGCATTAGCACCAGGCGGTGTTGCCAGAGAAGCGAGATAAAGCTGAGAGCCCTTGCATAGGCCTCCTCTTGCCACAAATTGCGAGCCTCCCTCGTCCACAGTTGTCCACAATGATTACACATCCAGACAGTGTGATATTTCATAAGTGTTGCCAAAGTCCATACATTATTTAATTTACTTGTCTTATGTCATTTATATGTCAGTTATTAAATGTCAATAAATTCTTATATTTTGGTGTTTCATGCAATCCGTTCTCCATTTGCCTACCAATGGCCTTGGGCAATGAGCTGAGTATACACATTTACACCGTGCTAAGACATAATGACAGAGAAATGATTTTAGTGTGGGAAGAGGCATAACAGTTACAATATTCGGGGTATGTAGCCTACCTCCCCCCCCCCCCCCCCACTGATATTTGGCAGCTGAAGCCAAACTGGCAAACTTGCTGTGAAGTACCTTTGTGATGGCTAAAGCATGGGTACCCTGACAGCAGTGACTGCAGGTGACCAGGCCATTTCCTGGGCAACTGTGGACGAGGGAAGCTCGCAATCTGTGGCAAGAGGAGGCCTATGCAAGGGCTCTCAGCTTTATCTCACTTCTCATAGGAGGTGAGACTTAGTGAGTGACCCCTCATGTGCTTACGATTGGGATCCTCTTGGGTGACAGTGACACTAAGGAGAAGGAGGAATGCATGTCACACATTACAATCAATGCTGGATTTTTTGGTGCTGCCACGAGATGACATTTAATCCTGTCACCGAAAGATGACAGCAAGTACCAGAACCAGACAAATTTTGAATTTAGTGGATCTACTTAGTACATTATTGAATTTATGAACTTTTATATAGACTTAGATCCAGGTTGTGCTGAATGATAAAATATTGCTGTCCAACTGCAATTGTTTTTTAAAGCAGTATTTCTACACATCAGGAAAACATTGGGAAATAATATTTTACTTTAAGTACATAATGGATTTTTGCTTATTACAAATACAAGCTGTACATTAAATATATGTGTATAAAAGAGGATTTAATTGATGATAAAATCTTAAATATTTGGATTAACAAGAATTTAGGAACAAATTATAGTATACTGAAGTACATTTACTATAATAATGTATATTTATAGTGCTGTTATTATTACCAGTACTGTATTACTTTAATATTATAACTTTTTTAATAATAGGAATTGTAAGCTAGGGTTCCTCACCTCCTTGCCTCGGCCAGTTACAGCTGGTTTGCCTCCCAGACATATGCAGATGGCACACAAAATGGTCGACTTTCCTGTACCATTGGGTCCAATGATGAAATTGAGGTGAGGCTTCGGTCTCACTTCAATCTCGTCAAAAGTTCTGTTAATTTAAAAAAAAAAGTGGAAATTAACCTCAGATTATGCATTCATTTCAAACAGAAAACACTGATAATTTAGAACAGTGGAAAATAATGAATAGTAACAGTACATTTATACACATAGGAAAACAATATTATTTACCAAAATTATGTAGTATCCACTCGATTTAACGGCCTATATGGGGCTGTACCCTGGTCGTTATTTCCGGAGCTCCGGTATTTCCGAAGTCAAGTGTCGAAAATTTTTCAAGTAACATTCAGGTAAGATATATTTTGTAGACTGCCACCTGGTCCACCACTCTAGTGCCTTCTACCCTGTGATGTGACAGACTCACTGCACATTGTTTTGATTTGTCAAGAGGCTGAAGTGTTCATTCCGTGACTTTGTTGGACATATCTGCACAATCAAGGAACATCCGTGCACCATGTTGGCTCCAAATGCACTCATTGTGTCAGTGATGGCTGACTGGTGGGTGGATGGGCAGGCAGGGAGAGGTTGGGAGGTAGGCAGGGAGGGAGAGGATGGAGATGGATGGTAAGATGGAGATGGAGGGAGGGATGGAAGGAAGGGAGGGAGGGAGGGAGGGAGGGAGGGATGGAAGGAAGGGAGGGAGGGAGGTAAGGAAGGGAGGGAGGGATGGAAGGAAGGGAGGGAGGGAGGGAGGGAGGGAGGGAAGGGAGGGAGGGAAGGGAGGGAAGGGAGGGAAGGGAGGGAGGGAAGGGAGGGAGGGAAGGGAGGGAGGGAAGGGAGGGAGGGAGGGAGGGAAGGGAGGGAAGGGAGAGAGGGAGGGAGGGAGGGAAGGGAGGGAGGGAGGGAAGGGAGGGAGGGAGGGAGGGAGGGAGGGAAGGGAGGGAGGGAGGGAGGGAAGGGAGGGATGGAGGGATGGGTGTCAAGTTGAGGTGAAGCAGAGAGAGCCTATGTATGGGATGTATGGGGGGGGCGGGTGAGGGAAGTGTGTCGGTGGTGGGGAAGGACCGGCTCACTCTGATAAGACTTTATACACTTGACCCAGTTAACCAGATTTGTTTCTTAAAATTTTGGATGTACATCATAATATATATTTTTGGTTACAGATTTTGTTTATTAATATTATTAGGATGATAAAAAATTATAAAATACTTGTTTCATGAATGCTTTATTGTATTAGATGGAGATTCTCCAGGCAGGTGGGGGGAGGCAGGAAGTGAGGGAGTGGGGGGGAGGCAGGGAGTGGGAGAGAAGTGCAGCGAGGGTGAGGGGAGGGGACGATAGAAGTAGGTGGCCTGCTTGCCATGCGAGGACCCCCCCCTGATGCCAAAACAAACCCAATACCAACCTTCGGTAATATCGACCGCCAGATCATTATGAGGCTCTAAATACCGGTCTCCCAAATCGGTCGTTATTACATTCAGATCGGTATAAAAGAGGCCGTTAAATTGAGTGGATACTACGATACCTGCTTGATGGGGGTCTGGGAGTTCTACTCCCCAAACTCGGCCCGAGGCCAGGCTTGACTTGTGAGAGTTTGGTCCACCAGGCTGTTGCTTGGAGCTGCCTGCAGGCCCACATACCCACCACAGCCCAGTTGGTCCGGCACCTTTTTTTTTAGAAAACAGTCTAGTTTTCTCTTTAAGATGTCCACAGTTGTTCCGGCAATATTTCTTAGTCGCTGGTAGGACGTTGAACATCCACGGACCTCTAATGTTTATACAGTGTTCTCTGATTGTGCCTATGTTATCTCTGCTCTTCATTGGTTCTGTTCTGCATTTTCTTCCATATCATTCACTCCAGTACGATGTGATTTTACCGTGTAGATTTGGGACCTGGCCCTCCAGTATTTTCCATGTGTATATTATTGGTATTTCTCTCTCGTCTCCTTTCTAATAAGTACATTTGGAGAGCTTTGAGACAATCCCAATAATTTAGGTGCTTTATCGCATCTATGCATTCCATGTGTGTTCTCTGTATTTCCTCTATTTCAGCAATCTCTCCTGCTCTGAAAGGGGAAAGTGAATATCGAGTGGTACTCAAGATGGGACAACAAGTGATTTGAAGAGTACAACCACTGTGATATGATCCCTGGATTTGAAGGTTCTCGTAATCCATCCTATCATTTTTCTGGCTGATGCAATGTTTGTTTGGTTATGCTATACTAAAGGTATTCTTACTAAAGGTAAGAAATGAACAATGGATATAGTAGGTAGTGAAAGCTTAAACTCCCTCTCTTAACCCATACACACACTCACTCATTAACTCACTCAGTGAGTGACTTGGGCACAATATTGGCACCAGGGTTTTTGAAACCAAACAAGGACCCAAAACCTGCCAATATTATAATTGGGACATCGGGAAGAACAAATGGAATATGTAAATATGATCATCCCATTAAGTGCAGAAACCTTAATACAGACAACTGTACCAAAAACTGATTTTTTTATCACCCAGAATTGTGCAAAAACTCTAAATAAGAATGAATGTTTTAACACAGAATGTCCAGCTTTTCATATAAAAGATACCAGGTAAATAAAACCAACAGACCTCCTCAATGAAAGCAGCCACAACACTACTTACCAGGATGTTTTTTTTAGCAAGAGGAGAAGAATGGCTAAGAAATGTCCAAACTCTACCACCAACTCGGTTAAATGCTAGAGGAGACAAACACAGTGGCCTCCCTACCAGAGCCTCAGATATTAACACCAAGTAAAGCATCCACCACTTCCACAAACATAATAACATCATTTTTATTTGCCAACATTCAGGGTATAAAAAAACAAATCTAACAAGGTCCACTTTGTAGCTGGCCTCCTACAGGAGGCAAATGCAGCCATAACGAAAACCCACACAAGGGCTACCAAGGTGGTGAAATATGGATTTCAAAGTGCAATCTTTTCAGATGTGACAGGAAACAAAGGCTACAGGGTGGGGTCAGCCTGTACATCAAAGACACACTCATCTGCACTGAGCTGTTAACCCTTAAACTTCACAACACTTCATATGACCTGTTGAGTAACTGATGCCAAAGTGCGCACCACTTCATATGACATTTAGGAGTACCGCGCAAGATTTAAACAGCCCGCGACTACACAGGGTTCACATCAGCTTCCTCAGGGCTCTTGTAAACAGACGCCATTTTTTTTTTTAAATCATGGGCAACATTCCCTGGGCGTTAAAGCCTCAGTACTGAGTGAGCCACCAAGGCTGGTGCACTCAGCTTGAGCTCCTCACAGCACTGCTGTTCAGCTTGTGACCACAGCATCACCTAAAAATGTAAAAAATATACATAACTGGTATTATTTACCGATGATTGTTACAGAAGACCCCTGACTGTGATAAAAATGACCAGGATTCTGATAATAGCAGGATTGTTGTGAAAATTTGCACTGTGCTATGGAAAGAGTAATGATGAGGGTGGGAGGGCTGTAGCGTCACCTGCCAAATCTGTCTGGCCACCTCTTACTGTCTACACTTACTATACCAGCTTAGTGGTTCGCTATGGTAAACACAAATGTAGATACAATGGTACCTCGGCTTACGAGCGCCCCTGGTTACGAGTTTTTCGGGTTACGAGCAGGATTTGCTCGGAAAATTTGTATCAAGATACGAGGGTGTTGATACGCGTACGGGTCAACTAGCACGTGGTAGCACGGCGATCGCCGCTCAGTTTACCAGTGCCTCGCACCCAGTGACTATCCCGCCTCGATTCTTCACCAGGATTTACAGTGTTTTGTTGGATATTTGGCCATTTGAACATAAAAGTTGTTACTAAAAACAGCAGAGATAGCACTACTTCATAAATGAGGAAATAAGGCAGAGGCAAAAAATAAAAATTAAAATTGCACTAACATCATACATCATAAAAATCTTTGATAGAGTGTTAAGAAGCAAGATCACAAAATACATGGAATCACAGCATCTCCATAGCACTGGACAACATGGTTTCAGAACAGGACACTCTTGTCTATCACAGTTGCTGGACCACTATGATATGGCATTAGATGTCGTGGAAGACAAGCAAAACGCTGATGTAATTTACATAGATTTTTCAAAAGCCCTTGACAAATGTGACCATAGTGTTATTGCATACAAAATGCATTCAAAAGGAATTACTGGAAAAGTAGGCAGATGGATCTACAATTTCCGGACTAAAAGGACCCAATGTGTAATACTCAACAAAATAAAATCTGGTCCATCAACCGTGAAGAGCCCAGTTCCTCAGGGTACTATGCTTACTCCAGAACTTTTTCTCATCCCCATATCGAACATACACAAGGACACAATCAATAGTATTGTTTCATCCTTTACAGATGACACTAGGATTATTATGAGAGTAGATAACAGAGAGGATATGGCAAACCTCCAATCAGATGTAACTCAGGTCTTTCTATGGGCTACAGAAAATAATATTGTGTTTAATGAAAAGTTCCAGCTCCTGTGCTACATAAAAAATTAAAATATAAAAACAGAAACCACGTACAAAACGCAGTCAAATCATAACACAACGAAAAGGCAATGTAAAGGATTTGGGTGTACTCATGTCGAAAGGCCTTACCTTTATTAAAGAACACAATAAAGTAGCCATCACAACTGCAAGAAAAATGACAGGTTGGATAACAAGAACCTTTCACACTGGAGATGCTATACCGATGATGATACTTTACAAGACGCTAGTGCTCTCTAGAGTGGAGTACTCTTGCACAATGACAGCCCCTTTCAAAGCTGGAGAAATTGCTGACCTGGAGAGCATGTAGTGATCCTTTACAGCTAGAATCCACTCAGTAAAACATCTAAACTACTGGGACCGACTGAAGAGCCTAAATCTGTATTCTCTTGAGCACAGGTGGGAGAGAGAAATAATAATTTACACATGGAAAATAGTAGAGGGGCTGGTCCCAAACCTGCACACAGAAATAACATCACACGAGACCAGAAAACATGGCAGGATGTGCAGAATACCCCCGTTGAAGAGCACAGGTGCAACAGGTACTCAGAGAGAACTATCAACACCAGAGGCCCAAGACTGTTCAACATGCTTCCATTACACATAAGGGGTACAATTGGCCGACCCCTCACAGTGTTCAAGAGAGAACCGGATAACACCTCCAAAGGATACCTGATCAACCAGGCTGTGACTCATACTACAGGCTACAAGCAGCTGCATTCAACAGCCTGGTTGACCAGTCTAGCAACAAGGAGGCCTAGTTGAGGACCGGCCCGTGGGGACGCTAAGCCCACAAAATCATCTCAAGGTGACGTCAAGGCAACCCACACTCTCACCTGATCCACACTAACTACCTCACTCAACCAAGTCACTCAGTCTTAATTACAACAACATTCCTGCTCCACTAACACTATCCTAATACTTTGATGGCATAAATGCAGAAAAATATATTCAACAAAAGCAACAAAAGCCAGAAGTAACAGGAACTAAATGCTACCAGGAGCCAGATGGCACCAGGAACCAACTGACATTAGGAACCAATCTCAAGTCGATTGTCGACTTGAGAATGGTCCAGGACGGACCGAAACGTCGTCGTCGTCCCTTCACCTTCTAGTGTGTGGTCTGGTCAATATAATTTAGCCACGTTATTGTGACTCATCGCCTGCATTAGGAACCAAATACTGTAGCATTATGAATAACATGACACCAAAAAAACAAACGGCGATTCGAGCCAGATCTTTTCTTGACATGTCAAGATAAGATACATTGATATAGAAAGAGATGGAGACTACAGCAATAAGTGCTGGGTTGACAAGTGCTCCCAGACGTCGTCCTCCCAGATGTCGCAGTGAGAGGGTGTGTTAGTCGGAGCTCCTGAGTGTAGTTATATTATCATAACAATATGGAAGTTGTGGTGAAGGAACTGATGAGTCTGGTTGGGGCTCTGAGGACAGAGTTGGACTCTCTACGGGAGGAGGTACAACAGCTGAAACAACAACAACAAGGAACGAAGGAGGAGACCAGTAGTAAAAAGACCTCGTCTTGGAAAGTTGTAAAGGACAGGGGCCTTAAGAAGAATTTGATAAAGCTGCCTACAGACGCTCTAAGAACGTCTAATTCATTTGCCGTATTGGAGGACGAGTGCTGTGGTGAGACTGTGGATCACGCAAAAGGGGAAGCAACGAAGAGCAACGAAGAGCAACGAAGTGCAGGCCCCTCAGAGAGCAAAGGAAGTACCTAAGCAAACTTTAGTTGTGGGAGATTCCCAGATAAGGTATCTGGATGGAATGTTTTGTGCTAGAGATAGGGGGAACAAGTTAAGGGTTTGCTATCCCGGAGCTGGTATTGGTGATATTATAAACAACATGAATGATATTATGGCTGGAAATGGGAACAATCCCGTTATTTGCATTAGCGCGGGAGGAAATGATGTTGGTCGAGTTAGGAGTGAGGAACTAATTCAGAGATATAAAACAGCAATTGAATTAATCAGAAGCAAGGGAGGAATCCCGATCACATGTGGCATTCTTCCAAGAAAGGGAGTGGGAAATGAATGGATGTCGAGGGCACTTTGTGTCAATTGCCGGCTGGAAAGATATTGCAAATCAAATGCAATATCTTTCATAGAAAACTGGGAACACTTCTATGGAAGAAATGAACTGTATGCTCGTGATGGGGTGCATCTATCGAGGGCTGGGGGAGGGATGTTGCGAACTCGTTGGAACCAGTGGTTAGAGGCTTTTGTTTGGGTTTAAACTGTTAGTAGATAGTGGTATGGGAATCGATTTGGAGGAAGGAGGTAATAAAAGTATGTTTTTGTGGGAGAAAAGAATTGGCAAAATGATCAGGAAAAGAGAAGGGCCTCAAAATAACAATTCACTTAGGGTATATTACACTAACACTAGAAGTCTAAGAAATAAAATAAACGATTTAAATGCTCTTGTCTGCACAGAAAAAATAGATATTATTGCACTTACCAAAACGTGGATGAATGTAGAAGATAGAGAGCTATTAGCTGAATTTCAAATAAATGGATTTAAACTATTTCACACAGATAGATATATTAGACAACAAGGGGGAGTAGCCATATATGTTAGGGACAATTTGAAATGTAGTCTCAGAGAGGGAATCAAAACTGAGCCACACACAGAAACTATTTGGGTAGAATTAAACGAAAAAGCAAATAATATTATAATAGGCGATATATATAGGCCACCAAATTTAAACAGAATGGAAGCAAAGCATCTATGGGATGAAATTTCTAGAGCATCTAGATCGAACAGTATTTATGTCATGGGTGACTTTAATTTTAGTGGAATAAACTGGTTGAACAAAACAGGGAATAATGAAGCAGATTTTCTAGAATTAATTGACGATTGCTTTCTTACACAACACATTAAGGACATCAAAATAGGGAGTGAGCTAGGGAACAGTGATCATAAAGAAATCAGATTTAGCATTCAATGGAATAGATCTGTAGGAGAAAATTCTATTAAAGTGCCTGATTTTCAAAAAGCTGATTTCAATAACCTAAGAAATTTTTTGGGTCAAATAGATTGGAAAGTCTTGGGTATGGGTTGTGGGCCGGTATTGGAGCTAGACGTGAACCCAGCGATAGGTGACGTAAAAGGGGTTTTCGATGTGGATTCAAAATATAACCTATTTAAAAATATTCTAACCAAAGCCCAGGAATGTAGTATACCATATAAATTGAATAGATCGAATACTAATGATCCAAAGTGGATAACAAAGGATCTGAAGAACCTTATAGGTAAAAAGAGAGTGTGGTACAAAAGGATTAAAAATGGGGAAGTCTGTTTAGAACAGGAATTCGTACAACTGGTTAGAAATACTAAAAAAGAGATAAGGAAAGCAAAAAGAAACTATGAAGTTCGCATAGCAGAGCAAGCAAAAACAAATCCTAAAGGGTTTTTCCAATTATACCGAACAAAGATTAGGGAAAGGATAGGTCCATTAAAAACCGAGACAGGTCAAATAACAGATAGTGATGAAGAGATGAGTAGTATTTTTAATAAATATTTTATATCTGAATTTACTAAAGAGGAACTTAACAATATGCCTTCAGCCGAACAAGTCTATGTGGGTGGGGACGAGGACAGGTTGACTAGTTTAGCAGTTACCAGGATGTTCTTAAACAAATAGTAAAACTCAAATAAAATAAAACCCCAGAGCCAGATGAAGTGTTTGCCAGGGTGCTTAAAGAATGCAAAGAGGAGCTTTGCGACCCACTGTCTACCATATTTAATAAATTAATAGTCAGGCAGATTGCCAGAGTTATGAAAAGTTGCTAATGTGATACCAGTTTTTAAGAAAGGAGATAGATCACTTGCGTCAAACTATCGACCAATTAGCCTAACGTCTATTGCGGGAAAGTTACTCGAATCTATAATTGCAAATAAAATTCGTCTTCATCTTGAAAAACAAATTAATAATCGAGTCGCAACATGGTTTTATAAATGGCCGTTCATGTTTAACAAATTTGTTATCTTTTTATTCTAGCATAGTTGAGGCAGTTGATAGTAGTAAGGATTGTGATGTTGTGTATCTTGACTTTAGCAAAGCTTTTGATACAGTGCCACATGAAAGACTGACTAAAAAGATAGAGGCTCATGGTATTGGGGGTGCTATATTAAGCTGGATTAGGGCATGGCTATACCAAAGGAAACAGAGTTAGTATAAATGGAGTCAAGTCAGAGTGGGAAAATGTTGTAAGTGGAGTGCCTCAAGGCTCTGTCCTGGGACCTCTGTTGTTTATAATATATATAAATGATTTAGATTCAGGTTTGAGTAGCAACATTTGCAAATTTGCCGATGATACGAAAATCGGTAGGGAAATTAATACGGAAGAAGGCTCACTATGTCTTCAAGTTGATCTAAATAGGGTTTTGAAATGGTCAAAGGATTGGCAGATGCAGTTTAATGCTAATAAATGTAAAGTTCTGAGGCTAGGTAATGAAGATAGAGTTACAAGATACGAGCTAGATGGTGTCGAGATTGCGAAGTCGGATTGCAAAAGGGATCTGGGAGTTATGATTAATAAGAATTTAAAACAAAAGGATCAATGCATGAATGTTCGTAATAAGGCAAATAGGACACTGGAATTTAATAATCGAAGCATTAGTAACAAGACACCTGGCGTGGTTCTTCAACTATATCTTGCTCTGGTTAGGCCCCATTTAGATTATGCAGTTCAGTTTTGGTCGCCGTACTATAGAATGGATATAAATTCACTTGAACGTGTCCAGCGTAGGATGACCAAGTTAATTCCCCAAATTAGAAATCATTCATATGAAGAAAGATTAACAAAGCTTAAGTTGCATTCACTGGAAAGGCAAAGAGTTAGGGGTGACATGATAGAGGTTTACAAGTGGATGAATGGATATAACAAAGGGGATATTAATAGGGTATTAAAAGTATCAACAAGACACAACATGAAACAATGGGTATAAATTGGATAAGTTTAGATTTAGGAAAGACTTGGGTAAATACTGGTTCAGTAACAGGGTTGTTGATTTGTGGAACCAATTACCGCGTAACGTGGTGGAGGTGGGGTCCCTTGATTGTTTCAAGCGCGGGTTGGACAAGTATATGAGTGGGATTGGGTGGTTATAAATAGGAGCTGCCTCGTATGGGCCAACAGGCCTTCTGCAGTTGCCTCTGTTCTTATGTTCTTATGACAAATAGATATATGAGAGATATAGACACAGAGACAAAGACAGCAACATAGATACAGCGACAGAGACATAGATAAACAGAGTGAGAGAGAAAGTGAGTGATAGGAGTGTTAGTGTCACAAGACCAGCCAGTCAAAAAAACGCACCAGCAAATGTTGACCTCGCTACTCACAAGAAGTCTTTGATATAGATGCGGCAGATATTGCCGGGCTTGAAACAGGTGTCGGGGTCTGCCATAGTGAAGCATGGCCTACCCGACGCAATCGCTGTCCTGGCGGGAACTGTGTTTTGACGATAACGACACTAAACTCATGTGGCACAGACACCACGAGCCTTAAGTGTTCTTCTAACCACTTTTTTTTTTGTATGATTATCTTGTAATTTCATGAGTGATAATTTATTGTGCACCTCATATATTTATTCTGTGATTGGTATTTTATTGTGCACCTCATATATTTATCCTGTGATTGGTACATTATTGTACACCCCATATATATATCCTGTGATTGGTAGATAATTGCGCATGCTATATACCCCTCTTTTGAGCATTAGATTTTTGTGTACTCCTTATATATTTATCCTGTGAGCAGTATAAATCTATCCTGTGAGCAGTATAAATCTATCCTGTGAGCAGACGGGGCCTGACGGTTGAGTGGACAGCGCTCGGGGTTCATAGTCCTAAGATTCCGGGTTCGATCCCCGGAGGAGGCAGAAACAAATGGGCAGTTTCTTTTATCTTGATGCGTCTGTTCACCTACCATTAAATAGGTACCTGGGAGTTAGTCAGCTGATACAGGCTGCTTCCTGGGGATGTGTAACAAAAAAGGAGGATTGGTCAAGGACCGGGCTGTGGGGATGCTAAGCCACAAAATCATCTAAAGTTAACATCAAGATAGTAGATATGTGCACCCCATATATACTCAGCCTTTGAGCGGCAGTCTGTTATGCTCCTCATTTATTTATTTATACAATACAATACAATACAATACAATTTTATTTATTTATATACAAGAAGGTACATTGGGTTTGTGAGAATACATAGCATAGTATTTACAATGACACCCCACCAACATGGGTTCAGGGAGGGTAAATCTTGCCTTACAGGCTTGATAGAATTCTACGATCAGGTGACAAAGATTAAACAAGAAAGAGAAGGGTGGGCGGACTGCATTTTTTTTGGACTGTCGGAAAGCCTTTGACACAGTACCACATAAAAGGTTGATGCATAAGCTGGAGAGACAGGCAGGAGTAACTGGTAGGGCGCTCCAGTGGATAAGGGAGTACCTAAGCAATAGGAAGCAGAGAGTTACAGTGAGGGGTGAGACCTCAGAATGGCGTGAAGTCACCAGTGGAGTCCCACAGGGCTCTGTGCTTGGACCTATCCTGTTTCTGATATACGTAAATGATCTCCCAGAGGGTATAGACTCATTCCTCTCAATGTTTGCTGACGACGCCAAAATTATGAGAAGGATTAAGACAGAGGAGGACAGCTTGAGGCTTCAAGAAAACCTGGACAAGCTGCAGGAATGGTCGAACAAATGGCTGTTAGAGTTTAACCCAAGCAAATGTAATGTAATGAAGATAGGGGTAGGAAGCAGGAGACCAGATACAAGGTATCACTTGGGAGATGAAATACTTCAAGAGTCAGAGAGAGAGAAAGACCTGGGGGTTGATATCACGCCAGACCTGTCCCCTGAAGCTCATATCAAGAGGATAACAGCAGCAGCATATGCCAGGTTGGCTAACATAAGAACGGCCTTTAGAAACTTGTGTAAGGAATCTTTCAGAACATTATATACCACATATGTCAGACCAATCCTGGAGTATGCAGCCCCAGCATGGAGTCCATATCTAGTCAAGCATAAGACTAAAATGGAAAAGGTTCAAAGGTTTGCCACCAGACTAGTACCCGAGCTGAGAGGTATGAGCTACGAGGAGAGACTACGGGAATTAAACCTCACTTCGTTGGAAGACAGAAGAGTTAGGGGGGGACATGATCACCACATTCAAGATCCTCAAGGGAATCGACAGGGTTGATAAAGACAGGCTGTTTAACACAAGGGGCACATGCACTAGGGGACACAGGTGGAAACTGAGTGCCCAAATGAGCCACAGAGATATTAGAAAGAACTTTTTTAGTGTCAGAGTGGTTGACAAATGGAATGCATTAGGAAGTGATGTGGTGGAGGCTGACTCCATGCACAGTTTCAAGTGTAGATATGATAGAGCCCAATAGGCTCAGGAACCTGTACACCTGTTCATTGACAGTTAAGAGGCGGGACCAAAGAGCCAGAGCTCAACCCCCGCAAGCAACACCTAGGTGAGTACAACTAGGTGAGTACAATCTTGTAGCGGGTTTTCTTCCTATTGGGGAGTGTTGTACATGCTGCTATGGCGGTGTGTCCACTCACAAGATGAGTGGCGCTGCCCAATAAACTCGCCCCTCGGGGCAAAATTTAAAATTTAAATTTAAGCCACTAGTACGCGCAGTGTTTCGGGCAGGTCCTTAATCTAACAGATAATTTTAAGTAGGTAAATTCTAGCAGAATTAATAAAATGATAACAGATACATTGCAAGAAAAAAAATCATATACTCATTTTGAGTAGCTTATTGTGCACCTCATACTTATCCTGTGAGTGGCAGTTTATTATGCATGCTATACTCTCCTTGTGGCTGGTAGTTTATTGTGCACATTGTACTCATCAGTGGTGAGTTGTAGTTTATTGTGCATCTCATACTCGTCTTTTGAACTGTAGTTTATGGTTCACCTTATGTATTCATCAGGTTGTGAGTGGTAGATAATTGTGCACTCTATATATACTGTATAAATATTCATATACTAGTGATTATGTGTTTTCTATGAAGCTTTTTAAGGGTATCTATTATGTTTAGTATATCACCTATGCACGTAGTTAATAAGTCAATATTGACTATATGAATTTGCAAGAACGGGTTGTATATATACCAGGTGGGGTAGCCAGCTATGCCCCTGATAGTCTACCTTTTCCACATCCCCTTTTTTATTTCCCCTCTTCTCCATCTTCACTTCCCCTCCCCCCCATTTTCCCTCTTCTTTCTCTGTGTCCTCCCCTTCCTTTCCCTTTCTTCCTGCCCATTTCCCCCATTTTCTCCCTTCTCTCCACCCTTCCACCTCACCTCACCTCCATCTTTCTACCCACCCTTCCTCCAACTTCAGATAGTCATTTAGCTATGACTATTACTATTATGGCTGCAGATGGCTATGATAGTAGATGGCTATGACTATTACATAGATGATAGCTATGTGTATTAGTGGCTTTAGGTACTAGCTCTATCTATAAATCCATCATTATGTTTGTAAATTACCTACTGTATGTATGTACTTTTCCTGAATAAAAAATTTAATTTTAATTTAATTTATTTTCCATTTATGTATAAAGTAAATAATGAAAATGCATGAGTAAACAGCGGTAGTAGTTTCAATTCTGTTGACAACACATCCTCGATTTGATTTTTGCCATCATGAAACTTGCACGGGGTTTGGGTTATAGGCTACATTCCTTAAAGCATTTAACTTAGCTCTACCCCAACCAGCCTGTGTTCATCCCATACCATTCACCCCTGCAAATTAGGGTAAGACTAGCCCCAAGCATCTGGCCTCCAGGTTTGACAATCAGACTGACAAACATTCTCTCTTATAGTACAATATATATAATATATATAATATGATTACGAGCTTCAGAACATTACAATCCAAGATTATTATTGTTATAAACAACCTTATAGCATTTCAAGGTACATAAATTATTTAATAAATGCAAACAAAGCCATCATGATTGAGGAAAGATGTACAAAGAAATATAGGTTTTGTAAGTGGACACATAAAATGCTTCATGAATCCTGGCCGTGGACACCTAATTCACAACTTTCATATTGAGAATGATAAAGCACAAGGTCAGATCGATTCACTGTAATGTAAACTGACAATAGGCAACTGACAGACTAGAACTCAATCCTTGCATACACAGCTGGGTATGAACACCCCTACAGGCATGAATATATGCACATAAAAAAATACGCAAGTTCTCTTTTGTGTACAGAGTTCTAGATGGATGGAACCATTTAAGTGAGACAGTGGTGGATGCCAAAACCATCAGTAATTTAAAGTGTCATGTAACAAAGATTACCAGGAAGACAGAACCTGATGAGCATAGTTCTTGTCCTCTGACTAGACTTGGGTAATTACACATACACAACTGCAAACTGAACGCCAAAAATAAATCAAGATATAAGACTAGGTAGCAGGGGAAAAGACCTCTATGAAAAGATTCAAATGCAAATACAAAACAAAGCCCATGAATGGGAAATTTGAGAAGCATCATAGCAGTAAATTAACATAGGACCATAACCTAGTACATACAAGAAAGAGAAATTGCTGAAACCTGCAACTTCAAGAACAAGAGATCATAAATTCAGGGTAAAGAAACAAAGATGCCAACAAATATTAGAAATGACTTCTTTTACAGAGTGATAGAGATGGTTGGAAGAAATTAGGTGAGAAGGCTGTAGACGCTAAAACTGTTAGTAGTGTCATAGCATCATATGATAAAAAGTACTGGGAAGATCGGACACCAGTTTTAGAAAATGGAGCAGAAGAGAGTGACAACATAAGAAACACGAACACAACATATGCTCACAGAGAAACGTACTAAAGATATACAGTAAAATCTTAACAGACAAAATATGATGATGATGTTCATCCTTCGGAGTCAAAGATGACCATAACTTGAATATAACAGGTCAAAGGTAGGTGGTTGTGTCAGATGGAGGACGAGACCAATCTGGGTCCAAAACACAAGCCCACGCACGGAACATATGTGGGTAGGTGATACTGGAGAGGCAGAGGTTGCTCTAGCTTTGCATGCGGTACATTTCCTCTGGGCTTGTACAGTCCATCTATTTTCTGCCACTAAGGTTCCTGTAGTGACTGCTTTTCCAAGTTGGACTATCCTGAGCAAGCGACTCCTAAGTATGGGGTAGCTGTCCAAGGTCATTGAGGAACACCTTGAGGCAGTCCTTGAGTCATTTCTTATGCCCCCAACTGAAGAAGAATATGCTAAGCCAGTACAGCTATAAAGTGCATGGACTGAGTATGAGGACAAAGATCTGTGATAGGATGGAGAGAGGAAATGGAGTTCAACCATATGAACTGAAATATACACAATTTTGGGTGACAATATTCAAAGAATATACAAGCCCTGTAGTAGTTTATTAGATTTATTTAATGCAGTTTGGTTACAGCAATTGGATGTTAGAAATGGTACAATGGTGTTGCGATAGATTGAGACTAGTATCTTAGTTATGTGCTCTGGCAGTCAGGTAGGACATAGTGTTGATGGTGGCTGGATATGGTATCAGACTGGTCAAAATAATGAGGGAATCACTTTTGGAGCTGAATTACCCTGGTAACAATGGAGAATCGGCAAGCCAAGCTATAGGTCCAGCACTGCCATGGGTAGCAGGAAGCAATGGATATTGTAGATGAGGCTGTCAGAGCTGTAGCTGAAGAAGTCATAGTGAAAAATCACATATGTGGCAAGGTCATAGACAGCAGTCCATGGTGGGCAGCAATGGAGATTTCAGTCTAGTCAGAGGCCATGTTGTAGTTCGCCTGGGCTGGGTGTTTTTGACACTCTTTGGGTCACCAGTGTAGCATTTACGATTTTGGGTGACAATATGCATAGAGTACAGTAGCTTTATGTTTATTTAATATAGTTTGGTTACAGCAATTGAATGTTAGTAATGGTATAACTATGTCATGATAAGCTGAAACAAGGATACTGGTTACATGCTGCTGGCAGAGTCAAAATACAAATACAAAATACAAATATTTATTCAGGTAAAGTACATACATACAAGGTGAGATACAAAAGTTGATGGATTTATAGATAAAGCTAGTACATACAATGCTAGTACATACAATACAATGTCAAGTAGGATGTAGTGCTGATGGTGGCTGGAGACAGAGTTCGAATGGAGCAGAGAACAGAGAGCTTGAGCAAGGCGAGGGGTGGAGAACATAAAGGAAGGTGAGAGCAGAGCTCAAACAAGGGTGAAAGCTGAGAACTCATATGAGGGTAAGAGTGCAGAACTTGAATAAGGCTGAGATTAGCTGTCTGCTCTGTAGTAAGATTGTAGCATCTGGAGTGAGAGTTAGAACAAGACTGATTGATGCTGTGATTTTCAACCATGTTATATCTGTGTCCAACTGACCTTGTGATGGACCCAGTTTGCTGCCTTATTTGGCAGGTTGATCATCATTTGATCTGATAGGAAGCTTGCTAATTACTTTTGGCTTTCTTAAGTGATTTGCAAAAATCTTAGGGAACATGTATTAATGTAATTACAGAAGTCATTAGTGGCAAATATATTTGTGGATGTCATGTGGGATAAAAGGGTACTTTTAATTGATTGCAATAGAACTTCTGAGAACTTGGAGAAACTATATTACTATTAATACAGTTGCAATCAAACCAAACCAAATAAATAAATAAATAAATAAATATATACTGTACATAAATAAATACTGTACATAAATAAATAAATACATAAATAAATAAATACATAAATAAATTTATTTATTATATATATATATATATATATATATATATATATATATATATATATATATATAAAATATGAGAAGGCATTTGGTTATGGGGACAAGGAGATGGTGTATGGGGATGAGGAGCTGGTGCATGAGGACAAGGACCTGGGATATATGGATGGAGTGAGGGAATGGTGCATAGCCATTTGGAGCATCAGGGATCAAACACTGTCCATCATATCTTGTCTCTAATTGGTCCATCCTACATGAGGCAACACACAGCAGAATCCCTCTCGGCAGAATTCTCTTCAGCGGCTTTCTGTTCCTTAAGTCTGTCATCTATCATCCTCTCCTGCAGCTGCTGCTGGTGGCGGTGCAACTCCAAGCGCAACTTCTCGATCTCCTGGTTGAGGGCCTCTTCCTTCTCCTGTCACCAGATAATGAGAATGAGAGTGAATGATGGTTAAGTTGCATGTTTATTTCTCTTCCTGTCTATTGCAAACAAATCATTCTACTAACTAATTTCTGCCAATCAATTCATTTGTTCACTGGCCTCACCTTTTGTTTATCACAGTTACTACAAATCTTACAGTGCTTGTTTTGCCTTTTCTCTGAAAGTGGCTGATGTCTGTCAAATCATCTGACTATCCATTTAACAATATCTACCCCTTTATATTGCTCTATCTATATTGTTATCCCTGATTATGTAACTCAAAATAAATCAGCAATTTGAATAACAAACTCCAATCCCAGACAGCATTCAGCACCCTTCTCAAAATCCTTGAATATGTGAAATATGTGATTGGGTGAAACCCTGGTTTGGTTTCAGTGGAAGCTTCAGGAATCCTCTTGGATTCAGTAAAGTCCCAGGTTGTAATCCTTTTGACCATGTCGTGGCTTAGTTGTCTAAAGCATTTGCTTGGGAGTAACCAGAGCATAGGTTCAAATTATTATTATTATTATTATTATTATTATTATTATTATTATTACCTCTCTAATTGCATAGCCCTCTCTCTCTCTCTCTTATCCATATAAGAACAATTTATATTACTAATATTCATAAATTGAACTACTGTATCTATTACCTGATATTAAACAGGTTTATTATGGGTTTATTACTTTTATTAGCTTTTCCATGAATAATATTTTTCCCCCACCAATTTATCCTAAAGATACATCCATAAAGCTATCTTTACCTTCATCTGCACCTGCAATACCCACTATATAGTCAAGAGAATCAGGTGTACCGACCTTCAGTGTTTTGACATATCTCACAGGAACAGACTAGGCCAAACTTCAACAGTGTCATGTATCTCAAATCTGAGACGTTTCTGGTAGTGGCAACTGGAGGCCAAAATGCAACTATCATTTACTCTAGTCATCTTAGCCTCCTTATCTATCCTATTCTCTTCTTTTCTACTGACTTTTCCTAACAGTCAACTACATCCTGATCTAACCACCTAAGTAATCCTAGCCATCCTCTTAATGACAGAGGGAGAGAAGAATCCTAGCCATCCTCTTCCCCTGCCGTCCCCTGCCCTCCCCTTAACTTATCCTAGCTATTGCCTCCTCCTGCTCCTCCTATTTTCTTCCCTGTAACTTACCTTAGCTATTATCTCCTCCTCCTCCTCCTCCTCTATCCTCTCCCTTAACTTACCCTAGCCAACCTTGCCTCCTTTTCTCTTTTCTTATCATCTGCATTTTTGTTCCTTTGCTTTGAGGATTTGGGTTCCTTCTTGTCAGCTTTTACCTGCTGTCTGTTCCTCTCTCCGGGGCTTGGAGATGGTGGCATAAACGGTGATCGCACAGGGTCACGAGATGCTGTTAAACAGTAAAGAAAGCAGCAATCAACAAAAGGAGGTAATTATAAGGAGAAAGCCCTAAGCCAGTGTAACTATACATGGTAATACAGTACTTGAAAAGAATATGAGAAGAGAGTGAATTAATGGTACCCAACCATCTGGACCATTGGAGATCGAATGCCAACCCTGTAAGAAACTAGTAGGTTTATATAGCACTGTCTGCTCAGCCGCCGGCTCCCTTCCCTTCGGTTCAAGATTGTTTTTCCAAAGCTCTATATCTGTTGGTATTGACCTCTGAGGGTTGGGTCGGCGAGCTTCATGCTCTCCTTCGGCACCAGGGTTTTGCTCTTTCGGTCCTGGTAGTCGGTTTGTTTGGTTGCAGTCTTCTCCTCCTTTTCTGGTGAAGAACGATATGGCTGCTTTCCAGAGAGGTCCTTGGGTCATTAATGCTTGGTTGATCAGGCTGGCAGTGCATCATGTGTTGTGTCCAGTTGCAGTTCTTCGCCGTTACCTGTGCATCTTGGCTTCTGGGGCTGGGGATGTGATTTGGTTGATCCGGTTTCCCTTGTTCCCTGTTCCAAGGCTCGGGTCTCCAAGGTCGTTCCTTGGGGTATTAAGTCTAGCCAGCCTGTGGTCTATCGTCATGCTCATGACGTTAGGAAGTTTGCGGCTTTGGCTGCCAGCTTCAGCAACATGTCTAGGGCTGATATTCAGGCGCAGGGATTTTGGAGGTCAAACAAGGTTCTGGCTGCCTGTTATTTGGCCAATATTCCTGGTCTTGGGCGTTCGTCTGTGACGTTTGGTTGCAGGTTGCAACCAGTTGTCTCGCCTTCGAGTTGAGGAGCTTATGGCGACTGCCTCCCGGATAAGTCCCTCTCTTCCTTATCTTTGGTTATGTAGCTCCAGAGAGCTGAAGGGGCTCTCCTCATAAAATTTTCTTTTTTCCAAGGAGGCTCCCCTCAGAATATGATTCTCTGACGATTTCATTTTGTACAAACACACTTTGGAACTTTTCGTTCAATGTTTCACACATTTCCTTTTCATTTTCCGTGAATCTGTTTCCCATTTTCAACCTCTTGATATTATCCTTTACCTGCCATTCGTTGTTGAATTTGTAGAATAGGCCTGGTTTTGTTTTACATTTGTCCGCAATCCCTTCCTCAAAATTTCGTTCTGCCTCTCTCCTCACTACCGTGTAGTTTTTTTCTCGCATCTTTATATCGCTGGTATGTTTGGAGGTTTGTCCTCTTCCTATATTGATTCAATTTTTGTGTCTTTTGGACTCTGGCCCTCTCACAATTTCTGTTGAACCAATCCTGTTTCCTAGTTCTGCATCTCTGCTTTGGTAGAAATTTTGTTGTGCCTTTATCATATATTTTTCAAAACTTGACATATATCTCATTTACTGTACTTCCTTTCCTAACAGCAAGTCTTTCTGGCCAAATTCCTTAAAGAAATGTCTAAGTTCCCATAATGTCCTCTCCTGAAATCAGGTTTTTCACCTTGTAAATTACCTAAGTGTAGTTACAGGATGAGAGCTACGCTCGTGGTGTCCCGTCTTCCCAGCACTCTTTGTCATATAACGCTTTGAAATTACTGACGGTTTTGGCCTCCACCACCTTCTCACCTAACTTGTTCCAACCGTCTACCACTCTGTTTACAAAAGTGAATTTTCTTATATTTCTCCAGCAGCTTTGTTTCGTTAGTTTAAATCTGTGACCTCTTGTTCTTGAAGTTCTGGGTCTCAGGAATTCTTCCCTATCAATTTTATCGATTCCTGTTATTATTTTGTGCGTAGTGATCATATCGCCTCTTTTTCTTCTATCTACTAGTTTTTGCATATTTAATGCCTCTAACCCTTTTTGTAGCTCTTATCCATATATGATATACTTGAGGGTTCGATCTAAAGACCGTCAGGACTCCGGCGGTTGTCCCCACAACCTGACCATGATTCTTTCTAAAAACTTCCCAACATCTCTGTGACTCATCTGAGTTTCCAGCTTCCACCCATGTCCCCCTCGTTATGTTACTATTCCGTGTGAACATTTCGTCTATGTCTACTCTGTCAATCCCCTTAAAGAAGGATTCGAACGCAGACAGCCAGGAGCAACATGCACCTTGGCATATCTACTACCTTAGCTAAATCAATCTGTTTTCCCCTAATACGTCTACTACATATATTTCTCACTTAACACACGCAAACATTCCCAGGAAGCAGCTGTATAACTCCCAGATAACTTTACTGCTAGGTGAACAGGTGCATTAGGGTGAAATAAACTTTGCCCATTAATTTCTGCCTCCGCCGGGAATCGAACTCAGGGCCCTTAGGACTACGAGCCCCGAGCCGTATCCACTCAGCCGCGAGGCCCCATAATTGGGTGTGTAAAGTGGTGCATGTGCATTAAGAGATGCACTTTAGAGCTAGAAACTTTTTTATGAAAAGTAATGTCTTATGTATGGAAGAAGGCACTCAAATTATAGCTGCAGATGAATGCTACATGAAGACTAAACCACACACCAGAAGATGAGGAGACGATGACGTTTCGATCCGTCCTGGAGCATTATTAACTCGATTGGATCATTATCACAATCAACTTGATAATGGTCCAGGACAGAGTGAAACGTCATCGTTTCCTCATCTTCTGTTGTTTGGTTTAGTCTTCATATCTTCAACCACGTTATTGTGACTCAGCGTCTGCACATGAATGCTGTATGGATTTAACACGCAGCATACAGCCCTTGGCAGTAACATATATGACTGGAGTGTTATTGTCATCCCCCACATGAATTGTATTAATGTAACTTATTCACATCAATTATTATTGGTATTATTTTTTGCTCCTACTGATTTTCTCATTATAATTACAGGTGTTATTATTGTCATTATATCTGATGGGATGTGGTGATCCCACTGCCAACTACTTTGTACCACAATCAGAGTCAAAAATATTGTATTAAAGGAGAAAGAAACTGGGTTGGAAACGCTTCTTTTCAAAATTTATCCCCACACAAAGAAAATCGGCTTCTTTTATTTATATATAATACCCTTTTACTAAATTATTTGATTTATTCTTCCATGGTAATCATGAAGGAATAAAACCATGTCCCCACATTATGAAAATACAAAATGGGGTTAATAGCAGTGAATGAATGAATGAATGATTATTATAAATATTATTATAATTATTATTGTTGTTACAATTCATTAATAATTCATCTTACACTGTAAGAAAATCAATTTCACTACAGTGCTCTAGTGTTGAGACTACAACTATCATAACACTAAACCGTAACAAAGCTGTCATGACAAGCATGGAGTCAAGTCGCACTAATGCACTCCTGCTGTTGTTAAGAGCACGGAAGGTGTTCTCTGGAAGCTATCTAACAAGGCGCTTCACCATGGAACATGGAAGGTGTTCTCTGGAAGCTATCTAACAAGCAGCTTCACCATGGAACATGGAAGGTGTTCTCTGGAAGCTATCTAACAAGCAGCTTCACCATGGAACATGGAAGGTGTTCTCTGGAAGCTATCTAACAAGCAGCTTCACCATGAAACATGGAAGGTGTTCTCTGGAAGCTATCTAACAAGCAGCTTCACCATGGTATGGAACATTTTACACAAGCAAAGAGGCACTGCTTGGGATGTTTCTGAGCCCAGTAAGCTGTTCCAGCAATTAATACAAGGCTGCACAAAAACAGGAAATTAAAGGAGAAATTAAACAGGGTATTCAACAGTCGACATGCGCATCGGTAGGAGAGCGTCCGGTCTGCTACTAGATTTAAATTTATTCAAACTCACACGGATCTGGCCTGGCTGTCATTCTACCCTGTCTCCTGTTGTTGTTGTTGTTGTTAAATCTGTTGTCTTTACCGGGCTGTTTGGAGAGCCTCCTTGGTGGGGACGTCTTACGGCGCTGGGGTTTCTTTTTCGCAGCTCTACCTCCTGCCCACACTTCATCTGCATCGTTCAACTCTGCCTTCAGCCAATCTGGGACCTGCAATCCGCATGGAGAGATGTCAGCCAATCACATAAAAACCATCATAATAAAATACCCCTGACCAATATAAAATGAGAAAAACGCAGTGGAAAAGATCGTAGGAATTCTTGGAAGATATCCACAATGATATCAATTTTAGAATATCAGTTTCAACAGATCAAAACCCTATTTATAAAACAATCCTTCTGAATAGCTTAGACAAATAAAAAGCCCAACATGAAAATAAATTGGAGATGTTTTGGTTCATCCTGTATCCTTATCAAGTCCTGGGCAGACCAAAACATTGTCAATTTAATTTAATTTCTTATGTCATTAAGACGTTATGTGTGTGGTTGGGTTATTTATTTCAGCCATGTTACTCTGAAGCTTAGCTCTTATTTTGTCCAAAAAGAACTTTTAAGCCAAGCATTTAGCTGCTCCCTAAGATAAGGTACTACTCACCTCACTTTAGGATCTGTTACATTCAGTACAAGCCAATATTTCTCAAGAGCATTGCAAGGAACATTTCAAATCATCCACGTTATGTTATACAGATGCAAGAAAGATACTGAAGGGAACTCCATCCAGCCCAAGATGTAGGCAAAAAACCAGCATTGAATGTAATGCAACGGCACTTTCTGGGTGGGTCCTGGAGGCTCCCCGAAGCTTACTGGGCTGATATGAATATACAGTATTAGACAATTCGATTGGAGTTCTTGCCTACTGGGGCACCCCAAACCTCTCTGAGGGGGTGCCAGGTTCTGGCTCATTGTCCCCGATAGGCCTAAGAATTACATTCGCTTTGACTGATGCCACGGTCTAATACATTCATATCAGCCCGGGATAGCTCCAGGGAGCCGAAGAGGCTTCCCCATAAAAAAACTTTCTTTAGGTGTCATAACATAACAGGCTAAGAAGGTCAACACATTGGGACATGAAACGAGCAATAATGCCACTTTCATCTCACCGGTCCCATGGAATCCATCTCTACGTCATCTTCGCTATCCTCCTTTTCATTGCCCTTCTCCTTTCCCTTACTGCTTTCCTTCTCCTTGTCCGCAATCCCCCTTCCTAGTTTTATTCCAGCTGCTTCCTCCACCTCTGCTGGCAAGGAACTGAGAAAGAGACTTAATGTCATCATCTGTAAGGTATAGTTATTAGTGGGATGGGTGTAAGAGCCAGCTGACATGTTGTTTATATGGTGTAGTTATTAGTGGGATGGGTGTAGGAGCCAGCTGACATGTTGTTTATATGGTGTAGTTATTAGTGGGATGGGTGTAGGAGCCAGCTGACATGTTGTTTATATGGTGTAGTTATTAGTGGGATGGGTGTAGGAGCCAGCTGACATGTTGTTTATATGGTGTAGTTATTAGTGGGATAGGTGTAAGAGCCAGCTGACATGTTGTTTATATGGTGTAGTTATTAGTGGGATGGGTGTAGGAGCCAGCTGACCTGTTGTTTATATGGTGTAGTTATTAGTGGGATTAGAGGTTAGAGGTCGGACTTCGGATCCGAAGATTGCAGGTTCGAGTCCTGTCACGGTCGAGATAAATGCACATCACAGGCATTGTGTTAGTTGTAATTTTTAGTATCGGGCCCCTGCGAAAGGGGGATGGAACTTTCACCGATGACAACAAAGAAATGAGTGAGCTACTGAGGAAGCAGTACGACTCTGTTTTCAGCGAGCCATTAAACACACTAAAGATTGATAACCCAAATGAATTTTTCATGGATATGATATCAACATCAAATCATATATCAGACGTCACCCAATCCCCACTGGATTTTGAAGAAGCCATAAACAGTATGCCTATGCACTCTGCACCAGGCCCGGATTCTTGGAACTCCATATTCATCAAGAACTGTAAAAAACCACTATCGCAGGCCCTCCACATTCTGTGGAGACAAAGCCTAGATACTGGCGTTATTCCTGATATACTGAAAACAGCAGAGATAGCACCACTTCATAAAGGAGGAAATAAGGCAGAGGCAAAAAATTACAGACCGATAGCACTAACATCGCACATCATAAAAAATTTTGAGAGTGCTAAGAAGTAAGATCACAAAATACATGGAATCACAACATCTCCATAACCCTGGACAACATGGTTTCAGAACAGGGCGCTCTTGCCTGTCGCAGTTGCTGGACCACTATGATATGGTGTTAGATGCTATGGAAGACAAACAAAACGCTGATGTAATTTACACAGATTTCGCAAAAGCTTTTGATAAATGTGGCCATGGCGTTATTGCACATAAAATACGTTCAAAAGGAATTACCGGAAAAATAGGCAGATGGATCTACAATTTCCTGACCAACAGAACCCAATGTGTAATAGTCAACAAAATAAAATCCAGCCCATCAACCGTGAAAAGCTCAGTCCCCCAGGGTACTGTGCTTGCTCCAGTACTTTTTCTCATCCTCATATCGGACATAGACAAGAACACAACCTATAGCACTGTATCATCCTATGCAGATGACAATAGGATCTTCATGAGAGTAGGCAACATAGAGGACACGGCAAACCTCCAGTCAGATGTAGATCAGGTCTTTCTATGGGCTACAGAAAATAATATGGTGTTTAACAAAGATAAGTTCCAGCTCATGCGCTATGGAAAAATGAAAATTTAAAAACGGAAACCACATACAAAACTCAGGCAAATCATAACATAGAACGAAAAGGCAATGTAAAGGATTTGGGTGTACTCATGTCGGAAGACCTTACCTTTAAAGAACACAATAAAGTTGCCGTCACAACTGCAAGAAAAATGACAGGTTGGATAACAAGAACTTTTCACACTAGAGATGCTATACCAATGATGACACTTTTCAAAACGCTTGTGCTCTCTAGAGTGGAGTACTGCTGCACAATGACAGCCCCTTTCAAAGCTGGAGAAATTGCTGACCTGGAGAGCGTGCAGAGATCCTTTACTGCTAGAATCCACTCAGTAAAACATCTAAACTATTGGGACTGACTAAAGAGCCTAAATCTGTACTCCCTTGAGCGCAGGCGGGAGCGCTCAAGAATCAATTAAAAATAATTTACACGTGGAAAATATTAGAGGGGCTGGTCCCAAACTTGCACACAGAAATAACATCACATGAGACCAGAAGACATGGCAGGATGTGCAGAATACCCCCGTTGAAAAGCAGAGGTGCAACAGGTACTCTGAGAGAGAACTCTATCAACATCAGAAGCCCGAGACTGTTCAACACGCTTCCGCTACACATAAGGGGCATAACTGGCCGACCCCTCACAGTGTTCAAGAGAGAACTGGATAAGCACCTCCAAAGGATACCTGATCAACCAGGCTGTGACTCATACGTCAGGCTGCGAGCAGCCGCGTCCAACAGCCTGGTTGATCAGTCTGGCAACCAGGAGGCCTGGTCGACGACCGGGCCGCGGGGACGCTAAGCCCCGGAAGCACCTCAAGGTAACCTCAAGGTAAGGGATGGGTATAGGAGCCAGCTGACCTGTTAGTTATAAGGTGTAGTTATTAGTGGGATGGGTGTAGGAGCCAGTTGACCTGTTGTTTATAAGGTGTAGTTATTAGTGGGATGGGTGTAGGAGCCAGTTGACCTGTTGTTTATAAGGTGTAGTTAGTAGTGGGATGGGTGTAGGAGCCAGTTGACCTGTTGTTTATAAGGTGTAGTTATTAGTGGGATGGGTGTAGGAGCCAGCTGACCTGTTAGTTATAAGGTGTAGTTTGCGTGGGATTCAGGATTCAGGAGTCAACAAACTTTTGTAACTAATATGACAACACAAACTTTGTAATGAATATAACAACATAAACTTTGTATTGGATATGCAAACACAAACTTTGTATTGGATATGTCAACACAAACTTCATAATGGCCCCATCAGGCTACATCAACACAAACTTCATAACGGCGACATCAGCATAAACTGAATAATGGCTACATCAACACAAACTTCATAACGGCGACATCAGCATAAACTGAATAATGGCTACATCAACACAAACTTCATAACGGCGACAATCAGCATAAACTGAATAATGGCTACATCAACACAAACTTCAAAGTGGATGTGGAGAGGATGGTGAGAGGCCTACCTTCCCGCCCTGGGGAGTGGAACTGTTGTGTCCACCACCAGGAAGATACTCTGGTTCTGGCAGTGAAGACTTGCAAGGTTGACTGTCTCTCCCTTGGCAATCTGGGCTTGTGAGGCATACAATCTAGAAAATAACAGATTTAACATAGCATCATATATGTTTGTTATCGTTTGATAAGGAATTAGGTCCTCAGCTAACATCATTTCCAGGGCTATAAAATTATTAATACTGTAGCTAAACAACAAGTTGTTATGCAAGATGAATGATATTTTAAAGAAACTTTAGATTTTGTTAAGAAGTGGGGGATGAGTAATAAGAAACTAATGGCAAGCGTAAAGAAAAGCCTCTTAAAAATGCAGATGTTGCTACTGGGGCACTGTTGCTTCCTTACAAATTTGTCATTTTCTGTGAATGTGTCATATTATGTCCTCAGTCTCATTACTTGCTCCATTACTGCCTTCTGAATTGGATGTGAAGCAGCTCGGTTTACACATTTGCCTTAGCCATTGTGATTTTTTAACCTACTGTACCTGTTTCCTTCTCTTGCACTGACATACCTGTTATGGCCAACTGGTTCATCACCTTGTTTCTAGTGTTGTTTGTGCTCTGTATTACTTTCCTGCTGCCTTGTTGTTCAGCTTCACTTTATTGGGAAAAATACGTCCATTGCTTCCCACCATTTTTGGGTGAAGGCCATTAATTCTTGTGTGGTCTTACCACTGAGTTTAGTCTTGGATTGCATTCCTGCTAAGAATTATCTCATTCCTTCATAATTTTCAATTTTTTGTGGCTATCCCTTTTTTTTCACCTTTCTTTCAATCACATTTCCTTAGGTATTCAAATTAATTTAAAGACCTGTGTGAAGATGAGATCTAGTTTGGTCTGCCTCTCCTGATCTGATTCTCCATATCCATGTTTCCTCATGGGAATCCCTTTTTCCTAGTCTGTTTTTTTCCTAATTCCTAGTCATAATTAGAAGTCTTTGTCAGTTCTGACTACAATTAAAGCATGCTTTTCTTCAAGTGAGTGAGTGAGTGAGTGAGTGAGTGAGTGAGTGAGTGAGTGAGTGAGTGAGTGAGTGAGTGAGTGCAGGTGGGAGGAGGAGGCTGTCATATGTGAGAAAGAGAATTTCAGGAGAAAGTATGGGGAATGTGGTACTGACGCAAGGACCTCCTGCGGGTGGAGGAGAACATCCCTCATCCTGATCTCACGCTGATGTCTTGCAACTGCTTCTTGTGCAGATCCTATGTCACCACCACCACTTGCACTGCCACTACTCGCACTACCTCCACTGCTGCGATAACCACTGCCATCACCTGCAAACAGGTAGTTACATTTCAGAACAGCCTCCAAGATCCATTAAATTCCTGGAATTTACTCCTGATTATTTCCACTAATAGCCTACCATCTGTAATACTCTCCAGGTGTTTGAACCTTCATGCAATGAATAATCTTGGCTCATTCACTAGTTGACTAATGATTGATAGGTGGGACCAAGGAGCTGAAGTTCAACTCCTGCAAGCACAACTAGGTAAGAAGAATTAGATGATCACTTGGCATTAGGACAAATCTGTCATACCTTACCCACCTGAATACCATCAAGTGTACCACTCCTGAAACCCAGCTAAACAGCACCAGTTGCCCACCAACCCCACTTTTTAGGCACCAGTTGCCCACCAACCCCCTTTTGAAGCACCAGTTGCCCACCGACCCCCTTTTGAAGCACCAGTTGCCCACCGACCCCCTTTTAAAGCACCAGTTGCCCACCGACCCCATTTTTGAAGCACCAGTTGCCCGCCAACCCCAATTTTGAAGCACCAGTTGCCCACCAACCCCACTTTTGAAGCACCAGTTGCCCACTGGCTCACTTTTGAAGCACCAGTTGCCCACTGGCTCACTTTTGAAGCACCAGTTGCCCACCAACCCACTTTTGAAGCACCAGTTACCCACCGACCCACTTTTGAAGCACCAGTTGCCCACCAACCCACTTTTGAAGCACCAGTTGCCCACTGGCTCACTTTTGAAGCACTAGTTGCCCACCAACCCACTTTTGAAGTACCAGTTGCCCGCTGACCCACTTTTGAAGCACCAGTTGCCCACCAACCCACTTTTGAAGCACCAGTTGCCCACCAACCCACTTTTGAAGCACCAGTTGCCCACCAACCAACTTTTGAAGCACCAGTTGCCCACCAACCCACTTTTGAAGCACCAGTTGCCCACTGGCCCACTTTTGAAGCACCAGTTGCCCACTGGCCCACTTTTGAAGTACCAGTTGCCCACCAACCCACTTTTGAAGCACCAGTTGCCCACCAACCCACTTTTGAAGCACCAGTTGCCCACCAACCCACTTTTGAAGCACCAGTTGCCCACCAACCCACTTTTGAAGCACCAGTTGCCCACCAACCCACTTTTGAAGCACCAGTTGCCCACCAACCCACTTTTGAAGCACCAGTTGCCCACCAACCCACTTTTGAAGCACCAGTTGCCCACCAACCCACTTTTGAAGCACCAGTTGCCCACCAACCCACTTTTGAAGCACCAGGTGCCCACTGGCCCACTTTTGAAGCACCAGTTGCCCACCAACCCATCATTGGAGCACCGGTCATCTCCAGCTTACATGTGGAGCACTATTGGGTCCCTTCAGAACATCCTGTACCACCACCACCACCTCTTGACCTATTATGAGTCCACAACCTTCCCACGCAAGGCTTTCTTTATGCATTATCATAGAAGATGTGGTCATCATCTATGCCTCCTGTGATACCTTTTGCCCAGCAAACAAGCCTGAGGCTCCGGCCTCAGGCGGAGCCTCACATACATACATATACGCTCAATAGTTGGCTACATGGTCAGCACCCCCCTGTACTACACACATGTATAATATATATACATATATATATATATATATATATATATATATATATATATATATATATATATATATATATATATATATATATATATATATATATATATATATATATATATATATATATATATATATATATATATGTCGTACCTAATAGCCAGAACTCACTTCTCAGCCTACTATGCAAGGCCCGATTTGTCTAATAAGCAAAGTTTTCATGAATTAATATATTTTCTCTAATTTGTTTCTTATGAAATGATAAAGCTACACATTTCATTATGTATGAGGTAATTTTTTTTTATTGGAGTTAAAATTAACGTAGATATATGACCGAACCTAACCAACCCTACCTAACCTAACCTAACCTATCTTTATAGGTTAGGTTAGGTTAGGTGGCCGAAAAAGTTAGGTTAGGTTAGGTTAGGTAGGTTAGGTAGTCGAAAAACAATTAATTCATGAAAACTAGGCTTATTAGGCAAATCGGGCCTTGCATATTAGGCTGAGAAGTGCGTTCTGGCTACTAGGTACGACATATATATATATATATATATATCAGTACTGCAATATTGTATTTTATAGTAAAATAAAAAGAGGCCACAGAAGTTTGTTCTACTCTCATACCAACCATGCAGTAACAACACCAGCCACCTTCAACTTACCTGCTTCAGCCTTGTTATGGTTGTCCTCGTCTTTTCCTGAAAAGTGGAAGTCTTGATCCTTGCCACTAGCCACAGCTGACCCTAAGGCACTGCGCTGACCCCAGGTGTTCGTAAATCCTTCCTGGGGGTCACAATGATTCTGAACAGTGAAAACAGTTTTCTTTGAGCATTTGACCTGTGAGTGAGTTTGATGACTATTGTTTAGTAAATCTTTTTTGTCTGCTATTAATCTGTCCAACATTTTGTTATGGTTGTGTTGAATGGATGATACTTATCTTACTATGGCTTTAGTATAGAATAAATGATACTTATCTTACTATGGTTTTAGTATAGAATAAATGATACTTATCTTACTATGGTTTTGTATCGAATGATATTTATCTTACTATGGTTTTGTATATAATGAATGATACTCATCTTACTACGGCTTTAGTATATAATGAATGATACTTATCTTACTATGGTTTTGCATAGACTGATACTTATCTTACTATGGATTTAGTATACAATGAATGATACTTATCTTACTATGGCTTTGGTATACAATGAATGATATTTATCTAACTATGGCTTTAGTATACAATGAATGATACTTATCTTACTATGGCTTTGTATAGAATGATACTTATCTTACTATGACTTTGGTATACAATGTGAATAGGATAATGGATGATGAAGTTGTAAGTGATATATGGAGGAGTGAAGTGAAGACAACTACCATCTCCATCAATACAAGAAATACCTACACAAACTTTAGCTGCATCTTTCCTATTGCAACTTACACCTTACACTGTACAAAATAGTAACAGGAATTGATAAAATCGACAGGGAAGACTTCCTGAGACCTGGAACTTCAAGAACAAGAGGTCATAGATTTAAACTAGCTAAACACAGATGCCGAAGAAATATAAGAAAATTCACCTTCGCAAATAGAGTGGTAGACGGTTGGAACAAGTTAAGTGAGAAGGTGGTGGAGGCCAAGACCGTCAGTAGTTTCAAAGCGTTATATGACAAAGAGTGCTGGGAAGACGGGACACCACGAGCGTAGCTCTCATCCTGTAACTACACTTAGGTAATTACACTTAGGTAATTACTTGCTTTCTCATCATACTACACACATGCAACACTGCAGGGAATGAGTACAAATGGTGTTGATGTTTATACAAAAGTAGTTAGAGGACTGTAAACGTATATATCCCAGAGACGGCTGACAATGTTTGAGTGATCTTTTCTGTCCTGTTGTATAATATATACAATATAATATATAAATATAACATCAAGGTTTAACTGTAAGTTTAGTCTGTTTGGTTGGCCTGGGCCATGTGTTTGGTTAGAGGTTGTTGGTCACGGTGCCTAAGTCCCAGTGTAGTAGTAGTAGTAATAGTAGTAGTAGTAGTAGTAGTAGTAGTAGTAGTAGTAGTAGTAGTAGTAGTAGTAGTAGTAGTAAGCATCCATCAGTCTCAGGAGACTATGGAGTTGTGCTCTGGTTGCCAGTCTGAACTGGCCTCTCCTGGGCGCAAAGCCAGGATAGGTTCATACGGAGGAGAAGCTGTCACCCATGCAACAGGTCCCCACCCTCTCTATGACGCCAAAACTCTCCAAATGAAACGTAAGTGCCATCACAGGAACTGTCAGAACAAGGTTGAAGTCAACACTGTACTGTACTGCCCTAGGGGCTCCAGCTCCAAAATTTACCTCGAAGTTTGTAAAAGAAGGCACAGGGACTCCAAACCCGGAGATCGCCGTGGTCGGGGCCGGAGAACAACCACCCCAGCCTCCTGAAGCAGTGCTTGGGCCGCACGATACCCAGGAGGTGGACGTCTAAGTCCCGCACCTACGGGTTCCAGACAGAGAACGTCACACTCTCCTTTCACCCGAGGCCGACTTTCTTCATGACCCAGCAGAAAGAAGAGTGATAATTATTAATTATATTATTATTAGAATAATAATTATAATAATAACTGTTGTAATTAATAATTATTACTCTTCCTTCTGCTGGGTCATGACAGAAGGGCAAACCGTTATCTTTCCCAATGTGTAGGAAAGATAACGGTGTAATAA
This sequence comes from Procambarus clarkii, assembly GCF_040958095.1. Taxonomy (NCBI): domain Eukaryota; kingdom Metazoa; phylum Arthropoda; class Malacostraca; order Decapoda; family Cambaridae; genus Procambarus; species Procambarus clarkii. The sequence goes on from NC_091186.1 coordinate 12,084,675, forward strand.
AATCCAAAAAACCAGCATTGAATGTAATGAAACGCCATTTTCTGGGTGAGTCCCGGAGGCTACTGGGGACCACGAGCCAGAACCTGGCCATCTCTAGAGAGGCAAGGGGAGCAATGGCCTATAGTAACCCCCATGTAACTGGAAGCATTCTATGTCTGCCATCGACCGGGTTAGGCACCCACAAAGGTAGGCATCCCAAAACAAACCACTATTCTGGTGAAAATTGCAACCAAAAGCCGAACAAGTGAATAGAACTCCCCAAACAAAAACGAGCAAACTAGTATGACGTCACCCATCGTCGCACCGCTGTCTGCGCAGCCCCCCCTCCTTGGGAAGGGGGAAGGGGTAGCCGGTCGGCCGAGCGGACAGCACACTGGACTTGTGATCCTGTGGTCCTGGGTTCGATCCCAGGCGCCAGCGAGAAACAATGGGCAGAGTTTCTTTCACCCTATGCCCCTGTTACCTAGCAGTAAAATAGGTACCTGGGTGTTAGTCAGCTGTCACGGGCTGCTTCCTGGGGGTGGAGGCCTGGTCGAGGACCGGGCTGCGGGGACACTAAAAAGCCACGAAATCATCTCAAGATAACCTCATGGTAGCCCCAGACCTACTGCGCCAGCGATCCACACCCCAGTTCTAAGGCTGGATGTCAAAACACACAAAAAATTTCCAACCGGAGGGAGGGAGGGATGCCGGGAGCCTCCAGGACTCACCCAGAAAATGACGTTTCATTACATTCAATGCTGGTTTTCTGGGGGGAGCCCTTTCGGCTCCCCAGAGCTAACTACCCACAGAGGAAAAGTGAAGGGACTTACCCGGGAAGCAGTCGCCACTCACTCCCCAACTCTAAGCCGAGACAATTGGCTGCAACTGCCAACCCAAAGCGACACAGGCCCTACTAGGCCCAGGAACATTCACGAGATAACTCGCAGCCCCTGTTTGACCATCAAAATCCCCACACCCGAATGTCAGCCCAGGACATGTTGCCAAAAACAGCAATAGAGCAGCAAACTTGGAAACTTCATGGGCACGGGGATAGAATGCAGGCTGGCTAGCCTTCACAACCCTGCTGATGACCTGGGAGACTCACACCCACGAACAGGGAAGAAGGGAAACTGGATCAACCCAAAGCACGTCCCCGGACACAGAGGCTAAGGCGCGCAAATAACGGCGGAGGGCCGCAACTGGACACAAAATACGATGCACCCCCGGCCCGACCAGCCAAACATCAAGCATCAACAACCGATGGACCCCTCTGGAAAGCAGCAGTTTCATCCTTTGTCAGAAAAGAAGGAGAAGGCTGCAGATGAACAAACTTATTGCCACGACCGAAGGAGCAGAAAACCCCTGCGCCGGAGGTGAGCATGAAGCTCACCGACCCGACCCCTAGAGGCCAATGCCAACAGAAAAAGAGCCTCCGCGAAACAATCCTGAACCGAAGGGGCCACAACAAACCATGGAGAAGAAAGAAAAAACAGCACTCTGTCCAATGACCAGGACAGCTCAAGCAGCGCATGAGCAGGCAGAGGTGAAATGATGCACGAGACAGCTTGTGAAACGGCACACACACAAAATCAATACCGAAAGCAAGCTGAAGAGGCTCCTTCAAATGAGGCGACAGTATGGGACAAGATGACTGCCCCGAACCTCCACAAGAGAAGAACAAGACCACGCCAACAAATGCAGCTACCTAAGAAGGGCAGAAGGAAAAGGAAGGACCGCCAAAAAAACCCACACTGTCGCCAAGAAGAAGCACGCAGGTGGGACACCAACAAAGCCACCCGACCACCAACAGAAGGTGAGAGATTCGAGGCAGAACAGAACCAGCCCCGCCATGGGCCAATTGAGCCCAGGAAGAGGCGGAACCGCAGGAAGATCTCGGGTGCGACCACTGAGCCAGCAGAGCCGGAAACCCAAGCCGGCAAAGGAGGAGATGGAATGTCTGCCGTACAGAAAAACATCCCAACGCCAGCGAGCCCGCCAGAAGACTACAGTCCCGATGCAAAACTCCAGAGAAGGGACACTGAGAGACCGTGAAAATGCCAACAGACAGGGTAAGCCAGGAAACCAGGAACCCAAACCTGGCAATAGGAGGGCCAAAAGGCACAAACAAAACACACATCCATGTGTAGGATAAAATGAGAAAACGGAAAAACACAAGAGAAAGACCAGAAGAAAAGCTCCAGCACTAACGGCCAGAGACAAGAGCGTAGAAGGAAGATGAGGAACGAAGAAGGCAAGTAGCAAACGGGAATGAAAGGGACACGACCAACAACATACACCCAAAGAGATTAGAGATTATACATCCATACAGATTAGAGTCGCCGAGCATGTTCCAACAAGTCACGCCAACAACACAGTAGTGTGATATGTCCCAACACAAGACTAAAAGGAAAAAGGTGCAAAAGGTATGCCACCAGACCAGTACCCGAACCAAGGAGTACGAGCTACGAGGATATGATCACCACATTTAAGATTCTCAAAGGAAGTGAGAAGGTAGAGAAAGACTGAGTACAGGACCCCAGGGACACATGCACCAGGGGACACCGGCGGAAAGAGAGCCCAAACGAGCCATAGAGACATGGGAAAGAAGTACTGTATTTAAAAAGCAATTCTGAAATTAGAAAGCAAGGCAAAGGCGCCTCACACAATGTTCTTTATATGGTCCTCAGGTGACAGTTTTCTATCTAAAATCACAAACTTCAACACAAACATGTGTCACAGAGGGAGAGTGTCAAAGAGCCTCCATGGCTCACCTAGAAACTGTCTTTTCATTACATTAAACCTTGGTTATATTCACATTAAATTCCATTTGTTAATTGTAGCTCCTTTTGTGCTCAATTTGCCTCTGGCTCTGATGATGCTAAGTTCTACATAAGCAATTGCATCAATTGCAGACGAGAAGTCACAATAACGTGGCTGAAATTTAAGTCACAAACGTGACTTAACATAATCTTACCCTTCCATTTATCTATCTTTCTTTCTTTTTCTTTTTTTCTTTTTCTTTTTTTCTTTCTTTTTCTTTTTTTCTTTCACTTGTTTTCTCTTTCGATCCCTCTCTTATTCGTATTACTATCCCCTTTATTACACCTTACCTTTCGTACCCTTTGCCTTGCTTTTTCTTCCTCTAAGATTTCCTTCTCCTCACCTCTCTTGCCTATTTATTGCCTTTGCCTCCTTCCCTCATCACAATCGACTTGAGAATGGTCCAGGACAGACCGAAACGTCGTCGTCCGTTCACTTTCTAGTGTGTGGTTTGGTCAACAATTGTATAAGTCCCTTAAAATGGAAAAATTAACTCTGGAGGGTTAATATTACATCTTCCTTTCCAACTGAATAAGTTAAGAAATACAAAAAATAAAAAACATATAAAAATATTCTGTCACTAAGAAAGAAACAAACACACATCACTGAAAGAGAGTAGAGTTAGGGGAAACATAATTATCACATGCAAAATTTTCAGGGAAACTGATAGGGCTGATAAAGACAGTTATTTAGTTATTTAGCACGGGGTGACACTTGCACAAGGGGACACAGGTGCAAACTGAGCACCCACAAGACCCAGAGATATTATAAAAAAAAAAATCAGTGCAATTGTAGTGAACCAATGGAATGCACTAAGTGAGGTGGTGAAGGTAGACTCCATACACAATTGCAAGTGTAGATAAGATACAACCAAACCAACTCATAAAAGGAAAAGAGATAGAAGTGGCGTACCTGTGTGTTGGGTCTGGAGTGAGGGCTGACAGCTCTGGTGCCCCACAGGTAGAGGGCATTGTTGATTGTGCCGGCCACAGTGAACGTCGACCCGCACTCGACCATCTGTCTCACACCACACCAAACACAACTAATAAATCCTTGTCAAATGTGAAAACAATAACAAAGTTTGGTCATTCTGCTACTTGAATAACCAAGAATTTGGTGAAATTAGAAGTGCAGATGGTAATGAGTATCTTACTAAATGCTGAATAAAATAAAATACATGACTATAAATAGTTAGGTTACGTATGGTTAAGTTAGATATGCAGTGTCTGCAGTGTCCTTTGCTTGCCATTTTCATTTTTATTTTGCACCGTACACTGGGTCCTGTTTTCTGCCACTAGGATCATATTGGCCTGTTCCTGGAGCCAATATGATCCTCCTGTTTAGATAGTACATATTGTAACTGTGGACCATCGTACATACATAGACATAATGGACAATTAGATACTATAGTAGAATTTGGTGCTATTCCCTTTATAGTCTGATAAAAATAAAGCTAAAAACCAAACTTAAATATTCCTAGGAATAGTATAACACTTATATGTACTATATTAGGCCTCAGATAGCAGTTATTAGGCCTAGGAATGTTAGGTTAGGTTAAGTTTTCTTTGCAACATCAGCACAGAAACATTTCCGGTTTGTCCAAATTCAATTGTACCGATTTCTACTTTCCAATTTCTGTCTATATTTTATGTCAATAGATGTACGATGGTCTTCATCGTTACTGTAAGTATTACCTAAATAGGAGGATTGGTTGGAATGCTGGGCCTTGAGAAATATGTGCATTACATTATTTTGTAGGTTATGAGGCTTAAATCTTAGAGCAGGATATGAGGAATATATGGCAGAGCAGAATATGAGGAATATATGGTATAGTAGGATATGAGTAATATATGGAGGAGCAGGATATGAAGAATACTGTATATGGTAGAGCAGAATATGAGAAATATATGGTATAGCAGGATATGAGGAATATATGCTAGAGCAGGATATGAGGTACATTAGAACAGGATATGAGGAATATATGCTAGAGCAGGATATGAGGTACATTAGAACAGGATATGAGGAATATATGCTAGAGCAGGATATGAGGTACATTAGAGTAGGATATGAGAAGTATACAGTAGAGCAGGATATGAGGAGTATATGGTAGAGCAGGATATGAGAAGTATATGAGGAGCTGAATCGTGAAATTCAACTTACTCAGAAGTTATATGATGATATGAGAGCTTACAGTAACAATTTTAGAAGACATGCTGCGGACAAGCACTGGCTGACTGACGGAGCGAGTATTTCCCTTGCCGAGCTGGCCCTCGCAGTTACGGCCGAATGTCAAAACCTGCAGCCGGGAGAGGAGTGGTATTAGCTGTCAACATTTTAGTATGCACATGTCTTGAAGAAGTTCACTTTCCACTCTAGATACACCAGCTTAAAGTATTTCAGTACTAAAAAGCTAACACCCATGCCCACACACATCTACATATATAAGATGGTTAAGATGGTTAGATGCCTACACACATCTATACACATAAAATACCCATGCACACACACATCTACACATACAAAACACCCATACTTGCACAGATCTATTCGTAAAATATCCATTCCCGCACCACACTCACATAAATCATCCGTGCTCACACACATCTAGACCAGAAAAAGGCTCTTGACAGAGTCCCACACAAGAGGGTGTTCTGGAAACTGGAATGTACTGGAGGAGTGACAGGAAGACTTCTAACATGGATGATAATTTTCTGACAGAAAAATGAGGGCAGTAATCAGAGGCAATGTATCAGACTGGAGAAACAGGGTTCAGATCTTATACCAGTAATGTTCATTGCTTACATTAACTGTCTACTAGCAGGAATACAGAATTATATGAACATGTTTGCTGATGATGCTAAGCTACTAGGGAAGATAAGAAACTTAGACGATTGTTATGCCCTTCAAGAAGACCTAGACAAAATAAGTGTATGGAGCAACACTTGCCAAATAAAATTTAATGTAAATAAATGCCACATAATGGAATGTGGAATAGGAGAAAATAGGCCACACACAACCTACAAATTATGTGAAAAAGCTTCAAAGAATTCTGATAAAGAAAAAGATCTAGCGGATAGAAAATTGTCGCCTAAGAACCATACATGAAACACTGTACAAGGAGCATATGCTGTGCTTTCCAATGTTAAAATCACTTTTAAGTACATGGAGAGTGAAATATTGAATAAATTGTTCATGAACTTTGTGAAACCAAAATGTGAATATGCTTCAGTGGTATGGTCTCCATATTTCAAAAAGCTCATCAATAAACTGTAAAAGGTGCAAAAGCATGCAACCAAATGGCTCTTTGAGGTGAAAAACAAGAGCTACAAGGAGAGACTGCAGGCATTAAATATTTGTATTTTCTTCTAGTTAAAAATAGAAGCAAAATAGATGATATGACCACTACAGTACACACAAAACCAGCGTTGAATGAAATGAAACGCCAATTTCTGGGTTGAGCCCTGGAGGCTCCCTGAAGCTAACGGACTGATATCCATTATATTAGTCTAGAGTATCAATTAATTCGATTGTTGAGCCTACTAGGAACCACGAGTCAGAACCTGGTTCCCTCAGAGAGACGAAGGGAGCAATGGTTTATGAACACTCCACTTTGTGAGAGTATAGTCATGTCTGCCATTGATTGGAGGTATCACCCAGACCGTCCATTCCATGGCCAGGGGAATGAACCGGGACAGGCTGTCTGCCTGTCCCGGATCCCTATAACCAAAACGTGGCAGCCTCGGGGCATCCGAGTGGGCAACCAACCTAGCCCGTTGCAGCAACATAAACCTAGCATGCAATGCTAGGTACAGGTGGCTGATACCACCTGTACTCGAACCTCATTGTCAAGAGAATAGGTAAATTGGAGTACGAGCAGAGAACATGACTCGCAAGACTCTTGCGAGTCAAAGGTGTCAATAACACCTTTGTCGTTGACACCTCTGTTTTGCCTTTTGACAGAGGCAAAACAGGTGACTGTCATCCTGAGACAAGGGCCCAGAGCAACCTTCAAACTCACACAAGACGAGGTGGAATTCAGAAGATGCATACATCAGTCAACTGAGCCCAATGAGGTTTTCCAAGGCCTGCAGGCTGTCTGCTATGGGAAGCCCTGGCAAAGTACTGGTACTGCAAAACTCGTTAGGCCCAAACTAACAAGGGAGAACTGCTAAAAACTGAACCCCTGCGATGTGTAGAATCACTGAGGCCTAGAGGAGAGCCATCAAAATACCTGAAGTGGACCAATAGCCAAAGAAGACAGACCCCCTCCATGTAAGGAAAACAAAATTATAAAGAAAACCCTTCAAAAGTATAACGTCCCCAGAAGGAACAAGAACGCAGCCGCTTTGTAGGTATGCAAGCTATGCAATACCTTGCGCCCTCACCAGCAACAATACCACTTCCTACCCAAGGCCAAACAAAGGCCACGAAAACCCCAGCTGGCTTATGGGTAGGGTAAATGCTAGCAGCAAAGACCCCTACGGAAGCGGTTCCCGAAAGCTCTATGAAAGGTAACCCTAGAACTCAAGGGTAGTACTTACAGGGTACTTAAGGAAGGTAGCGATAAGCGTATACAGCCCCAGTACACTTAAATTTCTCCTGGCCACCGCACTACAAACAGCAGGACACACTACTAAGGTACATATACTGCCAAGAATTTGAGGCCAGAGTCAATGACTACCCCAGATCGCATCAGCCAACAAACTGAAGGTGTGAGTAGCTGGCGTGGGGGTCTGGGGCTTCCCCCTTCCTCTCCTGGGGAAGGGGAGGGCTGCACAGACAAGCGGCACGGTGGCAGTGTGTGACGTTTGCATGTTTCTTTAGGTTGGGTGAGTTCTGCCTCTCTGTTCGGTCTTTGGTTGCAATTTTTTTTTTTTTACCATGTGGGGTATGTTTTGTTATGCCTACCTTTCTGGGTGCTAACCCCAGTCGATAGCAGACATCGAATGCCCCCAAATACAAGGGAAGTTTTCATAGGCCATTGCTCCCTTTGCCTCTCTTTTTTTTTTTCCTCTCCCAAAAGGGGGGCCAGGTTCTGGCATGTGGTCCCTGGTAGGTTGAACCCCAATTGACATGCCCCAGACTATTATGATGTATATCAGTCTGATAACTCCAGGGAGCCGGAGGGGCTCCCAACAGAAAACATTAGAAACTTCACTTTTGCTGAGTGGTAGATAGTTAGAACAAATTAAACAAGAAGGTGGTGGAGGCAAAAATCATCAGTAGTTTCAAAGCATCATATGACAAAGAGTACTGGGAAGATGGGACACCACGAGTCCAGTTATGGCCCTCGCAGTAACTGTAGCTCTCGCCCTGTAACTACACTTAGACCTAAATACAAAAAACACCAAAGCCCATGCACACACATTGTGACACAGGTGGTGTTACATGTGGTGCCCCTAGTGGTGATACATGTGTTACATGAGGTGAATCAAGTGTTGCCCCTAGTGGTGACACAGGTGGTGTTACATGTGATGAGTCAAGTGGTGTCCCCAGTGGTGACACAGATGGTGCCCCTAGTGGTGACACAGGTGGTGTTACACGTGGTGAGATATGCAAGAGCAACAAGAAGAGTGACGGCGCACCTGTCCAGTCTCTGTGAGGATGGCAGTGTGAGAGGGCCCCATGGCCACATCCACCACCCGGCACCCCACACTCTTCACCCGTGTGGCCACCAGTGCCTTCTCTACGTCTTTCTGTGGCAACCAAAGAGCAGGCAATGTTTTAGTAGACAAATTTAATGCTTAAAGTTACATAATTACACTAGTGACCTAACCTTCAAAAGTACCTTCTTCAGTTCATTCTTCAGTAGGACAAAATTATCTTGGTTTCAGTGAAATAATTTAGCATAGCTGCAGAACAGGTCTATTATCTTGAAATTCATTCCAAAATTTAAAAAGAAACCCAGAAATCTATTTCTTCAGCTCATAACCATGTCCCTGGGTGGGACAGAGACAATTGGGCACACTTCCTTTCACTTGATGCCTCTGTTCACCTAGTAGTAAACAGGTACCTAAGAGTTAGGTTGTGTGATGCATCCTGGCAAAGATCAGTAGCTGGCCTAAGTGAACCTTGATAGGTCTAACAGCCTTCCTGTTCCTGACTATGGAAAACCCTGCACCTCGGTCTTAGGAGTGTCCCTACTTTACCTTAATGTTATACTAAATGTCAATGTCACTTTGAACATGTAACATCGCCCCTCCCAACTTTGATCTCGATACATCATCTCTCATAACTTTGGATGTACAAGTAAACATTCCCCCATTACTCTAAACTTGCTGCTAAGCTCCAACATTTCCTTGAACTTGTTGCTAAGCTCTAACATTTCCTTGAACTTGCCGCTAAGCTCCAATATTTCCTTGAACTTGTTGCTAAGCTCCAACATTTCCTTGAACTTGTTGCTAAGCTCTAACATTTCCTTGAACTTGCCGCTAAGCTCCAATATTTCCTTGAACTTGCTGCTAAGCTCCAATATTACCTTGAAATTGCTGCCAAGGTCCACTATTTTACTGAACTTGCTGCTAAGCTCACTTTTATACTGAACTTGCTGCCAAGCTCCAACATACTTCTGAACTTGCAGCTATGGTCCAACATTACCCTGAACATGCTGTTAAGCTCCAATAATACCCTGACCTTACTGTTAAGCTCTAGCAATACTTTGAACTAATTGCTGCACTCACCAGTGAACCTGAACTTACTTCTAAGTTCAAATTACCTTGAACTTGATGCTGAAGAGTCCTCCTCCCTCTGAAAGCCCCAGCTTGTTTCTAGTGTTCTTGCCAAAGGCAAGCATGGCCCCCTGGTCAGTGAGCAGCAGGGTCCCGTCACCCCCACACTTTACGTTGGACACCACCACATCCTCGGGAAGCTCGATTTCCGTTGGCAGGCACCTAGGGAAATGATGGGTGGGAAGGTGTGGCTAGCCACATGGGGGATGAAAAATTATAGATATGGCACTTGGAGATGAAAAGGTACAGGTACGCACCTGGCGATGAAAAGGTACAGGTATGCACCTGGAGATGAAAAGGTATAAGTCTTACCTGCATCTTACTTGGAGAGGGCCTTGGGAGTTCTACTCCCCGAGCCCAGCATGGGACCAGGTTTGACTTGTGATAACCTAGTTCAAAAGGCTGTTGCTTGAAGCTGCCCGTAGGCAGCTACAAGCACATATCCACTACAACCCGGTTGGTCTGGTACTTCTTGCCAGAACTCATCCAATTCTCTACTTTTCTTCCGGCAATATTTCAAATGGTTGGTGGGAGGGTATTGAACAGCCATGGACACCTGATTCTGATCGTGCCTAAGGCACCTTTACTTCTCACTGGTTCTATTCTGCATTTCTTTCCATATCTATTGCACCAGTCTGTTGGTATTCTACCATGCAAATTTGGGACCTAACCCCCCTAATACTGTATCTTCTATGTATATATTATTTGACACCTCTCTTGTCTCCTTTCCAGAGAGTAAATTTTGAGGGATTTGAGGTAGTTCCAATAATTTAGGGGCTTTACCGTGTCTGTGTTTACTGTATATGTTCTCTGTATTTCCTCTATTTCACAAATCTCTCCTATGCTGAAAGAGGTGAGTAATGAGCAGTATTCAAGATGGGACAGCACCAGTGACTTAGTATTAGCATTACTGTGAGATCCCAGGATTTAACACTCTCATAATCCATCCTGTCATTTTCCTAGCTCTTGCTACATTTGTTTGGTTATATTCACTAAATGTCAGGTTGTCAAACATCATAATTCCCAGATCACATAATCCCCCAGACACCCAGAGATGAAAAGGTGTAGGAAGGTACCTGGAGATGAAAAGGTGTAGATAGGCACCTGTAAGTGAAAGGGTGTAGAGTTCCTCCATTATCTCTTTCTGTGCTAGAATAATTAGTTGAGAATAGGTATGAGAGGATCTTTTTGCAACCTCATCCCTAAATAAATTATTTATAGTTTAGAATTAATGTGTTGTTCTAAAACCAGCCTGTTCTCTCATAAAAATGCAATTGTTTTGCCTAACCAGAAATATATGAATCCAAGCACCCTGACTAATCTGTCAAAGCTAATGCAGAGAAAATGTCAATATTATGGTGAAATAAATTTGACTACAGTAATACATCACATTTTCACGGATTGGTCGATTCTGTAAAAATTGCAATGTATTTGGTGAGCAAACCGGTTGCCTAAAGTCCCTGGAACTTTAATCAAATGTTCTCCTGTTTTCATCTGTCTTCACCTTTTCTGGTATGTAAACACAATGTCTATAACTACCCCATTTCCATCCTAATGTCCCTGATTCAGTCTTTCATCCATTACTCCCTCCCTCTCTATCATACTTACAAGTCGTCCTCATTCCCAGTTCCCAACCTGCCCCCTTCTCCGCGACCCCAGGTCAGCACGACACCCTCCGCTGCCACCACCACCACATGTTGACTCCCGCAGCTGATGCCTCCTACGTCCACTGCTAGCAAGCGCTCTGTGGAGGTGATGCTAATTAGTACAGGGGGTAGATGAGATGTTGATTAGTTTGTGGAACACTGCTGATTTACAGAATTTTGCTAGCTTGGAAGGGGAGTAAATTAATAATCAGTGAAGAGCTTCCCTAGTTCTTCACTGATTAGTGAAAATGTGTTTATTAGAATTGGGAAGGTGGAACTTCACTAGTTTATGGGTGGGAGGCAATGATTAGTGGGTAAAAGATGTTTTATTAATACAATGGAGGTGGTTCTGATTAGTGTTGGGGGGATGTCTTGATTGTGTATAGAAAGAGGAAGATGCTGACTAGTGTTTGGGAGTGAACTGGTGAATGTGGGCTGAGAAATGTTTACAAGTGTGTCAGAGAAGGGAGGTTGATTAGTGTTCGGAATAGGGAGGTGTTGGTTGGTATGAGCGAGGTATTGGGAGATGGTGATAAATGCATAAGACAATAAATTGAGGGTGAATATTAAGGTAGTACTATCAGCCTGGTAGTAACTAATGGAGTACAGCAAGGATCAATGCTAGCCAAATAATGTTTATAGCTATATTAATTACCTGCCTGAGGGAACATAAGAGTTACATAAATATGTTTGCAGATGCTGCAAGAATACTCAAGCAAAATAAGTCTCAAAGAGACCACAATATCCTTCAACATGAACTGAACAAACTAAGCAACTGCAATAAATGTTGGCTAATAGAATTTAACATGGAAAAATGCAATTGAAGTGGGGAAGGTTATGACACAGATCCTAAGTTACCAACAGCCTAGGCAATAGAATATTAGTGAAAACAAGGAAGGAAAGGAAGCTTACAGTGACTGTTGCAAGGTAATGTCACCACACGACCACATAAACAGCAAAATGAATTAAACATATCAATGAAAAAAAACCAGCATTAAATGTAATGAAACGCCATTTTCTGGGTGTTACCCAGAGGCTCCTCGGAGCTTACTAGGCTGATATGCTACTGTCAAACTTTGCCATCAGTCATGTGTATGGAGTTCTGTGGGCCTACCAGGGACCACGAGCCAGAATCTGGCCCCTCAGAGAGACATGGGGAACAATGGCCTATAGAAACTCCCGTGTGGTTGGAAGCATTCTTTGTCTGCCATCAACCGGGTCTGGCACCAAGAAAGATAAGCATCCCAAAACAAACCCCTATTCTGGTGAAAATATTGCTACAAAAGCCGAACAAGTGGATAGAACTTCCTTAAAAGAAACGAGCATGACGTCAATGCTCACTCCCTCTTACCTTCCCTCCTCGACTCACTCCCTCCCTTCCTGCCCGACTCACTCCCTCTTTCCTTCCCTCCCCGACTCACTCCCTCCTTCCCTCCCTCCCTTCCTGCCGGACTCACTCCCTCTTTCCTTCCCTCCCCGACTCACTCCCTCCTTCCCTCCCTTCCTACCAGACTCACTCCCTCTTTCCTGCCCCCCCCAGACTCACTCCCTCCCTCCCTTCCTGACTCCCTCTCTCCCTGACTGACTTCCTCCCTCCCTTTCTGTCTGACTCCCTCCCTCCCTGACCAACTCCCTCCTTCTCTTCCTGTACGACTCCCTCCCTGACTGACTCCCCCCTCTCTGACTGACTCCCCCTCTCCCTGACTGACTCCCTCCCTCCCTCCCTGACAGACTCTCTCCTTCCCTTCCTGTCCGACTCCCTCCCTCCCTCCCTGACTGACTCCCTCCCTCCCTTCCTCCATGAACGACTCCCTCTCTCCCTCCATGAATGACTCCCTCTCTCCCTCCATGAACGACTCCCTCTCTCCCTCCCTCCCTTCCTGTCCAACTCCCTCCCCCCCTCCTTGACTGACTTCCTCCCTTCCTTCCTGTCTGACTCCCTCCCTTCCTGACCAACTCCCTCCCTCCCTCCCTGACCAACTCCCTCCCTCCCTTCCTGACCATTATCCCCAGGTAGTCCCTTCCAATGCTCCCTTCTCTCCCAACACCACCCACCCACCCCACCCCCTCCTACACCATGCGCCTCGAGCCACAGCCATACAGGATTAATACAGTACAGCCCGCCGCCTGGCTTTCATATCCGGCCAAACACCCACTTTTCTGGCTCCCATGGACATTTTGGCCGGATAGTGAGATAACTTTATCCGGTCTCGATTTTAGCCAGATAAGGGCGTTTTCCGGATGGTCGGATTCCGGATAATCACGTGTCTACAGTACTTATAGTAACGACGAGGACCATAATATATATACCAACATACAACAAAATTAGAACAAAGAAATCTAAACTATTGAGTTGGACAAACCAGAAAACTATTTTTTACTTGTGTTGCTTTGACAAACTAAACCCAACCTAATCTCCTTAGCCCTAATACACCATATCTGAGGCCTAATATAATACAAATATGGGTTTGCTATACTAGGCTTAGAAATATTAAGTTTGTGTTTTAGCTTCATTTATTTTAAAAGAATTCCTTACTAGTCAGTATACTACTAACTATAAGCTAAGAATGTACAAATTCTAACTATTGACGATCGTCACAATAGGTGCGATCTGTACAGGAGGATGGGGTAGAATAATATACAAAATCTATTCTTCAGTAACAGTAACTGGGGAATGGAAAAGCCGTCTGGAGAAAGTTGTGTCATAAATATAATACAGCTATTTTTAGGACTGCATATGGAGAAATATATATATCGAAGATGGGACTCCACAAGCATAACTCTTTCTGTAACTACAATTAGGTAATTATACAAACCACACATACCTTACTTTGCGGTAAACATGCGATAGTTCCAAGGATCAACGTCCCCACGGCTTGGTGTCTGACCAGGCCTCCTGGTTGGTGGTCTGGTCAACCAGGCTGTTGGACACAGTTGCTTGCAGCCTGACATATGAATTGATTACGTATCCTTTGGAGGTGTTCAAGTTCTCTCTTGAATACCGAGAGGGGTCGGCCAGTTATGCCCCTCAAGTGTAGCGGGAGAGTGTTTAAAAGTATTGGGCCTTTTACACTCAGACACCTGTTGCACCTCAGCATTTCCATGCAGTTATATTGCACTTCCTACAATGCCCTCTGGTTTACCACTTACAGGGTATTCAAGCCTGTGCCACCTCTTGAGTGGCTTAATCTTCATCAATTTCATCAACTTCACCATCCAACTTCATCAGCCTTCTGGTCTCATGTGGTATTATTTCTATGTACATATTTGGATTACCAATAATTTATGGTAGATGTTTTATTCAGTGGATTCTAGCAGGTAAAGATCTTTTCACATTCCCCAGGTCACCAATTTCTCCAGCTTTGAATGAGGCTGTTATTGGCCAGGAGCATTCCACTCTTATGAGGCTGTTATTGGCCAGGAGCATTCCACTCTTATGAGGCTGTTATTGCCCAAGAGCATTCCACTCTTATGAGGCTGTTATTGGCCAGGAGCATTCCACTCTTATGAGGCTGTTATTGCCCAGGAGCATTCCACTCTTATGAGGCTGTTATTGCCCAGGAGCATTCCACTCTTATGAGGCTGTTATTGCCCAGGAGCATTCCACTCTTAGAGAGCACTAGTATCTTGAAAAGCATCATCAGTGGTATGGCATCTCTTATTTGAAAGCTTCCTATTATCCAATTTGTCATTTTCTTGCAGTCATGACAGCTACTTTATTGTGTTCTTTAAAAAGTAATGTCTTCTGACATGATTACTCCTAAATCCTTTATAGTGCTTTTTTTTTGTTACATAGCAGGATTTGACTGTATTATGCATGTTTCCATTTTTAGATATTCACTTTTTCCACAGCACAGGAGCTGGAACTTATCTTCATAAAACTTCATATTATTTTCTGTAGCCCATTGAAAGACCTGAAAAATTTTAACAAAACAACAATTTCCTTTGTAATATATGAAACAGCTAGGCTAAATGATCAAGAAAACTGTGCATGGCAGACCAGCCAATGGTACAAACCTATGAGCTTCGGCTTGGTGGAGCTATTCCAGTCACCATGGCCAAGGCAGCCGGAGGTCCCATCGCCGCAGGTCATGACAATGCCATTATCGGAGGCGAAAATGGAGAAGCCATCACCAGCACACACACGTGTAATTGCCTTTCCCTTGAGGGACTCCACAACTGCTGGCCGCCCACGCCACGCCTCTAAGCTCTCGTGACCCAGCTGACCCTTCTTGCCCTCGCCCCACGTATACACCAGGCACTCTGGCATCAGAGGGAGGGGGCACAAATCATATAGGAATACTGTCAGCTGGGAGGCAGGAGAGTCACATATTAATAAAGCATGAGTTCATAAGAACTCATGAGGCAGCATGAGTTCACATACTAATGCTATCAGCAGGGAGGAAAGAGGGTTATGTATTAATGCTACCAGTAGAGGGGCAGGTCATGTATTCACACCATCAGTAGAAGTGTAACATTATTGTACATTTTTTAGAATCCTTTTGTAACTTTTAGAACCCTAGCCCCAATGGATATATACATACAAGGCAATAAATGAGCGCCACAGCCACCCCTACAGGAGTGGAAGATTGAGACACCATACTGGAATATTGGCAGAATATTATGCCAAGGGTAATTATATGCAAGAGCTATCTATTCTAAATACTGCAGCTGCCACCACCTCCACATCTAGGTCTTTGATAATTACTGGCAAGTATTATCCATGACACGTGAGGGAAAAGTCAAGGATAGGAAAAACGCACACTTAATCTTTCTCTTGATAATTACTTAAGAAACAGATGTTTAATTATTATTAATTACAGCAAATTAGTTGATTGTTATTTTAGGTTTTATATGGCTTAGAGAATCACTGAGACTAAGCCAGCTTCAGTTGATATATGCTCACATAAATGACAAGGGAATGCACTGAAATGCCAAGTGAAACTTAAACATACAATTTATTAATAAAATCAATTATACCCTATTCTAAATATTCCTACAAATGGCAAAATGGTGTGATCTACAATGAATAAAACTTAGGAGTCATTTACCTTCATTACTCTGCTATTTCTGGTGGGCGGTTCTTCCCTGTCTGATAACAATGCTCTAACCCAACTGAGCCTCATTCCACACTAATTTTGTCAAAGTTCTCACAGTAAACTTTCTATGAAACTCTATCCCTGGGCACCAAGGAACTAATCACAAGGCCAGGAAACATCTTAGAACTCCAGGTGGGCATCATTTGGGCAGAGAGAGAGGGTTAAGCCTTCTCATGGAGACCCTGGTGCCTGGGGAATATCTTGACAACAGGGTTACAGAACAGTCTTGAGGGGTACTCTGGTTCCCTGTACAGTAAATAATTTGTCACTCCATAAGGTAATGGCTCCAATATCCTGCATGGGCACCACCCGAGACTCTTCAGGAAGGAAGGAGAAAGGGGACACGTATGGAGGGAAGAAGGAAGAGGGAATTAACGGGAGGGAATAAAGGAAGGAAAATCAGGGAGAACCAGGAAAGAATTCCTTAGTTGTTACAGAGGGGCAGGTCATGTATTAGTGTTATCAATAGAAGGGCAGATCATGTATTAATACTGTGAGTACAGGGGCAGGTCATGTATTAATACTTTCAGTACAAGGGCAGGTCAAGTATTAATACTTTCAGTACAAGGGCAGGTCAAGTATTAATACTTTCAGTACAAGGGCAGGTCAAGTATTAATACTTTCAGTTGAGGGACAGATCATAAACACGAGCAGGGATGGTGGACATATAAACATGACCAGGGAAGGTGGACATATAAACATGACCAGGGAAGGTGGTCATATAAACATGACCAGGGAAGGTGGTCATATAAACATGATCAGGGAAGGTGGACATATAAACATGACCAGGGAAGGTGGTCATATAAACACGACCAGGGAAGGTGGTCATATAAACATGACCAGGGAAGGTGGTCATATAAACACGACCAGGGAAGGTGGTCATATAAACATGACCAGGGAAGGTGGTCATATAAACATGACCAGGGAAGGTGGTCATATAAACACGACCAGGGAAGGTGGACATATAAACATGACCAGGAAAAGTAGTAATATACAGTAAACACTATCAGGAAAGTAGGTCATATAAACACAATCAAGGGGGACAATACCTGAGGTAAGGAGAACAAGGTGGGTGCTGGAGACAGCCAGTTCCTTAACTCGGGTCCTAGGAGGGAGAGGGACTGGGTTGAGGCTGATTGCGGAGTCGTAGACCTTCATGTGGTAGACCACCGAGCGGGGCGGCCGAGATGACCTGAATAACGAAGCCATTCCTGTACTCAACAGCTCAGAAGTGAAACATCAGCACAAGGGTAAAACTGCAACTTATAATTTAAGACCTTAGCTAATGGATTAAACCCAAGCTCATTGATTAAAACAAAGCTCATGGATTAAACCTTATCTTATGGATTATGGCCCAGCTCATGGATTAAACTTCAGCTTATGGATTAAACCCCAGTGCATAGATTATAACTCAGCTCATGGATTAAAGCCAAGCACATGGATTAAACTCAAGCTTAGAGTTAAAACCCCAGCTCATGGTTAAAACCCAAGCTCATGGCTAAACACCCAGCTCATAGGTAAAAATCCCCAAAATATGTAAAACCCCAGCAAAAGGGTAAAACCCCAGCTCATAAGAGTAAATCCATAACTCATGGGTAAATCTTCATTTCACTAGTAAAGCTTAATCATAGTCAAATCCTGTCCAAACTTCTCATTGACAGGAAACTTAAACCACTAAGTTGGGTACCTGGAGGCATGGGTCTGTCTGGCAGCCTCGATAGACTGCTTGAGCTCGTCGTCAATTTCCTCCATGCCCATATTATCGTAAAATTGGGCTAGCAGCTCCGGAAGACGCTCTGACACAACCTGCAGGGATTACAATGCTATAACAGGAATCATCTGGATTAAGCAAACTAAAATAAAATTGGCATAAACTATAGTAATTAATTAGCATTATAAGTGATTAACTAAATAAAAGTCATCCTGAATGATGAAGCCTTTGTAAATAATGTTGTAAATAAGTGTATATCAGTACTGTTATTATAATCTGGTATAAATCTGACACTCATCAATACTTGTTACACAGGAAACATCCCTACAACAATGGGCATGAATGGCAGTAATGCCTCCAGGTAGCCAAATTTAAACATGATAATTTATAATGTGAATGGTTTTCACAAATGAATGGTAAACTGGAGCAAGAGGTGATACTGTACTTCTAGACTTAGGAATGTGAGTCTCACTGCTCAGCGTCACCCTTGTGGATGGGTCATCTCACTTACATACCATTTTCACAGAGTGGACCGCTGACGAAGTGTCCTTCCATTGGCTCAGTGAGATGTTTAATCGGGCCAAGGCAGACCTCTTCACATTGGCGTAGAACCAGTGCCTTCCATCCTACATGGCTCTGTTCCCTGACTGTGAGATTCTCGCAGTGGATGCTTTTTAACTGGGCTCCTTGAGGCGGGAGTGCATTTACCTTTATACCCCAATTCAGTTGTTGCTCTGGGCACCATCCAGTCTGGCATTGAACTCAAAGGGTGCTCCTTCTAGCTCCTTGGTGGCCAGCCCTTGGTTTGCTGGCCCAGTGTCTGAACCAGGCCATTTTTCCAAGGATCCATCTCTTCCAGCAGATCAGCCTAGTGGTGTACTTTGCTGGTTCACTTCTTTGTTCTTCACGTCTGGAGCTTTTGATCTGTCTATCACTATTTGCATGGCAAGTGGGTATCTACCTATCAGTGATTACAGGAAAATGAGGTCTAGCTCTTAATGCTGTGCCTACTAGCCTTGTTGTACCTACTGGCTGTTTTGTTGGTGTCCCACCTACATCTTTCCTTGCAGTGGCAGTATGAAGTTGTCTAATGCTCATTTTGCCACTACTTGTCTCTTCATCATCTTCAATTTCAGTCAGATCTGTTCTGTCTATTTTGGCTTGTTTCTCAATTGGCATCATGCCTAATACTGTCACCTCTTATTGTTAGGCACTAAAAGAGCCACTGTTGCTTGCATTCAATGTTGACACCTCTAGGGTGCCATTTACCAAATTGTCTCATATTTTTTTCCCCTCCGGCTTGCTCATGCTGCGCCTGAGCAATTCTGGTCTCTTGACCAGATTTTGATTTTTCTCTCCTTACCTCAGTTTACAGTTTTCCCTTTGACTCATGATTTTTAAGGCCATATTCTAGTTGGCACTTACATCCAGCTGTAGGATTGGGAAGCTTCAAGCTCTTCTCTGTAGGTGGAAGTTCTGTTCCTTCGGCCTTGATGGGCAGTTTGTTCATTTACAGCCTTTTCCTCCTTTTCTGGTGAAAAATGAGTCAGCAGATTTCTGGAGGGGGTCCTTTGGTAACTGATGCTTGGTTGGTTTGGCCAGGGGTGCATCATTTGTTGTGTCAGGTGGCAACTCTTCACTGCTACCTGCAGGCTCCTAGTTTTGCCTCGGTGGATGTCTTGTTGGTTGAACCTGCTTCCATGGTCCCACCATTCCAAGGATCACAGTTCTCAGGTTGTCCTCAATGTCAATAAGTCTAGCCATCCTGTGGTCTTCCATCAGGCTCATGATGGTCATAAATACTTGGCTCTAGCCGCAATCTCCTCCAACACGTCCTGAGCTGATATTTGGGCTCGGTTTCTGGATTTTAACAGGGTTCTGGCAGTTCAGAAATTTGGTCAACATTCCTGGTTCCAGTTGATTGTGTGTTGCTTGGATCGTGTCATCTGGCCTGGTTTTTCTTCTTCATCCTGGTGCCTGCCGTCTCTCCTCCTTCCTAGTAAGTCCTGTATTTGTTCTCTGTGGTTAGTTAGCTTCAAGGAGCCACCAGGGGTCTCCTTCCAGAAACCCAGCATTGTGTGCAATGAAATGACCCTTTCTAGAGGTGTAAAGGTGGCTCCATGATTCATCCCACCCCTCTCCCTCCAGGTTTGTTGGTTTGTCACTGGGTTGTTCATCAGCTCCAGAACTGACCCAGGAAACTGAATGGGGGCTGGGGCCAGGCTTCCTGGTGGTGGTAATCAGTACTACTGTAATGAGTTTCAATTTGGTTTGTGGGAATTCCTCCTTCTGTGTGAATCTTTGCTGAGTTGTTTGGCCATTTCAAGATTTCATTATCTGTGAATCCTACAGCTGTTTGGAAAGCTTCACTGACTTTCTGGAAGCATTTTCCGATGGAATAGCGGATTGTCACTCGCTCCCTGTACCTCTGTGAGGGAGGCGAATTTCTGGCTCTAGCCCTAAGTAAGCCAAATTGAATTTCTGCAATTGATGCAACCATTTAGTTTGGATCAATCTCACCAAGATAGCTTTAGACAGCCACTGGGGCTACTCCAGAAAGAGGCAATTCATTACACTAATGCTGTTTTTTTTAATTTTGTTCCTTCTGCCACCCTGAACGACGATTAATGACACAGGATGACAATATATAATGCAGAGCAACTCAGTATGCACAATAACATAACTGAAACAAACAACCCAACTCCCACTCTTCCTTATCATAACTTAATAAGTGACTAGGATAAACTTATTACCGTGTCACTTTCATTTCACATGTGGGTGTTGGGCTATTACAGCCCCAGCATAACGTACCTCAGCAGCAGTGGGGCGGAACTCGGGGTCCCGCTGCAGAAGGTCACGCACCAACTGTTTGAATCCTGGAGAATAGTTGCCTTTAATGGGAGCAAACTGACCCTAGGAAAAAACAGGGGGAAAAGGGAAATGGTTAGTTGGTTCATGGTTTGCAGAGCTCTACTGGTACCCAGATGAGAAGATAACAGTTGTACAAAACATACTATAGCAATGACCCGTGCATTCTTATAATAATTATTTGGAATTGGCTGATACCTGTAGCACTCACACTGCCACAATCACTGCCAAAACCATAATTTTTACTGCTACTACCACAATTATTGCCATAACTACCAATGACTGTCATTATTACTGTCACCAGCACCACTACCATCATTATTTAAAACCATCACCAGCACAAGTTCAACCACCACCATCAGCAGCAGCAGCAGGAAGAGTAACAGCAACAACAACACAGTCATTACCATCACCACCACCACCATCATTAGCACCACTGTCACTACCATCACCAGCATCACCACCACCATTACCATCTTACACTGTCCACCCACCTTCATAATCTTGTTGACGAGAGCAGGAAGGTTGGAGCCCTCAAAGGTTTTCTGGAGGCAGGCCATCTCATACAGTATACACCCCAGGGCCCAGATGTCACTCTTGGAGTCGTACTCCTTCCCCTCACACTGTCAACCATCATAACATATTACTATTCCATACATATTAACACATAATGTTAAAACATAAAATATGTCAATACACCTTACCTTGAGGTTACCTTGAGGTGCTTCCGGGGCTTAGCGTCCCCACGGCCCGGTCGTCGACCAGGCCTCCTGGTTGCTGGACTGATCAACCAGGCTGTTAGACGCGGCTGCTCGCAGCCTGACGTATGAGTCACAGCCTGGTGACTCATATTGTGACTACACAATACAAGTCTGCACACAATTCAGGTTCATACACAACAACTAAAGATGCAAAATGATTTTATAAACAAATCCACAAGGGCCGTGCCGAGGATTCGAACCTACGTCCGAGATCATCCCAGACGCTGCCTTAATCGGCTGAGCTACGACATGGTTCATTGATGCATCGCGTTATTGTGATTTCTGTGTGTGTGATTTTATAAAATATAGCTTAACACACAATACAGGCTAATACACAAACAATGTTAGTACATGTACTGTACTCAATATAGGTTAATGCATAATACAGATTTTTACATAATACAGGAGCCAGACTCTGGCTCATGGAAGAGACTCTCTCATACAGGAGAGAGACTCACTCACTCACTCACTCATTCAAGCTCTCTCTCTCACACACTCTCTCTCACACACTCTCTCTCTCACACACTCTCTCTCTCACACTTTTTTCTCTGAAAAAAAAAGGTGACACCCCTAGGGTCAACACTTGCAGCAGAGGAGCTCCAGCATATTTCAACAATCCTAAGTATTGTAGTACATGTTGATGGTAGTGAGTGGTGTCCCAGAGAACATAAAGGTATAGTGCTCTTGAAAAATAGGTGAGATAACAGGAAAGTGCTAAGGGAAGTGAAAAATCGGATGAGAAAAAGTTGCCCTAGTGTTTACAGTGCAGAGAAGAACATTCAAGATGGCCACTGGCAAGGGGAAAAACAAAACAGAGCTTGATTTTGAGGGATTCAATGAAGAAAGCATTGATATTAGTAGTCTACATAACAAGTTGGTAAATTTAGATACTATAGTGAACTCTCATGTAGAAATAATTAGTAAATTGAAAGAAAGTAATGACCATTTGAATAGCAAAGTTTTATGTCTTGAGGGTTTAGTGAAAAACTTGCGCAAGGATAAGAATCAATTGGAAACAAATTGCAAAGCCATGGAAGAAGAAAATAAACTCTTAAAAATAGCTTTGGAAGAAGTTAAAGTAAATTTAAACATAAATGACTACAATAGGTTAGGCAAGGAAATTCAACAGGAGAAACAGCTTTTGTCAGCACAGATGGAGGAAGTTACACAGGGAATAGAACAGTGCAAGAAAGATATGCAACTCACTTATGCACAAGTGGCCAAGGAGAAGGAAAAAATAGAAGAAGCAGTAAAGGAAGTCAAACACTGCAGCAACCAAGATAAAACAAACATTAGGCTAGAAGTGAGGAAAGAATTGGCATCTAACCCGAAGTTGGTGCAAAACACAGTTGATCGGAGTAAGTCCCTGATCATTTTTGGCTGCAAAGAAAAGGCGATAACATCTAGGTCAGAAAGAGCTGTAGAAGAAGCTAAAGTAGTAGATAAAATTGTTGGCCTCGTGGAAGGTCTTACAAACAGAGAGAATGTGTGCGACTACAGGAGAATAGGCAGGTACGTAAAAGGGAAAGATCGACCTTTGAGGATCACCCTAAACGGTGCCAAACAGATGGAAGAAGTACTAAGGAATGCTAGAAAATTGCAAAGGGATGAGGATGGGAAAGGGTGGTCGTTAAGACGAGATCTTTCAAAAGAAGATAGAGAGAAGCTGAAACTGAACCTCGCCGAGGCAAAACATTTAAATGAGAGCAGGAATGAAGAAGAAATAAATTCTTTTTTCTACAAAGTGATAGGGGTAGGCAAACCAGTAAAGTGGTACATAAAGGCAAACCAACAAAATCAATAGAGAGAGGGGGAGTGAAGAATAAGGAGAGGGGGAACAAGTTCCTGAAGATTGCATACACCAACATAGATGGAGTGAGATCGAAGATACTGGAGTTAAGTGATGTAATACAGCTGCAGACACCAGACATTGTTGTACTCACGGAGACAAAACTTGAAGATGTAATTTTAAATGAGGTCATATTCCCAAGGGGCTACTCAATTTGGAGACGGGACAGAAAAATTAGGAAAGGCGGTGGCGTTGCTGTGCTGGTAA
>NC_091186.1:12113345-12288345 GCF_040958095.1 Procambarus clarkii
TGTTGGAATATGAAGATCATCAAATGCAGTATTAGGCAAATACTGAAACATTAATGTAGCAGCAGTATCTATCTCTCGGTATAGATGCATTCTAGTAACATAAGGACTGCCACTCTCGGATTGGCCTCATCAGTCACAACAGACGCTGCACCAGGATTGACAACTAGGGCGCAACTCCATAGTCTCCCGAGACTGAAGGATGCCTACTACTAGTAACATAAGAATGAAGGCAACTGCAGAAGGCCTAGTGGCCAATACGAGGCAGCTCCTATTTATATCCACCCAATCTCATTCATATATATGTTTAACCTAAGCTTGAAACAATGAAGGGACCCTACTAAAGAACATAATAACATAAGAATAAAGGCAACTGCAGAAGGCCTATTCCCCCATATGAAGCAACTCCCATTTATATCCACCCAATTTCATTAGAACATAAGAATGAAGGTACCTATAGAAGGCCTATTTGGCCTATACAGTGATGATGCTCTCTTCACCAACAAAAGCAGCCTACTGCAAATGTAAATTCCTTGGCTTATCTTAGAGACTCTTGTGGTCTAGTCCTTGAATCCAGTTTTATAAAAAAACATTAACCCCTGCACTGCGCACCTGGTTTCGGCAAAAACTTCTTGGGGCAATTGTCAAGGACATATTCTAGTTGTTTACATAAATATTCAGGTAAATTTAATGTCAAAATGTTTCCAAACTCAACTATTTTCATTTAAAAACACAGAGTAATGAAAACATTAAAAAACATTAAAATATAGCCTAATTAAAAAAAAAATAGCACAACTCTCAGAGCGCCTAAAGGCGCTTTGCGCAGTGCAGGGGTTAAACTTTGTAACTAGCCTATCAAAATAGCAACTTTATCCAAATGAATTGTGGGGTTCAGTTCTTGAACCTCTGTAACCTTTCCACTAGCCCCCACAGGATGGATGTGAGGTGCATTAAACCTCAGCAGAAATTGTTGCATCAGTATTACACTCAATCTGCATATAATTATAATAACAGTGGCAGCAAATACCAGACTTCTCACACTGCAGCTTCTATGCATTAGCAATACATTATTATGCATTGGTGGTAGAACTCAATGTTAATGATACCATAGTTTTCACAAAATAAGTTGTTGTTGTTGTTGTTTATGGTTTAAAGTCACAACTCGTACATTCAACATGTAAATGTATCTACTAAAAGCAAAATATGGATACAAAGCAAGTATTTTAGATAACAAATGAACTGAACCAAAAATATAAAAGAAACTTATATCAAGAGATCTCATTTAATGACCTTTCTTGTGTACTCTCCCACTCACTCACCTTCCCTCACTCCCTCACAGACACTCACCTATGAAGAATGTGGTGCTGGTGCATGTAGCTGAGAGCAGAGGTAATCTGGTGGAAGAAGATGAGGATCTCTCGCTCCTCTATTCGCTTGACCCGTTGTGTCAGGTACTGTGCCAGACTCCCCCCATCAGCGTATTCCATCTCGATACACAGTACTGTGTCCCTCTCAAAGCTGTCCATGTAACTGCAGACAGAGAAAAACATAAACCCAAATG
Organism: Procambarus clarkii; assembly: GCF_040958095.1. Classification (NCBI taxonomy): domain Eukaryota; kingdom Metazoa; phylum Arthropoda; class Malacostraca; order Decapoda; family Cambaridae; genus Procambarus; species Procambarus clarkii. The sequence continues at coordinate 12,114,904 of NC_091186.1, forward strand.
CTGGTATTATCATTTTTTCTTCAAATGATAATATTGTTGATAACTAGGTTGGTGTCAGTCTAATGTATATTTTTTTGTTACAATAACAGTTTGGTTTCCTATTGTCAAGGAACAGGAAGTTTGTTAGGCTTATCAAGGTCCCTCAAGGGCTACATTAATGACTGACCTTCCATAGGATGCAACCCACAACTGTTGTCTAACTCCAAGAGACCTATTTACTGCTAGGTGAGCAGAGGTGTAAAGTGTAAGGAAACAAACCAAAATGCCCCTTTCTTTCTTGCTGTGGGAATGGAACCTGGGACCTTTTAAGTCAGTGGCTTGTTAAAGGTCCTCCTCCACACTATTCTTGAGTGTTACTGGCAGACTCTATCTTAAAGAAACAAGTAAACATGAATGTGGGATGGCCATGACCAAACAATGGTGGGATGGTTGAGTATGTCTGGCACTATGACCACATTGAGCGCCATTTAACACTTGGGCTGACCTGATGATGTTAGGGTGGTCAAGCATGGCCAGCACATTGACCTCATTGAGGGCCATCTGCCGCTCGGACGCTGAAAGTTCTAGCATGTTGATCTCCTTGATGACGACCATGGTCTCGTCCTCCTTCCGTCGGTACAGGATAGCACTACCAAACGCCCCTATGTGCATGCATGCCACCATGAGTTGTCACTGTCACCAACATAGTTGTTATAATCATCATCAAGACCAACATAAGCCTACTATCAAAAGCAACATACGGACAGTATAAAAAATCATCATCTTTAAAGTTAACATTATCATTATACTGGAAGTGAATTATTGTCATCATAATGCATAATATTGGCCTGAATTGAATTCTGCTTAACTGTGTTGTATTCTGCTTGGCTGTACCCTGTTGTATTATGCATGATTGTGTTGTGTTGTATTATGCTTGGCTACATTGTGATACATTATGCTTCACTGTGTTGCATTGTACTGTACTGTATTATGATTTGCTGTAGCATGCCGAGTTAGAATGAGTTTCACTGTTTTTGTGAACTTGTCTGCATCTGCTTGTGTTTAAGTACATATGTGCACTCACCTATTTGAGTTTGCAAGGGTTGAGCTTCAGTTCTTGAACCCCACCTCTGCAGCTGTAATGACTTTTGATTCTCTCAGATCTTTTACTATATATTACGCCTTGTGGTTCAGTGGTTAGTGTAGCCAGGCTATAGCTGAACGATCCCGAGTTCAATGCCCACAGAAGGACAGAAACATTTGGGCTTGTACTCAGGAGTTAGGCAACTGTTATGGGTTGCATCAATAGTTGGCCTAGGGGGACCTCATTAACCTAACATGTTTCCTACCCTTGACTCTGGGGAAAAATAAATATGTACTGTAGTATGTTTCAAATCCCTGACATCATTTTGGCTCATTTATGCCTCTAATTCCCATCCATGTGCCCTAATTCTACTGTTCCTCCTTATGCCTCTATAAGGAAGAGCCACAATATCTCTAGTGGCCTTGATGAGGACAGAAAGCCAGCAGCTTGTCAAGAGTCCCCCATTTGTACTCATGATTTTGTCAATTTGGATCTTAAATTGCAGCAATGTTTTGGCATTTATGGTTTCAGCGTGTAGGCAGTTCCTTCCATGGATTTATAACCCTATGGGTGAAAAGCACCTATTGTTTTCTGTCCGATATTGTGGCTTATCTGTTGCTCCATGTCCATGTTACATCTGACCTTTTGAGGAAGTGGTCTGACTCAACATCCTCCAAATTGTTCAATATTTTAAGTTTCAATGAGACCAGCCCTGTCATGTCTGGTCTGCAGTGATGTTAGCCCTGTGGCTCTCAACCATTACTGGTTTGGGAGCTGACTTAGTTCAGGAATGATTTTGAATGAGGTCACAGTTCATTTGCCAGTTCATTAACAACTTTGGATTGGATTCCATCCACATCTGATTCTTCTGAATCTTTTAGTTTGTCAATGCTTTTCCTGATTACATTGCATGTTATGGGATATCCCTCAATTCATTCTCTTTACCTGCTTCAAACATTTGTGTGAGTGTTGAGATGATGTCTAGACTCTCTAGTGTGAACCCTGATGTAAAGTATTCATACAGTGTGTTGGCTGCTCTTTTACTGTCAATTATAACTTGGTTGGTCTCATCTTTTAAGGGTCCAACCAACTGTTATGAATGCTGAATGCTAATTTCTTGCTGTACCCTATGTAATCTCTTACATCATTCTTCCTTACATCCCGTGGGATGTGGGTCAGTTTCTGCAGCTCAGCATTGCAGTTTTTGCATGCAATTCCAGTTGCCAGAAAGAGGAATCCTTTACTTGGGCTTATTGAGGTCCTCTTAGGTCAACTATGTACTGACCTTCCTCAGGATGTAAACTTTAATTATTCTCTAACTCCCAAGTACCCATTTTACTGCTAGGTGAACAGCAGCATCAGGTAAATGGAAACTTCCTGAACTGTTTCCATCCTGCTCAGGGATTGAATCTGGATCTCTTGGTTGCAAGCCAAAGACACTGGCTCACAACCAAGAACCAATGTCATAATACCTACTATGCTATAAGACCCTATGTCTGTGAGTGTGTGCATGCGAGTGAGTGTGGTTGCCCCCCTCCTCACCTTTGCCCACCAGCCTAATCTTCTCGTAGTCATGATCCAGATCTTTGACCCGTTTCTTGGCCCCACTGCCTGCCATTTTCAGGGCATCCTTGAGCCTGGTCAGGTCAAAATAGAGCTCCCCGAGAGTAACAGGGACTGAACCCTCAGGGCCCCACCTCACTACTTCCACGCCCGATCCCTGCAGGTCCTTGCTCAGTGTCACTGGGATCTGAAGGTACAAAACACATCTCAGAGATAGCCAATGTTTGAGAGGGATATGAGTTGGATATGGTCAAATATCTGACATCAAGCTGAGTCAAGGTCCCAGGCAGGGTCAAAATGAGGAAAATAGGTCAAGCAAGGTCTGTGTTTGTCAGAAGAGAGATCAAGCAAGGTCTGAGTATGTGAGAAGAGAGATCAAGCAAAGTCAGGATGTGAGAAGAGAAATCAAACAGGATCAGAGTGTGGGAAGAGAGAGATCAAGTCCAGGGTGAGGAGAGATCAAGCAAGCATAGGGTGTGATTGGAGAAATAAAGCAAGTTCAGGGTGTGAGAAGAGAAATCAAGCAAGTCCAGTAAGTCAGAAAGAGATCAAGTAAGGCTGGATTGTGAGAAGAGGCTAAATGTATTACACCTACATTTCATTTCCTACCCTGATCTTTGCCTACCGCATTACCTGCAAGAGTTCATGGAGCGTGACAGCAATGGTGTGGCCATTTTGCGGATCGTGGGCCGGGTGGGCGGCCAGGAAATCAAGACGAGCATTCATGAGTGTCTTATCCACGTGGGCGTTGACCAGCGTACTCAGGAACTCCCTCACTGACACTTGTTCGGCCGCTGAGTGCACACTCAACACCTGTATGTCAGATCATGCACATCAGCCACACGTTTGCTGTGGAGTGTTTCACAGGTCAGTCTACCAGCCCTAAAGGTCAGTCTACCAGTCCTACAGATCAGTATACAAGCCTTATAGATCAGTCTACCAGCCCTAAAGCCCAGTCTACTGGCCCTACAGGTCTGTCTACCAGCCCTACAGGAGTGTCTGCTAGTCATATAGGAGAGTCTACCAGCTCTACAGATCACCCTATAGGTCACTTAATCAACCATACAGGTCAGTCTACCAGCCCTACAGTTTACTAGCTCTACAGGTCACTCTACCAGCTGAAAAAGTCAGTCTACCAGCCCTACAAGTCAGTAGATGAGTTCTACAGGTCACTCTTCCAACTGTACAGAATGCAATGAAATCACTAAATTTATGCTAAACACAAGAACAACCACAACATTTAAAATCAGTATGATAAAATGTACAAGGAAGAAAAGTCACCACAAGCATAGTTTACTTCCTGCAAATAAAATATTAGTTGAAAAAATATTAGATAATTACAATTTGGTAATTACATACACAAACACAGTCGGCTTTGTTTTTTACTCAAAATCTGGGATCCCGGGTTTGATTCCCTGGTGAAGTAAAAATGGTTGGGCATGCTTCCTGCGTAACCCTTCATAAGAGTGTGAACGCCATTACCGTAGGCCAGAGCGTGATCGGGTTGACTGTAAAACACTGGTTGGGCTCCAGTTTGAAGCCTCCAAAACCTCCCAGTGCATTCAGTAGAGTTCTGGGCTGGTGGACCTTTGTACCATCATGGCCGAGTCAGTTAAGGCAAGTGTCTGGGAATCACCAGAACATTGGTTCAAATCACTCTACTGCCTCAAAATGATTTTTTCATATAGTACCTGTGTATTTATATATACTGTATATAGTAAATATATACTTATATATATATATATAATAATGTCATAATGTCCTTTTTCTTGGCAAGTATAGTGCATATCGTTGACGTGGATTTGTTGTACTGCCTACAAAGTTCAACAACACGTGCACCATTTTCATGCTTCCGAATGATCTCTTCCTTTTCCTGTATTGTCATCCTCACATGCGATTTCTTACCACTGGCTTTCTTGGGATGCATTGTTATGTATATTATAACAAATTTTATGCTCAAATAGCAAAAACTTTAAAAAATAAATGGTAAATCCTTGTGAAGAATTCAGGCGGGATAGTCACTGGGCGCAAGGCACTGGTGAACTGAGCGGCGATCGCTGTGCCACCACGTGCTAGGTCAGCCCGTACGCGTATCAACAAACCCGTATCCTGAGGCAACCCTCGTATCCCGATACAAATGCTTCATCATGTTCTCGTGATTTCATTATCTAGCTGGAAAACGTTTTTGAAAACCATAAATTACCAAAACATGACAGGTCACAGTTGTAAACTCTTAAAGGAAAGGAGCAGAAAAAATAAAGAGAAGTACTTTTTATAAAAAAAGATATGCCCAGCGAGCAAAAATGGCAAGAGTAACGTTAAATCAACATAGGATCAACATTATCAACATTGATTCAGTGTTACATCAATGTCATTTGCCCAGATTTATCTGGGTTACCTTGAGGTTACCTTGAGGTTACCTTGAGGTGCTTCCGGGGCTTAGCGTCCCCGCGGCCCGGTCGTCGACCAGGCCTCCTGGTTGCCGGACTGATCAACCAGGCTGTTCGACGCGGCTGCTCGCAGCCTGACGTAAGAGTCACAGCCTGGTTGATCAGGTATCCTTTGGAGGTGCTTATCCAATTCTCTCTCGAACACTGTGAGGGGTCGGCCAATTATGCCCCTTATGTGTAGTGGAAGCGTGTTAACAGTATTTCTTCACTATAAGGACATTAGGTAAAATATGCTCATTTTGGGGGAAGGGGGAAGCCAATGGTTTATATATGCTTCAGGAGGATGGGTATAACTAGTGGACTTTTAACACTAATAAAATATACAAGAGAGACAGGACATTGAGCATAGCTCTCTATCTTGAGGCAAGAGAAGTAAAGAACACCCTACAGTATTTCTTCACTATAAAGGCATTAGGTAAAATATGCTCATTGGATTAAGGATTGCATCACACAAACTACTGGTAATTAACATTTAATAGGAAGGAGTCCAAGAGTTACTAGGTGAGTAAATATTGATTTGATTATTTCCACCAGTAGGGGCTAGTTGATTGTGCACTCCATAATCATACCTTAATTAAAATGTAGTGCAAAAGGATTACAGAGGGTAAAAAATGGTTTTAATCAGCCCTCAGTGGATATTTTACATTACCATCTACAATCCATCAACCTGCCTTATAATTTATTCTAATGATAGATTGTAAGAAGGTGAGTAAATATGTACCTTTTCCCCTGGCCCACATAGGTGAAGCTGCACCTCTGAACCGTGCAGCACCACTCCAATAGTTTCCACCTTTCTCCCAGCTAGAGCAGTAGCTACCTGACCTGGAAAGGTGTGAGACTCTGGTAAGCATCTGAGTAGCAAGAGTAAGTAGCGAGGAGCAGGATTGCACCTTTCTTCAAAGTTATTTTGGTGTTTATTAGTACATTATAGTTTGTTTGGAGACCATGTGCCTTCTTTTACCAACTTCGAGGTCAACTCCGAAGTTGGAGCCCGTAAGGCAGTTCGTTGTTGCCTTAAACCTCATTCTGACAGTTCCTGCGACGGCACTGGAACCAATTGTATTGGCGTTTGGCTTTCCATTGGAAGCTTTCGGCGCCATCGAGAGGTAGGACCTGCTGCATGGGTGACAGCTATTCCACCATATCAACCTACTCTGGCTTTGCGCTCTGGAGAGGCCACCTCAGACTGACAACCAGAGCGCAACTCCATAGTCTCCTGAGACTGATGGATGCCTACTACAATACTAGTACAGTATTTAATTTGCAGATTTGTTGTATGAGCTAGATGTGGTTTTAAGCCATATTTAAAGTTAGTTTAAATTTGATAAAACTACTGTATTTAAAAAATTTGGTGTTATATATTCTTTCCAATTTAGGGCGTTCGTTTGATAATTACTTATTTAATTAATTTATATATACTGTACATGGATGGTGAAATACTAAGGAAACTACTAAAGAAAAAGAAATACTATAGAAATACTAAAAAGATACTAAAGAAACTATTAACAGTTTTAAAGAAACTGTTAACAGTTTCATAGTGGTTTCTTGGTTTCATAAAGAAACCAGCTTCATGAAACCAAAGCTGGAATATGCAGCAGTTGTATGGTGCCCATAACTTAAGAAGCACATCAACAAACTGGAAAAGGTGCAAAGACATGCAACTAAATGACTTCCGGGACTGAAAGACAAGAGCTACGAGAGGAGGTTAAAGGCATTAAATATGCTAATGTATAATGTATAATCGTGGTTAAAATTATAACATGTTGCATTATGTTAATATTCTTAGCCAATGCTAAAACTGAATACTGTACTAAACATAAATGAAGGTAATGCAGTATAGGTGAGAGTGCAGATCACTATGTACCGACCGACCGACTTGCTTGATGGGGTTCTGGGAGTTATTCTACTTCGGCCAGGCTTGACTTGTGAGAGCTTGGTCCAACAGGCTGTTGCTTCCAGCGGCCAGCACCCATCCTGACCGACTGACCAACCGTCCTTCCTTCCCTAAAGGCCTCCCTCCCTCCCTCCCTCCCTCCCTCCCTCCCTCTCCCCCTCTCCCCCTCTCCCCCTCTCCCCCTCTCTCTCTCTCTCTCTCTCTCTCTCTCTCTCTCTCTCTCTCTCTCTCTCTCTCTCTCTCTCTCTCTCTCTCTCTCTCTCTCTCTCTCTCTCACTCTCTCTCTCTCTCTCTCTCTCTCTCACTCTCTCTCTCTCTCTCTCTCTCTCTCTCACTCTCTCTCTCTCTCTCACTCTCTCTCTCTCTCTCTCTCTCACTCTCTCTCTCTCTCTCACTCTCACTCACTCCCTCCCTCTCCCTCTCACTCCCTCCCTCTCCCTCTCACTTCCTCCCTCTCCCTCTCACTCACTCCCTCTCCCTCTCACTCACTCCCTCTCCCTCTCACTCACTCCCTCTCCCTCTCACTCACTCCCTCTCCCTCTCACTCACTCCCTCTCCCTCTCACTCCCTCCCTCTCCCCCTCCCTCTCTCTCACTGTCACTCTCTCTCTCTCTCTCTCTCTCTCTCTCCCTTTTCCAACCACAACTCACTTAGGATATGGTCAAGTGTGGAGGTCTCATACTTGAAGGTGACAAGCAGGACCCCCGGAAGAATAGCCTGTGCAATTGGTCCCACATGACGAGCCCTTGATGACACAAGCAAAAGGCGCCATCGCTCCTTTTGGGACATCTTGCTTCCCCTCGATTCCGACGATGTTGATGATGACACCGAGGCGGTTCCTGGGGTGCCCTGACGCCCAGGGGAGGATGGGGTGACTGGTGCCTCCTGCCCCAGCGTCATGGTGCTGGGAATGGAAAACAGGGTCACATTTATAGATCTAGTTTTAATAGAAGAACTATTAATAGAGTAATAGTTCATATGGATGCTATCCCTCATAACTCCCTCCATACCCAAAGGATAGCGGCTATTGGGATTACTTACGTTCGTCCATTTATTCTGAACTAAATTTAATTCTGAATAAATGGATGCATGTGAGTAGTCCCAAAAGCCACTTTCCTTTGGGTAAGGAGGGAGTTAGGAGGGAGAGCATCCAGATGAACACCTCTACTATATTAATAACAATTCCAGTGCTCAGAATATCAAGATGACAGAAAGGGCACCTGATCATAATTCTATAGAAGACATCACCACAGGTAGATCGCCAGTTAAGAAAAAGGGGTGACATGGTCATGTCAAGAAGGATAAGAGGATTGGATTCAGGATAGTAGTTAAGCTGCAAGTCTCGTCCTAACCACAAACTCAGACCTCGACAAAGCACTCAGGAGAGTGAGAGACGGTGTAAATCTTTACATAAAGCACAAATACATAAGTACTAGTATGGGTTTTTATCCTGTTATTATGTTCTAAGACATTACATTACTTATTATTTAGCGTGTGTGTTGGGGTCTGAATAGATGAAGATAGTATCGTCAGCAAATGGTATAAGATTAAGCATGTTAAGAGATATTTGGCAAATCATTTATATATAAGAAATAAAAGGTCCTAAAATGCTGCAATAACTCCCATTTTCTCACCTGTCTCTCTCTTTCTTAATTCGTATCTGATTACTAAGTCACGTCTTCACGTGGCTCTCGTTCTTAATGGCACAATTCTCACTGCTACTGGCGGCGGAGACATTTTTTGCAGAGAATTCCTAAGAAGGAGCAGCCTGAGACCAGCATGGTTTACTTAGCAACCGTTTGTTGACATCGGTTACCAAGCATGACGTCACGTGTGTTCATAGATGACGTCACCGGTATCCAAGCGAATTCAGTGTTGTCAGATATTCTTGGGCTGTATTTTGCTAATGGGGGCTAATAGATCAGCCTTACATTTTATGTTCTCACCTGATTTTTATTCATAGTTGATTTGTTTTTTTAATTGAGGCTGGTAATTTCTCCCCTGATTCCATGTATGACTAACCATCCTGTGAGATGGGAATAATAGTTGAACCTATAGTTAGTTCTTGATCTACACTACGTAACATCTCATATAAAATAGAGTAGCAGCACATTGCTGTGTATACCTAATTTTGTTAATTAAAAAATAATAATAAAAAAAGTTATTTTGATAGATTTTTGCTGGGTGAAATGCATACTTGGTGCTTGCATACTGTTCTAGTAGCGTGTCAGCATAAGCTGTTGGGGAGTGATGAGCAAATTAAGGGGGTGTTAGGTTTGGAGATCGTTTTAATTTTAGCCCACATTTGAGCTGAGGATGTTGCATAATTGATGCCCTGTAAGAATTATGAGAGAGTGCCAAATCTCGTGTTTACATGCCCATAGAGTTCGGGCTGGTCGGTTGTTTCTCGACATCTCCTCTACCATTTTCTTGGATTTCCGTCGCGTTATATGTAACATATAACAGAGATTTGAGTAGGGGTACTGAGTGATGTCTGGGGCCAGAGTTGGATATTGTCCTAATAGCAGCTTTGTGTTGAATAATTAGAGAACGTAATTGATTTTGCGTAGTAGAACCCCAAGCACAAATACCATAGTTAAGATAAGGATAGATGAGGGAGTAATAGAGCATTAAAGGGCAGGGCGAGGTACGTAATATCTGATCTTAGAAAGAATACCAACAGTTTTTGAAAGTTTTTTGATATATTTAGAATGTGTCCCTGTAAATTCAGCTTGTAATCAATGAGAACGCCAAGAAATTTGCCATCTATTTTGTTACAAATTTGGGTATTATTTATCATGCGATTTATTTGATTTGAGGATTTATTGCCACACAAAATATAGAAAGTTTTGTCAATGTTGAGGGTGTTTGTTGGCAGTTAGCCAAAGATGGACTTTATTTTGCTCAGTATTCACTGTGACATTTAGAGCAAGGGGGTGTATGTATGTACTTTACCTGAATAAATATTTGTATTTGTACAGTACTTGTATTTTTGTATTTGTAGACACCAACATGGTTGACTCCTGGTTCAACCTTCAAGCCGAGCGGACGTCTGGACATCACCTCCGCCTGGGTGCCGCCTGATTATGTCTTGTTTTCGCGTTTTGGCTTTGCTACTGCCGTTTGACATCCCTTTTCAGCGGTCCGATTGTACGACGCCTGGCGCACATATCGCCTTGGGTCACAGGATTGTTGATAGATTTTTTTTGACGTGTACTGGCTGGTTCTCCCGGTGGGGTGACGGATGCCGGCTTGGCCGAGAGGTGCCGGGGGTTGGCGGGTCTTGGTGGGTTCCTGGTGTGCCCTCAATCGTGGTGGGCGGCCGGCTTCTGCTCTGCCGGGGGACACTGGATGACTTTTTGCGTTTTAGTTGGGGGCAGAGTTTTGGTTTTGCTACCTGGTGTTCTCTGTGTGGAGCGGGACCGGTGCTTGTCACCCTGAGGGACTCCTGGGACTCCCCAATCATCTGCCTGACTGTGCGTTTATTTGTCGTATGGCATAATAGTTTCTAGTGTTTGGCGTCACTCGTTTTGTGATTTGGCTTGGCGTTCCACCTTTCCAGGCTTCGCGATTCACCCTTAACGGGTACGCTGGGGCGCATCCGATCCCACGATCGTCGTCGCCCCTAAATCAACACCACCACCACCAACTTGGCTGGGAACCCAGCAAAACTCTATCGCCTTAAATTTACTGAAGATAAGAAACAGCCAATGTTGAATCTCGATGACCACCGGGTGAATCGGATTAGAGGACCCCAAAGCCATGAGGCCACTACGAGAGTCAACTACCACCACAATGGAGGATTGACAACGAGAAAGCAGCAGACGAAAAGCATAGAGAATAGCATAAAGTTCTGCTGTGAAGATGTTAGCCTCCGGAGGAAGGCGACACATATAAGTATAGTCAGGAAAAACAACAGAGCAGCCCACACCGTCAGCAGACTTAGACCCATCGGTGAAGATGGAAACGGAGTGAAAGTGTGAAGAAAAGTGCTCAAGGAAAAGGCGTTTCAGAACTGTAGAAGGGGTAAAAGCTTTAGTGATGCGGGTCAGGGAAGTACAAAATTTGGGAAGGAGGATCCTCTTTGGGGGCAAGGACGGACCAATACGAGGAGAAACATTGGTAATACGAACCGAAAGAGAATCTTGTAAGCTTGACAAACGGACAGAAAGAGGAAGGTGGTGAAGAGGAACAGGGACTACAGGAGGGGTAAAAGACAAAGTACGACAGAGGCGAAAGTGAGGACCGTGCAAGATAGTGAAGACAGTAGTGATCACGGCGGTCCTGGAGAGATAGGAAGCCAGTGTCAGCATACAAGCTGAGGGTAAGAGTTGAACGAAAGGCACCGGAACTGAGGCGCAACCCAGTATGGTGCAAAGGATCAAGACGGCGAAGAGTAGGAGAAGCAGAGCTCATGACCATTTGGTCACCACTTGGTCCGGGAGACATCTCCCGTCACGCAGGGTGCAGTTGCGCCTCCACAGATCTCCAGTATCATCTTTTGATACTGGTAATGGCTCGAAAGGGCCACCACTTACGGGCTATTCATGCCTGTGCCACCTCTTGGGTGGCTTAATCTTCATCAATCAATCTTGATCAGGACCATCTGGTCACCACTTGGTCCGGGAGACATCTCCCGTCACGCAGGGTGCAGTCGCGCCTCCACAGATCTCCAGTATCAGCTCTTGATACTGGTAATGGCTCAAAAGGGCCACCACTTACAGGCTATTCATGCCCGTGCCACCTCTTGGGTGGCTTCATCTTCATCTTAACACATTCACAAAGGAGACATCTCCCGTCATGCAGGGTGCATTCGCACCTCCACAGATCTCCAGTATCAGCTCTTGATACTGGTAATGGCTCAAAAGGGCCACCACTTACGGGCTATTCATGCCCGTGCCACCTTTTTGGTGGCTTCATCTTAACTTAACTTAAACAACGGGTTAGCTCATTACTCATTTAGCTCACAGACTACAAGGTTGGTCACAACGACCACCACACACTTGGTCCGGGAGACATCTCCCGTCACGCAGGGTGCAGTTGCACCTCCACAGATCTCCAGTATCAGCTCTTGATACTGGTAATGGCTCAAAAGGGCCACCACTTACGGGCTATTCATGCCCGTGCCACCTTTTCGATGGTTTAATCGTCATCTTGGACACATTCATGGGAGTCATCTCCCGTCACGCAGAGTGCACTTGCACCTCCACAGATCTCCAGTATCAGCTCTTGATACTGGTGATGGCTCGAAAGGGCCACCACTTACGAGCTATTCATGCCCGTGCCATCTTTTGGGTGGCTTCATCTTCATCTTCTTCATCTGTTTAAAACACGGGAAACATCTCCCGTCACGCTGGGTGCAGACGCACCTCCACAGATCACCAGTATCACCTATTGATACTGGTGATGGCTCAAAAGGGCCACCACTTACCAATTCATGCCCGTGCCACCTATTGGGTGGCTTCATCTTCATCTTAACACATTCACAAGGGAAACATCTCCCATCATGCAGGGTGCATTCGCACCTCCACAGATCTATAGTATCAGCTCTTGATACTGGTAATGGCTTAAAATGGCCACCACTTACGGGCTATTCATGCCCGTGCCACCTTTTGGGTGGCTTAATCTTCATCATCGAGAAGCAGAAGAGTATGCAGGGCAACCATAATCGAGTTTAGACAGGACGAGAGAGGAGTCCAAATAGAGGAGCGTGTGCCTATCCGCTCCCCAAGAAGCGGTATGGGTATGGGACAAAACCTTAAGTAGGTTAAGGGCCTTAGAGCATTCAGCTCGGAGGTAAGAGATATGGGGCGCCCAAGACAAACGAGTGTCAAAGATTAACCCCAAAAGCTTCGCGGAATCTTTGTACACAAGGGGATGACCATAAAGTGACAAAAAAGGACAAAGGACGACATGCTTTCGAGTAAAAGTCATAGCACAAGTCTTAGTTACAGAGAACTTGAAGCCATGATTGATGGCCCAAGACGACACAGCATCAATCGCAAATTGAAGGAGAGGCGAATCATCACCTCGACAGCAAAGAGTAAGATCGTTGAGATAAAGAGAGGAGAAAATGACGGAAGGAAGGGAGGAAAGAAGACCATTGAGGGCAACCAGAAAAAAAGAGTAGTGCTCAGAACACTACCTTGGGGTACACCTTTGTATTGCCGAAAAGAGGCAGAGAGAGTGGTACCAAGCAAGACTCGAAAGGAACGATGAGAGAGGAAGAGAGGGGAGATTACCACGAAGGCCAAAAGAACGAAGTTGGGATAGAATATGGTATCTCCAGGTTGTGTCATAAGCCTTTTCCAGGTCAAAAAGGACAGCAACAATGAAGGTCTTCGCAGCAATTAAAGCAGTATGAATATAGACCTCCAAGTTTACCAGGACATCAGTTGTGCTGCAGCACTTGCGAAAACCAAATAGAGAAGGAAAGAGGTGGTGATGGTGTTCCAAGAACCACATCAGACGAACAGTTACCATACGCTCAAAGAGTTTGTAGACACAACTCGTGAGGGCAATAGGGCGGAAGTCCTTAGGGGATGTCTCGAGAGACCCTGGTTTCCGAATAGGAAGTACAACGGCATCGAGTCAGTCCTCAGGGACTGACGACGACTCCCAGTCCTGGGTATACAGACTCAGTAAATACCGAGACGTGCAAGGAAGGAGATGGCGAAGCATCTCATAATGTCATCCGAGCCGCTGCCGTAGAACCGCAGAGGGTCAGGGCAGACTGAAGTTCAGAGAGAGAGAAGGGATCATCATAGGGAAGGCGAAGATGAGCGCGGAAATCTAAGGGATGAGATTCATGAACGGGCTTACGAAGGAAGGAAGGATTGAGAAAGATGAGAACCAGAGCTAACAGGAGAAAAGTGGGAACCCAGTTCGGTCGCGACCTGCACTGGATCCGCCGCAAGAGTACCACGGAGGTGAAGAATCGGCGAGATATCTGGAACGAACTTACTCGCAATCTTGAGGGATCTTCTTCCAGATCTGCGTTAGAGGAGTATCAGACGTAATGATGGAAATGTAAGATGTCCAACCTCTCATGCTTAGCTGTACGGATGGTCCTACGGGCCACCGCACTTGGTTTCCGAAATAAAATAAAAGAATCAGCCGTCTGTCTGCGTCGGTGCTTCTTCCAGACAGCACGCTTACAGTGGACAGCCCGAGCACAGTCTGCATTCCACCAGAGAACGCCCTTCCGCGTGTCCCGGGAGGTAGAGCGAGGAATAGAGCGGAGGGCAGCATTGAAGATGGTGTCATGAAAAAAAGAGAAAGGCGCGAGGAAGAGGCAGAGAGGAGAGGTCAGTGAGAGTAGCACAGAGGGTGAATAGGTTCCAGTCAGCTTTGGTAAACTGCCACCTAGGGAAGGAGAAGGGAGGGTGAAAAGAGAAAAAGGAAATAAGGATGGGGAAATGGTCACTGTTATGGAGGTCATCAAGAACCCGCCACATGAGATCTAAGTAAAGGGACGATGAGCAGAGAGAAATATCAAGACAGGAAAGCGTGCGAGTTCTAGAGTCTACATGGGTGCGCTCACCAGAATTCATTAGACAGGGAAGAAGAGAGGACGAACGGTTCGAAAAGGCGGCCTCAGGTGTTTGTCAGAACATTACCCCAGAGGGAATGTCGACAGTTGAAATCACCCAACAGGAGCACCAGCTCTGGCAAGGAGTCCAGGAGGTGCTTAAGATCAGGAAGGTGTAGCGAGTTAATCTTATACTCGCCCCATTATCTCATTATTTTAATAACATAACTAATTACAGAAGCTACAATCCTTTCTCCAATTACAGGTAATACTCTTCTCACCTTGTTGAAGGAAGCTGAGGTGTAATCACCATATAAGCAACGATGAATAGAAGACAGTTCAATTTCCACAGTCAACAATGTAGCACTCGGCGTGTACAGTCCTAATCGACCCAAGACGCTACAGCTTCGACACAGAGCAGACAGCAGACTACGACCACATCGAACCGCCAAGCTCTCGCTCCCTGAGTTCAGACACACAATTCTCAATCGAGCCGCCACGCTCTCCCACATAGAGCTCTACGACTCCGGCCTCACTCAGCTCTCTGCTCTGCTCCAGGCTTCGCCTCAACGTCTACGACACTGCTGTATCCAGGACTACTAAATAAATATGAAACTCATTAAACACTGTGTATCTAATCAACCCAACAACGTAACATAAACGTACGTTACAAAGGGAAAGCGGGACATTTGGGGGGAGATAAATGGAACAGACTGTATACCATTTACTCACAAAAACACGGGCAGCAGAACAATGGATAGGCAATAGAAACAGTTGGGGGACGAAGGGAATATCAGTACGAATCAAGAGCAGTAGAGTTATGGGATCCAGCAAGAGCTGGGAGGGGGAGAAAGAAAAGAATAACCACGAAAGTGTCCAGGACGAGCACCAAGCATTGGTTCCTGGAGACAAACACAAAGTGGTGTAAACTGTGTAATCAGAAGTTGGGGTTCATGGAAGTTGGCATAAAATCCACGAATATTCCATTGAAGAATAGACATTATCGAAAAGAGAAAGGACAGCAACAGAGAACAATGAAGAAACAAAGATAAAGAAGAACACAGTATATTAAATAAGCTCAGGATCAGGGTCAATAAAATCAGGGTTAGGGGGCATGGGTAAACTGAGTAAGGATTGAGTGAAGAGAGCGGGAGGACATACCAGAGGCGGACGGGTAGGGTCCGGAGGAGGAGGAGACAATTGGGAGGGGAGGTCAAGGACAGCAGGAGGAAGGGGGGGGGCAGAAACCGGGGAGTGCACCTCAGCAAGGGCAGCAACTGTGAGGGAATCAGGGGTTAAAGAAACCTCCTTAGCTGGGACAGGGGGCCCGACCACCTAAATGGAAGGGGACGGAGCGAGTCAGAGGTGGGGGGGGGGGTGAGGAACAAAGCGACGCCTTCTTACCTGCCGGGGAGGACGAAGGAGAGGAGCCAGGCTTACATTTCTGACTCAAGAGACAGGTGTTTCAGCAACAACGTACTGGGCGAGACTCAATTGTCTCAACAGAAGATGAACGGGAGTGAACAACATGAAGATTGCTGGGAGGGTGATGGACATCAGCCTGGACAGACAGGCGGCATGGAGGGCCAAGAGACTGGAGGGGGGAGGAGGGATGGGAAGAAGGATTGGGGAAAGACACAGGAAATATGGCAGACTGGGTAGGAAGGGGGAAACCTCAGATAGAGAACCAGGAGAGTGCCCCTTCGGGACAGAACGTGAAGGAACAATGGAGGAGGTGGTGGGCGTGTCCGGGTCTAAGATCTAGAAACGGTTGTGACACTAAGGTGGGAAGGACGAGGAGAGGTAGAACGTACGCAACACGCGAGCGTAGGATATGCCAGCGAAAGGGGTGAGACGGCGAACTTGGCGTCTCGCCTCAGGAAAAGGCAAACAATCCCAGTGTTTCAAGTTGAAGACGGCTTGTAGTGTATACACGAGCGGGAGAAAGTTGGTGGGTCTCACCGCAATTGAGGCACCGAACCTAGGAAGAAGTGCACTCTGATTTAGTGATCATCGGCCCCACACATGAGGCATAGATACACAGTACTTGAGCATTTGAGGACACCATGCCCGAACTTCCAGCACTTATTGCAAAGTCTAGGAGAGGAAATGTACTCCTGAACGGAGCATCTGGCATCAGCAAGAATTATACAGGGTGGAAGGGTCCTACTATCAAAGGTGATTTTCACAACTCGAAGTTGCTGACGGCGACGACCACGAGGGGGTCGAGTAAACGTGTCTACCTGGAGGACAGGATGGCCTTGGGTTTCGAGGATATGTTTAATATCCTCATGGCAGTCTTTTAAGTCCCTAACACCAGTTACAACATGGTGCGGGAGGAAAACAGTGCCAACACTAGCATTTGACCGAGCATTTTTGGAGACCCGAACAGAGGTCTCCCCAATGCAGGACAATGTGGCGAAGCGGGTAGCTGCATCCAGTGAAGGAGCAGCGACGACACGTGTACCTAAATGGGTGGGGTTAAAAGTAACCGAGGCATCTACCGAATCAACAAGGTGTTTATGGAGTGAGAACCGTCAGAAGGTGTATAATCCAGAGGGAGATCAAAGTATTTAGCCCACGAAGCAGGACCAAATAATAATAATAATTTACTTTGGAAAAGTACATACATAGTTGCAGAGTTACAGTACAAAAATTCTAAGAACATAAGAACATAAGAACAAAGGTAACTGCAGAAGGCCTATTGGCCCATACGAGGCAGCTCCTATTCTATAACCACCCAATCCCACTCATATACTTGTCCAACCCGTGCTTGAAACAATCGAGGGACCCCACCTCCACAATGTTACGCGGCAATTGGTTCCACAAATCAACAACCCTGTTACTGAACCAGTATTTACCCAAGTCTTTCCTAAATCTAAACTTATCCAATTTATATCCATTGTTTCGTGTTCTGTCCTGTGTTGATACTTTTAATACCCTATTAATATCCCCCCGGTTATGTCCATTCATCCACTTGTAAACCTCTATCATGTCACCCCTAACTCTTCGCCTTTCCAGTGAATGCAACTTAAGCTTTGTTAATCTTTCTTCATATGAAAGATTTCTAATTTGGGGAATTAACTTAGTCATCCTACGCTGGACACGTTCAAGTGAATTTATATCCATTCTATAATATGGCGACCAAAACTGAACTGCATAATCTAAATGGGGCCTAACTAGAGCAAGATATAGCTTGAGAACCACACCAGGTGTCTTGTTACTAACGCTGCGATTAATAAATCCAAGTGTCCGATTTGCCTTATTACGAACATTTATGCATTGATCCTTTTGTTTTAAATTCTTACTAATCATAACTCCCAGATCCCTTTCGCAATCCGACTTCGCAATCACAACACCATCTAGCTCGTATCTTGTAACTCTATCATCATTACCTAACCTCAGAACTTTACATTTATCAGCGTTAAACTGCATCTGCCAATCCTTAGACCATTTCAAAACCCTATCTAGATCAACTTGAAGTGATAGTGAGTCCTCCTCCGAATTAATTTCCCTACCGATTTTCGTATCATCGGCAAATTTGCAAATGTTGCTACTCAAACCTGAATCTAAATCATTTATATATATTATAAACAACAGAGGTCCCAGGACAGAGCCTTGAGGCACTCCACTTACAACATTTTCCCACTCTGACTTGATTCCATTTATACTAACTCTCTGTTTCCTTTGGTATAGCCATGCCCTAATCCAGCTTAATATAGCGCCCCCAATACCATGAGACTCTATTTTTTTAATCAGTCTTTCATGTGGCACTGTATCAAAAGCTTTGCTAAAGTCAAGGTATACAACATCGCAATCCTTACCACTATCAGCTGCCTCAACAATGCTAGAATAAAAAGATAACAAATTTGTTAAACATGAACGGCCATTTATAAAACCATGTTGCGACTCAATTATTAATTTATGTTTTTCAAGATGAAGACGAATTTTATTTGCTATTATAGATTCGAGTAACTTTCCCACAATAGACGTTAGGCTAATTGGTCGATAGTTAGACGCAAGTGATCTATCTCCTTTCTTAAAAACTGGTATCACATTAGCAACTTTCCAAAACTCTGGCACTCTGCCTGACTCTATTGATTTATTAAATATGGTTGACAGTGGGTCGCAAAGCTCCTCTTTGCATTCTTTAAGCACCCTAGCAAACACTTCATCCGGCCCTGGGGATTTGTTTGGTTTGAGTTTTACTATTTGTTTAAGAACATCCTCCCTGGTAACTGCTAAACTCGTCAACCTGTCCTCGTCCCCACCCACATAGACTTGTTCGGCTGAAGGCATATTGTTAAGTTCCTCTTTAGTAAATACAGATACAAAATATTTATTAAAAATACTACTCATCTCTTCATCACTATCTGTTATTTGACCTGTCTCAGTTTTTAATGGACCTATCCTTTCCCTAGTCTTAGTACGATATAACTGAAAAAACCCTTTAGGATTTGTCTTTGCTTGCCCTGCTATGCGAACTTCATAGTTTCTTTTTGCTTTCCTTATCTCTTTTTTAACATTTCTAACCAGTTGTACGAATTCCTGTTCTAAAGTGACCTCCCCATTTTTAATCCTTTTGTACCAAGCTCTCTTTTTACCTATAAGGTTCTTCAAATTCTTTGTTATCCACTTTGGGTCATTAGTATACGATCTATTCAATTTGTATGGTATACTACGTTCCTGTGTTTTGTTTAGAATATTCTTAAATAAGTTATATATTGAATCCACATCGAAATCCCCATTTAAGTCACCTATCGCTGGGTTCATGTCTCGCTCCAAGACCGGCCCACACCCCATACCCAAGCCTTTCCAATCAATTTGACCCAAAAAATTTCTTAGGCTATTAAAATCAGCTTTTCGAAAATCTGGCACTTTAACAGAATTTTCTCCTACTGGTCTATTCCATTCTATGCTAAATCTGATTTCTTTGTGATCACTGCTCCCTAGCTCACTCCCTATTTCGATGTCATTAATTTGCGTTTCCCTGTTAGTTAACACTAAATCTAAAATACAAAATACTTTCTGTTTGATTTAAAGATAGAGGTAGTACATACAATACCTAAAGCCACTAGTAGTATAGCGTTTCGGGCAACAAGGCTTGGTACCTTTTAGTATGGGAAGGGATTGTGCAGTATGCAGCCGTGGCGGGACAGCATTGAGAATCCCCAGAGAGGGGTTAAAAGGTGCAATAGTCACAGTGAGAGACTGAGCCACGCCAGGGGACGAGGTGGTCACCGCTGGGGGCGTATGGCTCGACCCAACCACGGAGGAGGGAGGGGAGTAGTCAGGAAGGTCAAAGGAGGAGCTAGGTCTGGGCCCATTGTAGTGGGAGCTAGAGCCCGATCTTCCAATACAGTCCGACTCGGGAGCTTGGTCGCCCACCCCACGAACCTGAGAAGTCATAAGAGGAATGGTATTTATCGACATGAAAACGAGAGGTAAGACTTTCATTCACGAATGTGGCCCCATACCCACCACGGATCCACAATTAGAGGATAGGACACCCAACAGACTTATTGCTGATCTCGCCGGGCCCTCCCCAGGGGTGCATCGTGAGTATACGCCCCACAAACGCCACCTTAAGAACCATCAGTCCGTCGAGATTGGGTTCAGTGACGAAAGGAGGATTGACAATAAAAAGGTCCCCTCGCTCGAGATGTTGGGTACTACAGTTCTAAGGGTGCAAGAGTATGCCTCCTCAAACACCCGGGCACCAAAACAAAAGGTCAAAAGAATGCCCGAAACGGTATGCGTACTAGTGGCTTTAGGTATTGTATGTACTACCTCTATCTTTAAATCTAACAGAATGTTTGTACTGTAACTCTGCAACTATGTATGTACTGTTCCTAAATAAATTATTATTATTATAATTATAATGATCAAAACAGGCAACAGATCAGTGGGAAATGACAACTTGAAAGGAGGAGAAAGGGGGGGGGGGTGAAAAGTGAAACACAAGGAAAAGGAAAAGATGTCTGGCACAATTGGTAAAGACAGCAGCAGGAGCATAAGGCTGCAAAAGAACAGAGGACTGACCCATGGAGCATCACACTCCGGCAGCCGTCCACCACCAAGTAACTGATTAAGATTATCAAACGATGTTACTCTTAAGTAGTAACATGCAAAAACTTGATCTAATGGTTGCAAAATCCATCATTGCTTCAGAACCAGAATTCATCAAACATTTTACATGTCCTCTTACAAAACATGTACTGTGCATCTTTCTTTAATCAAGGCTACTTAGTTTGTATTTATTAAACATTTTAAGAGTTCCAAACCAATACAGTTAAGATTAGGTTGCTAATCTTTGACGCTCGTAAACTGTTGAATAAACACAGACAGCTGCCATGATCAAGGAAAGGTTTACAGGTTTTGTAAGCAGACACATAAATGATTGATGCATCCTGGTCCCATCTCTGGCTGGGCCACACAGATGCCTCTGGGTAATTATGGGTCAAGAAAAGCAAATTAAAAAACAAAATAAAAATACTGTAAAAGGGAAAAGCAGCATTCCCTTCCACTTCATTTTATTTAACTTATATGATTAAGAAACAGTAAATCAATAAACAAATAACAGTCACTCTACTTACATCAACAAAATAATTGTAATATAGTTTTCAGTTTCCACATCATCACACAACAAACGCATTAAGAACATGACCATCTGTTGCTGCTAAATTAGGCTGTGATTGCCTTACACAACTATTGCCTTACCCTGTGGATGTTTAGTCTGAAAGGTTTAATAAATTTAATAAAGCAAAAATGTTTATAAAATAAAATGTTTACAATATTTACTAGTTAAAGAATGCCAAAGGTTCTCCTCCTAGACTATAATCAAACGTGTCAATATCAAAATGATGTAGGTGTCTGTTAGCCCCTTGTTTCTTATCACGATATGGCAATAAATACATTTTAATTGACCCAAGGTCGTGTTTACATTAAATTTTCAATTATTTACTTCTACTGTAACTATAGATGCACATTCCACCATCATTCTATTGTGATTTCCTGAGTTACATTTGCACATGTACTATGAAGGTAAATGTGGGGGACCTTCGACAAACTGCCGTATTCCTGTCTTTGTCGAGGCCACTAGTGTTAGTGGCCCTCAGGTAAATGCAGTATAACTCACAGAAATAAAAAATCTACCCTTGCCAGTAATGCACACAGGAATACACATGGCTTCACCTCACTTTCTTACCTTATATATTTACCTTCTCTTTCTGCAACTTGATAATAGTCCGGATGGTCCAAAATATGTGGATTGAGTGTCTA
Organism: Procambarus clarkii; assembly: GCF_040958095.1. NCBI lineage: Eukaryota > Metazoa > Arthropoda > Malacostraca > Decapoda > Cambaridae > Procambarus > Procambarus clarkii. The sequence continues at coordinate 12,136,686 of NC_091186.1, forward strand.
ATATACTATGTACTTCTAAAGCCAATTTAGTCAAGAAGGGATGGCATGCCAACACCTGGATGGTGATGATCACAGCTAACCAGAGTCCCATATACACATGACATTGTCTGTGCACTTCTAAGAGTAGTGTGTCTGGTAGACTTGGTATCTCAAGTATTTATTCTTAAAGGTCACAAGAAAGAAGGCAACAACCAACCAAACTTTCTTAGAGCTAATACAGTATAGGACATACTGTACATGTATTAAACTAGACCTAGTATTGCTTATTCAGGCCTGGGACAGGTTAGATTATGTATTGTATTGTTACTATTCCATTCTTTAGGATGCCATTTGGAGTATCTCAACAATACAAAATGTGACATTTTAGTACAAATCCATTTTTGTAAATTTGACCAATAGTTGCTATAAGTACAATACAGTATTACTTTTGGAGTTGGAAAAACATTAAGAAATAAAATTCATTAGAAGACAACTAGTTGAAAAATCATTTGACTCGTGCGGGTAATAAATACAACATTTATATTTTAATGCCGTATTCCTGAAAGACCATAATCACTGCACAATGAAATCACAAGAATATGAGGCATCGGTGACAAAATATTGAGGCCGTATTATGTGACCGAATTCACATTTCCCACTATAACCACCACGTGTGATGTCACAAAGTCCCCAAAACAATTCATTATGATGCATTAGCAAACACAGTACTGTAATGATTACTAGCTGCACACACTGCAAGGTTAAAGGCTGTCCTGGTAGTACAGTCAGATTCGTTCTCAACTCACAAGTGGGAATTTTGGGTTCAAATCCCTGGTGAGCCAGAAATGGTTGGGTGAGTTTCCTATCTTCTGCCCCTCTTCACCTAGCAGTAAATAGATACCCAGGAATTAGTCAGCTTGTTGTGAGGTTGTATCAGGGTCAGTAATTTGACTCTGGGGGGGGGGGGGTCCTTAAAAGCTCCTGCCACAGTGAATTACAGTATTAATACAATTATTAATCTCAAAGATAAGGTGGTTGCATGGATATACAGCTGTATGTCATATACAATAATACTGAATAATAATAAATATATTTACCGGTATATAATATACATACATCAGGACATGATATCAGTTAATTACCAAGTAGTGGGTACGGAAAAGGTGCCACATCATCTGCGTATTTATTATATGTGCTATTTAAATTTTCAATATTTTTCAGTACAGTTATATAATTTTTCATCATTTTTACCTACACTAACTGAATGCCAGCCTAAAATTGGCCAGTTCAAAATTAAATCTTTTAAACTCTTGTGACAGCTTAGTATTCAAATTTATAATTACCCAAGTTTAATTACAAGTTTGAATTCTAGCTCTCATCCTATATGGTGAGAGCTATGACTGTGGTATTTAGTTGACCTATTATTTTTATTCACTTATTCACCACCTTCTCTCTTAACTTTTCCAACCATCTACAACTCTGCAAAAAGAAAGCTTTCATATATTATTTTGGCACCTTTGTTGTCTTTAGTTTAAACCTCTGGCCTCTTTCTTGAAGTTGCTGGTTAAAAAATTCCATTGTGTGAACTGTGTTGATTCCTGTCACTACAGTATTTTTATCATGGTAATCACATCGCTTCTTTTTCATCTATATGTAGTGCCATGTTTATATATGTGTATGGCAAGTGTGTGTGTGAAGTAAAATAAATTGTATAAATGGGGGATGGCATCTATATACCATCCCTCATGTTGATGGGAGCAGATCTAACTCCAGAGTCCCATTTCATGTTCAACAAGCCACAATGTAGGACAAAACAGGAGATGCTTTTTTCATTCATTGGGTTATAAACCCATGGAATCTTCTACCTACCAAAGCCATAAATGCCAAGACATTACTTCAGTTTAAAATCCAGCTGTAAATTCTCCTCAAGGGAAACTATGACAAGCTGCTGGCTTCCTATCCCTGCTGAGGTCAGTATAGTAGTGGCTCTCAAGTAAACTTAGGTAAATATACCTTCCAACTTTCTAGTACAGTACTGTCATTGTTTACACTATGAATCAATGTGCCTTTCACGGCCTTCGCTTTTAGTACGTTTTATTGATAACGTGCAATGAACACAACTATTTTTTGTACGCAAATTATTTGTGTTTCCATTTTTCACAAGTGCCCCCTCAGTCTGCTTTCCCTCATTCTGGAAAGACTTCCTATTTTTACCCCCAGTGCAGCATCTAAAAAGTTGTGATTGTCCCATAGCTTAGTTCTCTTATCTTTAGGACTAGCCTTTTAGTAATACTGTACATAGGAATTCCCAAAATTTTCCTTCACATGGAATCTATTCCATGTAAAGGAAAGGTTTAGTTCTGCTAAAAGTTAGTTATAAGTTCCATGTTAGTACAGTACTGTATATTCTAGGGCTTGTCTGACATATGAGCATAGTGCATCAAATGATTCCTTGCTTAAATCTCTAAATGCTGTCCAATAGTCTCGTAGTACAGTTGGCTTTGTTCTAGACTTACAATCAGTGATCCTGGGTTCAATTTCCAGGCAGAGCAGAAATAGTTAGGCTCACTTCCTTTTACCTAATGCCTCTGTTCACCTAGCAGCAAATAGATACTGGTACCTGGTAGTTAGGCAATTGTTCTGGGCTGCATCCTGAGGATGGTCAATAGTTGGCCTCAGGGGACCTGTAATTTGTAAACCTCATCCTGGTTTACTCATCAAACCTCATCATTCATGTATCAACGCATTAAGTAGGCCACAAGAATGAGGGAAGGGGATGTTCTGTCAATAATGGATTTAACATTCAACAGGAAAGAAGAGGAGATATTTGACATTTAGTGCCTACCTCCCTTGGGAAAGAGTGACCCTGTCCTGATTGAAATTACAGTAAATATGCAATGCGATATAATCTAGAAGAGAATGGTGAACTGAAATAGTTGAGGTTTCAAGAGAGGACACTATGAAGAACTTACAAATTTTTTAATGAATTTAATTGGAAAGACTTGTTGCTAGACAAAGAAGTAAATGAAATGTATGCCAAATTCTGTAGAATACACGATGAAGGCACAACAAATTTTATGCCAAAACAGAGATGCAGATCTGGAAAAACAAGTTCGGTTCAACAGAAATTGAGAGGGCCAGTGAGGAAAAAACAAGAAAATGGATACAATATAAGAAAAGGCCTAACCCCAAAATATACCAGCACTACAAACAACCAAGAAACTAATACACAGCAGTGAGGAGAGAGGAAGAAAGGAACTTGGAGAAAGGTATAGCAGACAAATGTAAAACAGAGCCAGGCCTTTTCAGTAAGCTACATGTAGAGGATAAAGTTCATTGATTGATAATAAAGGAACAGATTCACAGAAAATGAAAAAGAAATGTGCAAAACACTAAACCAAAACACTTTCTGTGTGTGTTCCAAAGTGTGTTTGTGCAAATAAGGCTTTCAGAGAACCCAACACAATGCTATTTCCAGAGAACACCATTACAGAGGTGTCTCAAAACAAAGTGGAAAAATTACTCACAGGGGCTAAGAAGAAATAAAGCAGTTGGACCAGATGGAGTTTCACCTTGGATGCTGAGAGAATCTGCAACTGAGCTGAGTAATCCACTTTAAATGATATTCCAGACGTCTTTGTGTACAGGAAACTTGCAGATGTATGGAAAAAGGCAAACAAAGTTTCAATCTACAAAAATGGAAGCAGAGAAGGCCCTCTAAATTATAGACCCATATTATTAAAAAGAATGGTAATCAAAACTCTAGCCAAAATAGTTAAAACCAAATAGGTAGAATACATGGAGAGTAATGACATAATAACACAGACAGACAGTATGGCTTTCAAAAAGTAAGATGCTGCGTAACAAAGCTACTTAGTTTTTATAACAGAGCCACATAGATTCTGCAGGAAAGATGTGGTTAGGTTGACTTTGTATATCTAGACTTAAAAAATTACTTTTGACAGAGTCCCACACAAGAGGTTGTTTTGAAAACTGGAACATGCTTGAGGGGTGACAGGGTGACTGCTGACATTGATGAAAATTTTTATGACAGATGAGGGCGGTAATCAGAGGCAATGTATCTGACTGGAGAAGTGTTATTAGTGAAGTACCACAAGGTTCAGTTCTTGTGCCAGTAATGTTCATCATCACTCTAAATGAACTTCCAGAAGAAATACAGAATTATATGAACATGTTTGCTAATGATGCTAAGCTACTAGGAATGATACGAAACCTAGACAATTGTCATGCCCTTCAAACTGACCTGGATAAAATAAGAGCTTGGATCACCATGTACAAATTGAATTCAATGTAAATAAATGTCCGTTATGGAATGAAGAATACGGTACGTGAAAATTGACCACAAACAACTTATAACTTAGTGGAAAGTAATTAAAGAACTCGAGGATGCTGTTCTGGATAGTATACAGTACAATGTCACCACAGAAACACATAACGGACATTGTGTGTAGTGTATCTGCTGCACTTTCCAACTTCAAAATTGCATTAATTACATTGATGGTGAAATAATAAACAAACTGTTCATGAATTTTGTGAGACCAAAATTGGAATATGCAGCAGTTGAATGGTGCCCATATCTCAAGCAGCACATCAACTGGTAAACTGGTAACTGGTATAACTGGTAAAGGTGCAAAGGCATGCTACAAAATGGCTTCCAGAAATTAAAACCAATTTCTATAAAGAGAAGCTAGAGGCATCAAATATGCCAAAGCTAGAAGATTGAAGAAAAAAGATGATATAATCACCACTTACAAAATAATAATGGTAATTGGCCAAATTGACAGAGAAATTCCTGAAACTGGCAACCTCAAGAACAAGAGGTCACAAATTCAAGCTATGGAAACAAAGGTACTGAAAACAATATTAGATTGTTTTCTTTTGCCATCAGAGAGGTAGATAGTTGGAATTAGTTAAGTGAGAAGGTAGAGGAATCCAAAACTATCAGTAGTTTCAAAGCATTATATGACAATGGCGGGAAGACAGGACACCACGAGCACGGCTCTTATACTGTAACTACACTTAGGTAGTTACACTCTCACTCTCTCACTCACTCACCCATCCAACCACTTGGACTGGATGGTGGAACTAGTCTTGCTTCATGCATGTTGGCGTTCAATCCTCAACATTCCAAGTGGTTGGGAACCATTCCCCCCCCACCCCCGTCTCATCCCAAATCCCTTCCAAGTGCTGCAGAATCCATGATGGAAGCCTTCCTTTCCAAGCATTGACGACTTGGCACTTTATCCCAATAGTTCCCTTCCCTTCACTTATACAGCCTGTACTCACTCACTCTATTGAAATCTCAGTAATTCAAGCTTACATTCAAGCTGAATAGTCAAAAACTCGAACCCAAATTTATTCAGATTACTCAAAGGGTCAGGTTACCAGAATTTGGATTACTGAGCTCTTACTGTAGGTGCAAATTCACATTCGCCAAACTTGTCCAAAGCAATTTGTGCTTTGGACAAGATGCACAAAGCATTTGTGAATCAGATTTAATAGAATGTGCAACAGATTTAATAGAAAACCCATTACAGAGAAAGATCAGCAGCAGCTATCATGATGACCAAACCACACACCAGAAGATGAAAAGACAACGACGTTTCGGTCTGTCCTGGATCATTATCAAGTCACAATCGACTTGATAATGGTCCAGGATGGACTGAAATGTCGTCGTCTCTTCACCTTCTGGTGTGTGGTTTGGTCATCATATCTTCAATCATGTTATTATAACTCATCATCTGCAACACCTATCATTTTCACTATTTTTTACAATTATTATTTTCTGTTAGCTCCAATGACATTACATGTTTTGGGGTAAATTTTGTTTTAAAAATTATTTTGAAAAAGTAAATTTTATATGGGTTTATAAAAAAAAAATTCAGTACCATATTTCCAACAATATTGTTCAGCCAGATAGAACCCTTCTCAGCCAATAAGAACTCTATTCAGCTGGATAGAACTCCACTTAGCCAGAAAGAACACTGTTCAAACTGGACAAACCATACTCAGCCAGACAGAACACTGCTCAACTGAACAAACCATATTAAGCCAGACAGAACCCTGCTCAACCAGAAAGAACCCTGCCCAGTTAGAACTTTGCATTCTTACCACTCCTGTGCTTGATCAAACTTAGTTGTATCAGGTCCACCTGGAGACATGTAACAACAGAATCTATTCACATAGAATCACAGTGCTGTATTCGTATGTACCATAATTTGGTCAACAGGGAAACTGCTATTAATTTCATAAGAATGTGATGTAAATATGAGAAAATATTGAGGCCATACAATGAGTTCAAAGCTCATCATAGTGGGTTGTGTGACTAGCAACTCCAGGGGTTGATCCCACTGCACCGCCTCAATGCTGTTAATTGTTGAAAATGATGATTTACTATAAACAGATTAACAGAATTTATTTGTTATATTGCACATGACCTTTAAAACATGCTTCAGATAAGAAAATTTTAATGTAAAATGTTGAGTTTTATATATACATGAGAATAGTGTAGTGAATAAAATCAATTTTATGTACTGTATAGTGAATTCTCATAAATTTCTTTCAACTTCGATAATAAATATAATTCAACAATATATTTTACTTTTCTCAAATGCCAACTTTAGGTCTAATCCTTAAAATTAATATTGAAAATATATAAAAGCCAGACTATGATATCACTACTCTATTATTTTTACATGGCCATATTCCTTGAGCCATCAGAGTCATCCAAAGACCACTGTCCACATTCAAGGGCTCAACAGTGCAATTAATTTTTTAACAATACAGAACTCCACAACATCCCCCATGGAGTTCTATGGTAGAATACTAGGAGAATACTCCTAGTATTCCATGGAGTACTAGGATTTTTAACAATTTCCAAATAATTATAAATACCAGTATTATAATACATTCTATGATAGTGGTAATCAAGTATCAAACAATATTGGCATTCAACCAAGTTTAACAATTTACTTTGTATGCAGTATGAGAGCCGACATAATCGTTAACCGCTAAATGACTCAAACTGCTACCTGCTCAAATCATCAAAATTGAATTATTTTTATTAGTTTTGTGAACTACTTTGTTTCATACACACAACGATGTAATTAGCCGAGCCATTAAAGGGTTAAAGATGACAATGTCACTTTCTGTTTCCTCCACATGGATGGTCGTGGTGACTTTCTGCTCACAGAAAAACTCTTGCAACACTCAAGATCTCCTTAAATGAGGAAAATATTTCTTTGGATGCAGATGGCTATCATAGGTTACCTCTTTTTTTGCAATACATAGTACTATATTGTATTGACATGGACAGTTTCTTAATGTATAAACAAAAAGAAATCATATAGTTCATCTTCATAATCTCAAATAATTAAAAGATTTAAAGCTATTTCCTAGGTAGATAAAAGAAAGATACATTGTATCAGAACACATGTTTATGTTGATGAAAAAATGTAAATAATGTTAGTCATGCTGTATGTGTCGGCATCGGGCATTTCTTGATGTCTTACAAGTACTGTATTGTATCTGCCTGGATTTATTTTTTTTGAACATTTGACTTGTAATAGTCCTGAACAGATCCTCACTCCAAGAATACCAGTGGCAAAATTTTGAGGGCAGCCATTTAGTGACTTAAATCCTATATTATATACATGTTAAAGTACTGTAGTAAGTTTAACTACTGAACACACTGCACCTCATTACGTTAGTTTCATACTCTTCAGATTTCTTGTATACAAAATTAGACAAATGTTTACAAAAATGACAGGTTTCATTAAATGCACTTTAAAGTTATTGTACAAAATGTATGCAAATGTACATTTAGAAAGCATTATTGCCCATAAAAATTACTTCAATGTAGAACATGAAAAATAATGTCTGCACATTCATGGTTCTTTAAGAATAAATTAAGATAACATATTGACCAGACCACACACTAGAAGTTAAAGGGACGACGACGTTTTGGTCCGTCCTGGACCATTCTCAAGTTGTCGTCCCTTCAACTTCTAGTGTGTGGTCTGTTCAACATACTTCAGCCACGTTATTGTGACTCATCGCCTGCATAAGATAACATAGATGTTTAAAGATAGTCTTGTGCTCTTAAGCTCTTATCTGGAAACACACTTCACTCTTAAAACAAGTCACTCTATGCTTTAATCATCACCAGCACGCAAACAAGTTTATAACAACCTCTGACGTCACACTGGAGATAAAACGACTCTGTGCTCAAATTGTGTCAAAGGTTCATAATTTCAAATAATTAAAAGATTTAAAGCTATTTCCTAGGTAGAGAAAGGAAAAATATCAGATATGAATAATGAGCTGCACTGATGGTTCTAGCATTGAGAATGACTGAGACACTGTATAGAGTTTGATCATTGTTGTGACATGATGCAAAAGCCATTCTCATAACTAGAACTCAGTGGAATGCACTAAGATAAGTAGTTGTGGAAGCCACCACCATTCACAACTTTAAGGAAAGGTTCAACAAAGATACATGTATTGATTGTTAAAATAGTGAAGTTTAAAGCAAGAGGTAGAACAAGGAGGTTGGGCATATAGAGCTAGACCTCAATTTCCCCTATATCACTGATGGGTAAGTACCTCCCAATTCACCGTATGCTCCACATCTGAATGACCCTGTACACATAATACAGGTTACACCATTCTTTTATTTACACAGATCAGCATGTGATGCCATGTGCAAGGTGTCTATACTGTATTTGAATCACCACCAGTAGGATAGGTGAATGATTCACTCTATACTTGAATCCTCAGATATTATGCAAGTCATTGCCACCATGTAATTACCTAAGTGCAGTAACAGAATGAAAACTATGCTTGTGGTGACCCATCTTCCGTATAGTTTGCCATACGATGCTTTCAAACTACTGATGGTTTGGGCATTCATTACCTTCTCACTTAAATTGTTCAAACTGTCAACAAAACAGAACTTTTGTGCATGACTTACTCAGCTCCAATCAGCATGAAAACGAACCACTCTGTGCCTGAATCATCATCAGTACAATACAGCATATGAAAATCAGTCACACTAAAAGGTATTAGAATCATCACCAGTACAACATAGTATAAGAACAAATCACTCTATGCTTGAATTATGATCAGTGTATGAACGAGTCTAATGCTACTTGGATCACTGCCAGTCTGTGAACATGTTGTTCCATCCTTTAACCACCACATTCAATGTGAGAAGCTGTGCTGTACTGTACTAGACTCTGCCAGCATGTGAACAAGTCACTCTACACTTCAGTCAACCCCAGTATGTGAACAAGTCACTCTACACTTCAGTCAACCCCAGCATGTGAACAAGTCACTCTACACTTCAGTCAACCCCAGCATGTGAACAAGTCACTCTACACTTCAGTCAACCCCAGCATGTGAACAAGTCACTCTACACTTCAGTCAACCCCAGCATGTGAACAAGTCACTCTACATTTTAGTCAACCCCAGCATGTGAACAAGTCACTCTACACTTCAGTCAACCCCAGCATGTGAACAAGTCACTCTACATTTTAGTCAACCCCAGCATGTGAACAAGTCACTCTACACTTCAGTCAACCCCAGCATGTGAACAAGTCACTCTACATTTTAGTCAACCCCAGCATGTGAACAAGTCACTCTACACTTCAGTCAACCCCAGCATGTGAACAAGTCACTCTACACTTCAGTCAACCCCAGCATGTGAACAAGTCACTCTACACTTCAGTCAACCCCAGCATGTGAACAAGTCACTCTACACTTCAGTCAACACCAGCATGTGAACAAGTCACTCTACACTTCAGTCAACATCAGTATGTGAACAAGTCACTCTACACTTCAGTCAACATCAGTATGTGAACAAGTCACTATACACTTCAGTCAACATCAGTATGTGAACAAGTCACTATACACTTCAGTCAACACCAGTATGTGAACAAGCCACTATACACTTCAATCGTTACCAGCTGATGACATTCTACACTTCTAACTTCACCTGCATGTGAACAATTCACTCTACACTTCAATCGTCACCAGCATGTGAACAAGACATTCTAAACTTCAAACTTCACCTGCATGTGACTTACTCTTTCCATACTTGAATCATCACTATTATGTAAGGATTTATGTGAAGATCACCATAATGTGCTGCTTTATATAGTACAATACAATATTGTACTTGAATCACCTTACAGTACGTTAAAAAACCAGCGTTGACTGTAATGTAACGGCATTTTCTGGGTGAGCCCCTCAGGCTTCCTGGAGCTATCAGGCTAATGTGTGTCACATTAGACCGGGGCATTAGTCTATGGAGTTCAGCCTACCGGGGACCACGAGCCAGAACCTAGCCCCCTCAGAGAGGTGCAAGGAGCAATGGCCCTGGAAAACCCCCCCTGTGGTTGGTAGTTTTCCTTATCTGTCTTCGCCTGGGGTTAGGCACCCAGAAAGGTAGGCATAACAAAACAATCCCCATATGGTAAGAAAATCACAACTAAAAACCGAAAAAGATAGGCAGAACGCCCTCCAATCCTAAAGAAACAAGCAAACAAGCAAATGTCACACTCCAACGCCACGTTGCTCGTTTGCACAGCCCTCCCCTCCCCGAGAGGGAAGTGGGGAAGCCCTGGACCTCCCCATGTCAGCTACCTAGCCAGACTTTTTGCCAGACTTCCCTGCCGTATTGTGGCCAAAATATGCCACTTACGATTTTTTTAATATTTTTCCCGTGATCAGGGAACACAAATTAACAGGTTTACAAGAACAAAAAAATTTGATTTTTTTTATGCCCCTGTGGGTGTCAAAGGCCAAATAGCCCTTAGCAGCTTGGAGGTTAAGGCACTCAAACTTGCTCCCCAGGTAAACCTGTAGAACGGTAGATTTCCCACCACTCAACTGTGCGGGTCTAACAGAACCCATGCAACGCCCCCTATGAAAAGAATGGGCAGTCTGCCAGCCAGGAAGAATCCGGAACCTCCAAATGTACCCAATACGAGGGAAGAAGAACCGAACTCAAATAAGGACGGATCCATCATGGAGACGGAATCTGGGTCTCGCAGGAGGTACGCAGCAAGAGCTTCCCGAACCTCCCTAGGGAAGATACGAGAGGCAGAAAACCTCAGGAAGGACTGGGCTGAGGAACCTAAGGGAGCTCGGAACCAAACCCAGGGAAGGAGCCGACCCCAAATCATACTCATACAAGGAAGGAGGGTAAGAATTCCCCCCCCTGCTAAGAGGGCACCAACACCAACATCTTCCAGTGATGTGAAATGTGTGTAGTAAAATGCATCTGTATAATAATAAAGTAGGTACACTTACCTACTTGTGTAAGGGAAGCAAGGTCTAGTTCTAGAGCCCCATCTCATAACTACTGTACCTGGTGCATTCATAACCTCTTAATGCTTAAGTACTCTATCATACCTGCTCTTGAAGTTGTGAATAGTTATTGCTTCCACCACCTCTGGCATTCAATTTAAGTACCACTCTCACTGCATGCAAGTATTTATCTGTGTATCCAACCTGTGTACCCGTTCTGTTGTCTCTCGCCTGAAAAAAAAAAAGGCTGCCTCGACTTTGAATATTCCCTTTACTATCTTTTATTTTGTGATCGTATCACCTCTTGTACGTTCTTTTCCAGTGTACTGTCCTTTTAACTCTTGTAGAGATGGTTGGGTTGACTTCATCTACCTGGACCTAAAAAAGGCTTTCGACGGAGTTCCACAAATAGTTGTTCTGGAAACTGGAACATATAATATAGGAGAGATGACAGGTAAGCGTCTAACATAGATGAAAAATTTTCTGATAGAAAAATGAGGGCAGTAATCAGAGGCAATGTATTGGACTGGAGAAATGTCACAAGTGGAGTACCATAGGGTTCAGTTCTTGCACCGGGAATGTTCATTGTCTACCTAAACCATTTACCAGGTGGAATACAGAATTATCTGAACATGTTTGCTGATGATGCTAAAATAATAGGGAAGATAAGTAACTAAGATGATTGTCATGCCCTTCAAGACAACTTGGACAAAGCAAGTATATGGAGCACCACTTGGCAAATGGAATTTAATGTGAATAAATGTCATGTTATGGAATGTGGAATAGGAAAAACATAAACCCACACAATCTATAAATTGTGGGAAAACTTTTAAAGAATTCTGATTAACCCATTAACTGCACAACGCGCCTGCAGGCCCACATCTGGGGTGCGCTACACGCCTCCAGGTATCTGTATTTTTCACGTTCCATTCAAAACTCCCGTGGCTACATGGGGTTCACATCAGCTTCCTCAGGGCTCTTATAAACAGATGCCATCTTTAAAAAAAATCGTGGTCCACATTCCCGGGTGTGAGAGCCTCAGTAGTGAGTGAGCAACCAAGGCCGGCGCACGCAGCATGAGCTCACAGCACTGCTGTTCAGCTTGATACCACAGCATCGCCTAATAATGTCAACAAATATATATACATAACTTGTTTTATTTAGCCATGATGGTATTACAAGAAAGAGCTTGAGTGTGATAATGACTGTGTACAATGTTCAAATATTAGTGATTCAATGCTGTTCACGATGTTCACAGCGCTAGCCGCAGCACCACAGCATTATTTCCTCCATCTAGGAATCTTCAAACGACTTCTTAGGTTCCTATACAAAATAAACTTGTGGTCAATTATGTATTTACAGAATTTAGTGACCAGTATTGTGATAACAGCAGGATTGTGGTGATAATAAGCACTGTGCGTAATATTGCGGGAGGAGGAATTGTGGTGAGGGAGCGAGGGAGAGAATGGAGGTAGCCTCACGGTGTGGCAGCCACTCTTGTTTTGCTCATCATACTAGCTTAGTGGTTCGCTATGGTAAACACATATGTACATGGGGTATATACAATATGTGTATATACCCCATGTACATATGTGCATAGTATTGTGGGAGGAGTAATTGTGGTGAAGGAGTGAGGGAGAGAATCGAGGTAGCCTCACTGTGTGGCAGCCACTTGTTTTGCTCATCATACTAGCTTAGTAGTTTGCTATGGTGAACACATTTGTACATGGGTATATACAATGTGTGTATATAGTGTAGTAACAGCAACAGGAGTATGTTGGGAGGAGCTATTTTGGTGAGGGAGGTGACGTAATCGTTGAGTCGTCTGCTGGCTGCTGTGTGATTTCTCATGCAGTGTATGGTGGCCACTGTAAAGTTTGGATACAATACTGGCTTACTTGCATAGTTCTGGTTAATAAAACATGTAAATAGGTATACATAACATGTGTAAATAGTGTAATACAAACAATAACAGTATGGTGGGAGGAGCAATGTTGGAGGAGTGGGGGAGAGACTGGATGTTGGAGGAGTGAGGGTGTGGCAGCTGACACTCGCGGAGTTCTGAGTGTGTTCATGGTGAATGTATATAGTGTGTGATAGAGCATAGTGTGTAAATTGACTGTATATATACATAAATTAGCATAATACAATGGAAATATGTGCCAGATATGTGTACACATGTGTCGTGCACGTAACGCAGTGTCTTCGGACAGTACGGATGTTCTACTGCCATAATATACTGTGTACATGTTCATTATACATAGGATTGGCACGAAAAAGCATATAAAATATATTTGGAACTGTGCACAAAAAATGAACAAAAATATATTCGCGGCAACTCGCCGTACCGGTCCCGGGGCGTATGCAACGGGCGACCAGGGAATGATGACGTCACACACGAAGTTACGGACCCCATAGCAGCTAAAGCACTTACAATTTCGACATTCTGTTACTATACCCTTACTTAGGGAAGGGTTTTTGACACTTTAAAAACAGAAAAAAAAAATTTCCAGGGATTTTATTTCCTGCGCACTGGGGGGGGTGGGTGGTCATATTTGGAGGCCGCGCAGTTAAGGGGTTAAGAGAGAGATCTAGGGGTGGTTCTAGATAGAAAACTATCACCTGAGGGCCACATAAAGAACATTGAGCAAGGAGCCTATGCTACACTTTCTAACTTCAGAATTGCTTTTAAATACATGGATGGCAAAATAATAAAGAAATTGTTCACAACTTTTGTTAGACCAAAGCTGGAATATGTAGCAGTTGTATGGTGCCCATATCTTAAGAAGCACATCAACAAACTGGAAAAGGTGCAAAGACATGACATTAAATGGCTCCCAGAACTGAAGGCCAAGAGCTACGAGGAGAGGTTAGAGCCATTAAATATACCGAAGATAGAAGAAAAAGAGGTGATATGATCTCTGTGTACAAAATAGTAACAGGAATCAATAAAATTGATAGGGAAAAATTTCTGAGACCCGGAACTTCAAGAACAAGATGTCATAGATTTAAACTAACTAAACAAAGCTGCCGAAGAAATATAAGAAATTTCACTTTTGCAAACAGAGTGGTAGACAATTGGAACAAGTTAGGCGAGAAGGTGGTGGAGGCCAAAACTGTCAGTAATTTCAAAGCGTTATATGACAGTGTGTTAGGGAGACGGGACACCACGAGCGTAGCTCTCATCCTGTAACTACACTTAGGTAATTGCCTGTCTCACTGCAAGTCTTTGGACCTACTCAATTTTCTTCTTGTGGTTTTCCAGATATGTACATTATTTTAAAGGATTCCATTGGTAGGTTCTTGAATGCCATCCTAATGTTAGCTAGTCTTGTATAAGCAGCTGATGGCATTCTGTTATTTACCTGAGGGCCCCATTTTTAAGAGCCTTGACAGAGACAATAAGTCAGCAGCTTGTCAAAGATTCCTCATTGCTCCTGAGGATTTTTTACAACTGAATCTTAAACTGAAATACTGTAATGTTATAGCATTTAAGATTTCAGTGGATATGCAATTCTATGCATCCCTGAGTAAAAATGCAGGACCTGCTTTGTCCTATTGTGACTTGAAAAGTTTGAAGCTACGGCTCCCTGTAGGCATTATATTGGACCTTTTAAAGTAGTGGGGTGGATGAACATCTACCTATTGATTCAGTATAGTATTTTGACCCTGATAAGATCAGCCGTGTTATATCTGTTATGTTTGGTTCAGGGCCTTACACTCCTAGCATCATGATCCCTAAATAGATCACGATGAGGCCAGTGTGTCTCTGGTGTCATTACATATACATCGAGGTTCTTTTCCTAGTTTGATTCCTGCACCTGCCTTCCTTCTAGAATGTACTGTCCTTCTGGTCTCACCACCACCATTCTCCCTAGCCTCATCAGTTTAAATTTTGTCTTTGTTCACAAAGCAAAGAGGAAACTGCAGAACTGCCTTCTGCAGTTTCCTCTTGTTTGTAAACAGACATTTTTTTCACCTCATCTCATTCCTGCCTATATATCCACCACTGATTTGTAATATCAATCCTTCTGAAGATGTATTGATTAATACGAAAGTATTTAAGGAATTTCCTGTTTCGTTTCTTCCTTCATGATCGACAGGATCACACTATTCATCGCGTGTTAATTTCTTCGTGATTTACACATGAAGGTCGAATTACTGACCCTCCCCAGGATGTAACCCCACAAGAGTTGACTAACTCCCAGGTACCTATTTACTGCTATGTGAAATGAGGCATTAGGTGATAGGAAATGTGCCCAACAATTTTTGTCCTGCCTGAGATTCAAACCAGGAATTGCTGATTGAGTCAAGAATGAACCTAACTGTACTACCGTGAAAAATAAAACTAGAGCAGGGCAAATGGACAATATGAGAAGCATGTGTGGTGTTAAAATGAAGTAGCACATACAATGCTAAAGAGAGATGCAGAGTGAAGGAAAAAATATTGTAGTGAGATTGGGGACAGAATATCAAGATAGTTTGGGCACATTGAACAAGTAGATGATGGTAGAATGAAGTGTGTGTGTATTTAAGTGCGGAGAGGATAGCAGAAAAGAAGATGGGCATACATGACAAGTGTGTGAGGAATAAGTTACAATAACGTGGCTGAAAATATATAACCCAATCCACACATAAAATTAAAAGATGGTGATAACACATTCCTTTCTTTTCATATGTGTACATTGGGTCATTTATTTATTTAACTAATAGGATAATGGAAGGCATAAGGCTGGGTGAAAGCAGATTGTTAGTAAAGCGAATCAGTTATAATTCGTACTGTATTCTATATGCCAATTTACAAAACTGCACACCTAGTCTTATAGAGTAGCGAGGAAGGTGGTGTGGGTGACTGCTGGAGTGCGTTGTTGCTGCTTTATCTGTGATGCTATACAGTGTCGATTACATAATGAATGGATGACTTACAGTTCTTACTCTTGTCTATAACTTTTCACTATACAGTACAGTATTGTTATAGTACTGTACTTGTTTCTCCTGGCAGATACCTGGAGAAACAAGTATAACAAACAATAAGCCATGAACAAGGAGAGCTGGGTCACGATAAAGTATTTTTGTATTTATCAAATCTAACCGTAATATTTAAAGATGTTATTACATAGCCTGGAGGGTGTGAAACTAATGACACATGTTAAACGTAATATGTATAACTATTTTCTTGTCATTAATAAACATTTATTGTTCACCTAAACAATGTTCTTAAAGAATACTTTCAAGTATTTTTTCTCTATTGGCACTTTTTTAAAAATTATCACCAGTTTAATAACATGCTCTCAAAAATGTTCCTACCCCTTAACCTAGCGTAACCTCACCGCCAGTTTCTTGAACAGCATACTTATTGCTGTGTTCCCTCTCATTTTGTTCCTCCTCACTAGTAACCTGATAAAGTTACAATACAAGCCAAAACATTGTCCAATACATGCTCTAATAACTGTTCCTAACCAGTCGAACGGTGGTGGTTACATCAAGCTGTAAGCGCTAATAGCTTGGGTTGCTGATCCCCAGAATCCCTTCAAGGAAGTCAAGTAAAGTTTGTGTAATGAGATATACCGGTGCAGAAAGAACAACACAGCATAATATCTTCTAAATGAGATGTCTGTGCCGTGTACCCTCTGCTAAATGAGATGCATCTAATACTGAGACAAGTGTGGTAGCCTCCACTGCCTTAGTAAGCTCTGAACCCTTAACTCTTCAAGTAATTTTGCAAAGCAACATAATTTAGAATGTGAGGACAATGAGATGTGATGAACTCGAAGGAAACTACTAAAAGTAAATTGTGTTCAATTTAATAAGTGTGTGTGTGTGTGTATATATATATATGTCATACCTAGTAGCCAGAACGCACTTCTCAGCCTACTATGCAAGGTCCGATTTGCCTAATAAGCCAAGTTTTCTTGAAATAATTGTTTTTCGACTACCTAACCTACCTAACCTAACCTAACCTATAAAGATAGGTTAGGTTAGGTTAGGTAGGGTTGGATAGGTTCGGTCATATATCTACGTTAATTTTAACTCCAATAAAAAAAAATTGACCTCATACATAATGAAATGGATAGGTTTATCATTTCATAATAAAAAAAATTAGAGAAAATATATTAATTCATGAAAACTTGGCTTTTATATATATATATATATATATATGTCGTACCTAGTAGCCAGAACGCACTTCTCAGCCTACTATGCAAGGCCTGATTTGCCTAATAAGCCAAGTTTTCCTGAATTAATATATTTTCTCAATTTTTTTTCTTTTGAAATGATAAAGCTACCCATTTCATTATGTATGAGGTCAATTTTTTTTTATTGGAGTTAAAATTAACGTAGATATATGACCGAACCTAACCAACTCTACCTAACCTAACCTAACCAATCTTTATAGGTTAGGTTAGGTTAGGAAGCCGAAAAAGTTAAGTTAGGTTAGGTTAGGTAGGTTAGGTAGTCAAAAAAACATTAATTCATGAAAACTTGGCTTATTAGGCAAATCGGGCCTTGAATAGTAGGCTGAGAAGTGCGTTCTGGCTACTAGGTGCGACATATATATATATATATATATATATATATATATATATATATATATATATATATATATATATATATATATATATGTCGTACCTAGTAGCCAGAACGCACTTCTCAGCCTACTATTCAAGGCCCGATTTGCCTAATAAGCCAAGTTTTCATGAGTTAATTGTTTTTCGACTACCTAACCTACCTAACCTAACCTAACCTAACTTTTTCGGCTACCTAACCAAACCTAACCTATAAAGACAGGTTAGGTTAGGTTAGGTAGGGTTGGTTAGGTTCGGTCATATATCTACGTTAATTTTAACTCCAATAAAAAAAAGTGACCTCATACATAATGAAATGGGTAGCTTTATCATTTCATAAGAAAAAAATTAGAAAAAATATATTAATTCAGGAAAACTTGGCTTATTAGGCAAATCGGGCCTTGAATAGTAGGCCAAAAAGTGAGTTCTGGCTACTAGGTACGACATATATATATATATATATATATATATATATATATATATATATATATATATATATATATATATATATATATATATATATATATATATATATATATATACATACATACATACATACATACATACAGTGGAACCTCGAATAACGAATTTAATCCGTTCCAGCACCAAGCTTGTTATGTGAAACACTCGTCTTTCAAAACAAATTTCCCCATTTAAAATACAGTAATGGGAATCAAATGAATTAGTTCTGCCACCGAAAAACATCAATATGATATTTGATGATTTAAATAATGGAGCAGCCTATTTAACATAAACTGAACAAACCTTTATGGCATTTTTCTTTCTTCAAATTTGTTCAATTTGTTTTTCATTTTTTTTTATAGCAAAAGGTTCTTTCGGTGTTCAGCAGGTAGGCTGCTCCATGTTTCTTAAAAAAAAAAAAAAAAAAAAAAAAAAAACGGTTAAAACAATTTGAAAACGGACAAATGCCATATAGGTTTGTTCAGTGCTTGTCGGGTAGGCTGCTCCATTATGACATTCTTTGTTTCAAATGAGTTCCATTTGTTTTGTATTTTTCATTTATTTCTCAATAATGGAGCAGCCCATCCGACAAACACTAAACGAACCTATATGGCATTTGTCCGTTTTTCAAATTGTTTCAACTGTTTTTTTTATTTTTCATTTTTTTTAAGAAACATGGAGCAACCTACCTGCCGAACATCGAACAAACCTTTTTGACATTCGTTTTTTTTTTTTAAATTCATTTCTTTTTTCTACAAAAAAGTCACTGCTTTGCAACATCACAGCAGTCACCCTTTTACATCCCAGCATCATTAGCATCTTTAAACAAAAAAATAATTTATTTGCATCGTCGAAGGCGTCCGAGAAGCAGTGCGACCCCACCATGTGGTGTTGCTGATATTCAAACGAGCGCTCGCCAAACGAGACAAATTGTCGGCGATCGTTACCCAAATTGCTTGCCAATTGAGGTGCTCATCACTCGAGGTTCTACTGTATATATACACATATACATACATATACAGAATTCAAACATCAACAGAATATAGAAAAACATCAGCAAAATCAAGTATTGGCACATTACTGTACCAATACTAACAGCTATCACGCAAAACACACCTCAACACGCTACATTATTCCAACCCATTACAACACACACATTCAGTATAGCACACTTATCAAAATAATGGAAAAAACAATTAAAACTAAATGGGTAGAACACCTGGAGAAAAACTATAATATCAAACCATCAGTATGGTTTTCGACCTGGAAGATCCCCTGTGACGAATTTACTCAGTTTCTATGATCAAGCCACAGAAATTTTACAGGAAAGAGATGTTTGGGCCGACTGCATCTATCTGGACCTAAAAAAGGTTTTTGACAGAGTTCCACATAGAAGGTTGTTCTAGAAACTGGAACATATTGGAGGGGTGACAGGTAAGCTGCTAACATGGATGAAAAATTTTTTGATAGAAAAATAAGGGCAGTAATCAGAGGCAATGTATCGGACTGGTGAAATGTCACAAGTAGAGTACCACAGGGTTCGTTCTTGCACCGGTAATGTTCACTGTCTACCTAAACGATTTACCAGGTGGAATACAGAATTATCTGAACATGTTTGCTGATGATGCTAAAAAAAATAGGGAAGATAAGTAACTTAGATGATTGTCATGCCCTTCAAGAAGACCTGGACAAAGTAAGTACAGTATATGGAGCACCACTTGGCAAATGGAATTTAAAGTGAATAAATGCCATGTTATGGAATGTGGAGTAAGAGAACATAGACCCCACACATCCTATAAATTTTGTGAGAAATCTTTAAAGAATTCTGATAAAGAAAGAGATATAGGGGTGGTTCTAGATAGAAAACTACCACCTAAGGATCATTTAAAGAATATGGTGCGAGGGGCCTATGCTACACTTTCTAACTTCAGAAATGTTTTTATATACATGGATGCCAAATTACCAAAGAAATTCTTCACAAGTTTTGTTAGACCAAAGCTAGAATATGTAGTGGTTGTATGGTGCCCATATCTTAAGAAGCACATCAACAAACTGGAAAAGATGCAAAGACATGCCACTAAGTGGCTCCCAGAACTGAAGGACAAGAGCAACGAGGAGAGGTTAGAGGCATTAAATATGCCAAAACTAGTAGATAGAAGACGCAATATGATCACTACATACAAAATAGTAACAGGAATCAATAAAATTGACGAGGAAGATTTCCTAAGACCTGAAACTTTAAGTACAAGAGGTCATAGATTTAAAATAACTAAACTAAGATGCCAAAGATATATAAGAAAAATCACTTTCAGAGTAGTAGATGATTGGAACAAGTTAGGTGAAGTGGTGGTGGTGGCCAAAACCGTCAGTAATTTCAAAGCGTTATATGACAGAGTGCTGGAAAGACGCGACACCACGAGTGTAGATCCTGTAACTATAGTTAGGTAATTATACTTCACACTAATTTCTTGTCACACACTACAATATTCCGACCCATTAACGGCACTCACATTCAGCATTATGTACTCATCCACACTCATTTCTAGTACAGGTACACACAAATTTCCTCAGACATGAGGTATAATATCCCATTTTCCTTCTGCAGTGCAATATTGTCACAAATTGCACTATTTTTCCTTAAAACTCTTTAATTCTCCATGCACGAGAAAGCAAAACCGAGTCGTGGAGATGTAATAGCAAGATTAAAATTGGAAAGTTCAATGATGCAGTAGGTTAGATAAGTGTATAACATGTGGCTGTGGGGGTATGAATATAATATGGGAGAGGTTGTGGGAATATGAATACAGTATAACATGGGAAAGATTGGAATATGAATATAACATGGGAGAGGTTATGGGAGTATGAATATAACATGGGAGAGGTTATGGGAGTATGAATATAACATGGGAGAGGTTATGGGAGTATGAATATAACATGGGAGAGGTTATGGGAGTATGAATATAACATGGGAGAGGTTATGAGAGTATGAATATAACATGGGAGATATTATAGGGGTATGACTATAACAGTACAGTATATGGGAGAGGCTGTGGAAGTATGAAAAAACCCACAACAAGCTGACTAACTCCTGGGTACCTATTTACTGCTAGGTGAACAGAGACATTACGTGACAGGAGACGTGCTCAGCCATTTCTGAAGTGCCCGGGATTTGAACCTGGAGGCTGTGAGAGTATGAATATGGAAGAGGCTCTGTGTGTGGGAATAAATATAATATGTGGGAGGCTATGGAAGTATGAACAAACACCTGGAGGAAGTCAATCAGAAATCAAGGCACTGAAGCATTATGAAGAAATTTTTTAAACTGTCACCACTAAATTTGTTCAAAAATATGTGCCAAGAAGAAAAGAAAAAGTACTACTAGATGGGTGACACAGGCAGTAAAAAAAAAACCAGCGTTGAATGTAATGAAACGCCATTTTCTGGGTGAGTCCCGGAGGCTCCCCGGAGCTATCCCAGGCTGATATGCTAATGTCAGACTTTGGCATCAGTCATGTGTATGGAGTTCTTAGGCCTACCGGGGACCACGGCCAGAACCGGGCCCCCTCAGAGAGGCAAGGGAAGCAATGGCCTATAGAAGCCCCCGTGTAGTTGGAAGCATTCTATGTCTGCCATCGACCGGAACAGGCACCCAGAAAGGTAAGCGCCCCAAAACAAACCCCTATTCTGGTTAAAATTGCTACCTAATACCGAACTAGTGGATAGAACTCCCCAACCGAAAACAAGCAAATTAGTGTGACGTCACACACTGCCGCGCCGCTGTCTGCGCAGCTCCCCCCTCCCCGGGAGGGGGAAGGGGGAGCCCCAGACCCCCCGCGCCGGCTACCCACACCTCAGTTCTTGAGGCTGGATGTCAAAAACGCGAAAAACCGCCGACCGGAGGGAGGGAGGGATGCCGGGGAGCCTCCGGGACTCACCCAGAAAATGGCGTTTCATTACATTCAACGCTGGTTTTCTGGGGGGAGCCCCGTCGGCTCCCCGGAGCTAACTACCCACAGACAGAAAAAGAGGGACTTACCCGGGAGGCGGTCGTCGCTCACCCCTCAACACGAAGCCGAGACAACTGGCTGCAACCGCCGACCCAAAGCAACACAGGCCCGACGAGGGCCAGGGACATTCACAAGGTAACGAGCAGCCAGGACCCTGTTCGACCGCCAAAATCCCCGCGCCCGAATATCAGACCAAGACATATTCCCAAAGACGGCAGCAAGAGCCGCGAACTTACGAACGTCATGGGCACGGGGATAGACCGCAGGCTGGCTAGACCTAATAACCCTGCGGACGACCTGAGAGACCCGAACCCGCGAACAGGAAAGAAGGGAAACCGGATCAACCCACAGCGCGTCCCCGGACACAGAAGCTGTGGCGCGCAAATAACGGCGAAGCGCCGCAACCGGACACAAAACATGATGCACCCCCGGCCTGACCAACCAAGCATCAACCACCCATGGACCCCTCCGGAACGCAGCAGTCTCATTCTTCGCCAGAAAAGAAGGAGACGGCTGCAAACGAACAAAACTATCACCACGACCAAAAGAGCAGAAACCCCTGCGCCGGAGGAGAGCATGAAGCTCCCCTACCCGACCCCCAGAGGCCAAAGCCAACAAGAAAAGTGCCTTGGAAAAACAATCCTGGACCGAAGGGGCCACAACGAAACGAGGAGATGAAAGGAAAGAGAGCACTCTGTCCAAAGACCAGGACGGCTCAGGCGACGCATGAGCAGGCCGGAGGTGAAACAATGCACGAGACAGCTTGCGAAACGGCGCAGACGTAACATCGATACCGAAAGCAAGCTGAAGCGGCTCCGCCAGCGCCGCACGATACGAAGCGACAGTGTTAGGCATAAGATGACGGTCCTGAAACAACCACGAGAGGAAGGACAAGACCACCCGAACAGACAAGGAGCTAACACGACGAAGACGCAAAAAGAAACGGAAGGACCGCCAGGAAACTTCATACTGCCGCCGAGAAGAAGCCCTCAGGTGGGACACCAACAAGGAGGCCACCTGATCACCATAGAGATGATGATAGACTCGAGTCAAAAAAACCATACGCGAAGACTCGAGGAGAAGATCGAACCAGCTACGTGACGTACCGGCCCGATCTGCTGAAAGAGGCGGAGCCGCGGGAAAACCCTCGGGTTCGGACACCGAGCAACCAGCGCCTGAAACCAAGGCTGGGCCGGCCACCAAGGGGCCAGAAGGACAACTCTCCCCCGGTAAGTCTCTAAGCGAGTCAGGACCTGGAGCAACAGCCGAACTGGGGGAAAGAGGTACAGGAACCCCCACCTCGACCAGTCGAGCCGAAAGGCATCGACCCCGACGGCCTCGCAATCGGGGAAGGGCGCCGCATAAACGGGAAGACGCCGCGACCACGCCGACGCGAAGAGGTCCACCTCGGGGCGCCCGAACGTCTGGCAAAGCCAACGGAAGGACTCGTCGTCGACCGTCCACTCCGTGGAGAGGGGAACGAAGCGAGACAGGGCGTCGGCCAAGACGTTGGACACGCCCCGTACGTGAACCGCCAGGAGAGCCAAACCCCGAGAACTCAGCAGACGAGTCACCCGAAGCGACCAACCCCAAAGAGACAAGGACCGCATCGAACCCCCGCGGTTCAGGCAATGAACCACCGGAGAGCAGTCCGAATGGAGCCGAATCGTCGATCCGCGGGCCACCCGAATCCTCCTCAGAGCAAACCACACTGCCGCGAACTCCCGCACCGTACTGTGAGCTCGACGGAAGGACGGATCCCAACGCCCCTGGCCGGCCTGGTGAGCACTGGTCACAAAACCCCAGCCGAGAGACGACGCATCCGTGTACACATCGAGCGAGGGCTCGGGTAGGCGCCAAGGCACTGAACCCCGAAAAACCCGAAGAGGAAGCCGGTGACGCAGCAACCGACGCAAGTCCCCCGGGGGTCGAACTCTGCGATCGCGAGAGAGGCGGAAGGGGGAACCCCGAAGGAACCAGAACAGCCGTCGAAGCCAAACCCGACCCGGCGGGTAGACCACCATCGCGAAGTTCAGGCTCCCGCACAGCCCCTCGAGCAACCGCCGGGTGACCCGAGGGCCCTCCAGAAACAGACGAAGGCGGGACCGCAGCCGCAGGAGAGACTCCGGAGGGAGAGACAAGGAGGCGGTTCGAGAGTCCCACACGAGACCCAGCCAAGTCCGAACCTGAGAGGGAACCAGATGGGACTTCCTCCAGTTCACCAAGAACCCGAACCCGGCGAGCTGGGAAAGAACCAAATCCCTGGCTAGCAAGCAAGCTGACTGGCTGGGAGCCCAAACCAGCCAGTCGTCGAGGTAGGCCAACACCCGAACACCTAGGAGACGCAAACGAGCCACCACAACCCGTGTAAGGCGTGTGAACACGCGAGGTGCCAGGTTCAACCCGAACGGGAGACAACGAAAGCGGTAACTCAGACGCCCCACTACAAAACCGAGCCAGTCCCTGAACCGCGGATGAATCGGGACATGCCAATAAGCGTCCCGGAGGTCCAGGGACACCATCCAAGCACCCGGCTCCAAGAGGAGCCGAACCTGAGACAGCGTAGTCATCCGAAAGGAGGGGCAATGAACCCAGGGGTTCAGACGGGACAAGTCCAGAATGAACCGCAGGTCCGCGCAGTCCCGTTTCGGAACCGGAAACAGACGGGAAACCCATCTGAGGGACGACGTCGTTTCGACGACGCCCAAGCGTACCCATTCCAAGACGACTCGACAGAGCGCAGGGGAAGAAGCCTGCCCCGCCACCCCCGACCCCCCAAAGGGGGGAGGGGCCACCCAACGCCACCGCAGGCCGCGAGACACGACCCGAAAGGCCCACGAATCGTGGGACCAGGCGCGGGCGAACAGCGCAAGCCGCCCCCCCATCGCCCCGTCAAAGGGGCAAACCGCGAAAGGGCCGGCGACCCTTACGAGACCCAGAACCCCGCACAGCGCGAACACCGCGCCGACCAGACGAGGGAGGGTCCGCAGGAGGAGCCAACCCCAAACCTGACACCAGAGGCCTACCACGACGAGAGGAACCCCGAGCCCTGGCACGACCTTTCCGGGAAGACCCACCCCGGGACCCCCGGAAAACCAACAAGTCCGACATCGGACGACAAGCCGCCGACGCAGCCTGAATAAACTGCGCCACGGCCGACTCCCCAAACAGGAGAGGACAAAAAGGTGAAGAACGCCTAAGAGCCAGAGCCCAAGCAGATTCCACGGAGGAACCCAGCACCGCCTGCCGACACGCGAGACGGGAAGCATAGAACAGGGAAACCGCATCCCGCAAAATCGGCGTGAACAGCTTCAACAAGGCAGCCGACGAACGCGCAGCCGAGGACAAGGTGCCGGACCCCGGGACGGACCCAAGCGTCCCCACATCCTCCACGAGCCAATCCGAAGACAGCTCCAGGAGGGAAAAGAACCGCAAGGCCGAACACAAAAGGCCCCGAGCGCGCAAGTCCTCCGCCACGAGCGCCGCCGAAAGGGAGGGAACCTGCACATGGAGCTGAATAATGCCCACATCGCGGGGAAGGGCAGGGGCAAACAAGCACTCATTCAGGTACTCAAGTTCACCCCCCAGGAAAACCTGAAGCACCGTGGAAGCTTCCCGCCACTCCAGCGTGCGGGAACGACAGAAGGAATGCCAGGAATCCAGACCAAACAAGGGGCAGTCTGCTAGCCAGGATGACTCCGGAACCTCGTAACGGAGCCAGAAAGGGAACGAAGTCCCAAACCTGAACGTGGACGGATCCATTTCCGAGGCATAATCCGGGTCACGCAGGAGGTAAGCTGCAAAGGCCGCTCGCACCACACCAGGTTGGATGCGATAAGCCGAAAACCTCCGGAAGGACGGAACCGACGTACCCGGGGGAACACGGAACCGTACCCGGGGAGGGGCCGACACCAAATCCAACTCGTACGCAGAGGGGGGGAAAGAAAACCCCACTCCTTGTAACAATAAGCCCCGCTCAGTGGGAAGAAAAACCCAGGCGGGGTCCAGCGGGGCCCAAGGCCCCCAAGTCAGCCCCTCCCCAGCCTCGAGGTCCGTCACCACAGGACCCGAGGCCGAGTCCTCTCCCCAAGCCCCGACCCCACAAGACAAGGACGGAGCAGCCGGAAAAGCTGGAGGAAGGGGGGCCCACTGGTCAGACCCTGAAGCTTCGGCCGGGAGACAAGACTCGAATGCCTCTGCCGCCCCCCCGGAAGGGGCAACCCCCGAAGCTGCCCGAGTCTCGAGATCAAGTAACCCCTGCTCCGACCCCGAAACCCTCAGACGCTTCGGGGCCGGAAGCAGGGGCGGGGGGACCAGAACGAACAGAAGGGGAAGGACGAGGAGGTGCGGACTGAACCAGGATCGAAGCGACCCCCACCCCCAAGTCCGGGTCTCGAAAAGCAAAGCGGGGCAGCCCCGGGGCATCCGGGGAAGCAACCAACCGAGCGCGTTGCAACAGACGAAACCTAGACTGCAACGCACGTGCCGCCTGTACCCGAATAGAATCATCAGAGGATTGGGTAAATTGAGTCACAAGCAAGCAGCAACACTCACAGGACTCAGGGTCGAAAGTATCACCGACCCAACAGGCAGCGTGGCAGAGGCAAAAACAATGAGGGTCACCCTGAGACAAGGGGACCGAGCAACCCTCAAACTCGCACACAGCGAGTGGGGACTCCGGGGTCACATCCATCGGACCCACGCGCCCCCTAGGGGATTCCCAGGGTCCTGAGCGTTTACTTTAAGAGGACTCGCGCTCAGGTAGTCCCAGGCAGGGTGCTGCAAACCGGCGCCCAAAACTACCAAGCAAACTTCTAAAGCTGAACCCCAGGGACGTGTACACTCACGGGGACCTAGCAGGGGGCGCCACCGAGGAGAACAGTGGAAGGGCAAAAACAAACTGAATAAAATGACAGAACCCCCCACCAGGCAAAAACAAAAAGAAAAACAAAACCCCGCAAGAGGACAGCGAACCCCAAGGAACAGAGCCGGCCGCGATGTCGGGAATTACAAGCTGAGCAGCACCCTGCGCCCCTACCAGTGCAAACTGCCTCTTACCTGCCGGTAACAAGGGAGAACAGAACACCCAAGAGCCCAACAGGCGGCCGAAAAACCGAAAGGTAAAACGGACCAGCAGAGGCAGACCCCGAGGAGCCTGTGGAAGGTGGCCCCAAGCCCCAAGGGCAGTACTTACAGGGCACCTAGGGAAGGCAGCCCTAGGCGCATGCAGCCCGAGTACTGAAGATAACTCCTGGCTCTCGCACCCACAAAACTAACACCACACTCAAAGCACAGTGCAGTAGCGACACCGGAGCCAGAGCACACGACCATCGCCTATAGCATCAGCCTCAAGAACTGAGGTGTGGGTAGCCGGCGCGGGGGGTCTGGGGCTCCCCCTTCCCCCTCCCGGGGAGGGGGGAGCTGCGCAGACAGCGGCGCGGCAGTGTGTGACGTCACACTAATTTGCTTGTTTTCGGTTGGGGAGTTCTATCCACTAGTTCGGTATTAGGTAGCAATTTTAACCAGAATAGGGGTTTGTTTTGGGGCGCTTACCTTTCTGGGTGCCTGTTCCGGTCGATGGCAGACATAGAATGCTTCCAACTACACGGGGGCTTCTATAAGCCATTGCTCCCCTTGCCTCTCTGAGGGGGCCCGGTTCTGGCCGTGGTCCCCGGTAGGCCTAAGAACTCCATACACATGACTGATGCCAAAGTCTGACATTAGCATATCAGCCTGGGATAGCTCCGGGGAGCCGACGGGGCTCCCCCCAGAAAATAAAATAATTAAGCACAACTTCAGGAATGCCATTAATCCACAAAGATTATGAGATACGCAGAAGGGCATTAAATTCAGTCAATCAGGAAATCAGATCAGATAAAAGAAACTATGAAAGAAAACTTGTCCAAAACATAGAGAGATTAGACAACATTCCAATACCCACACAAATGTTTGAACCAGGTGAAGGGAATGAATTAAGGGGTTTTCCTATAACATGCAATATAATCAGGAAAAGCATTGACAAACTAAAAGACTCAAAAACCTCAGGTGTGGACGGAATGTAATACAAAGTTGTATAGGAACTGGCAGATGAACTATGTCTATCACTAAAATTCCTTTTCAGAAAATTTCTGGACCATGGGATAATTCCCAAAAATTTAAAATATGCAAATGTCACCCCTATTTTCAAAAGGCAGAAAGCACTCGGCAGAAAACTACTGTCCAATCAACCTGACCACAAATCTGCACCCTCATGGAAACCCTAACAGAGGGCATCATTCACCATCTCACTGTGAATAACAATCTAGTAAAATCGACACAAGATTTTGTTAAAAATATACCCTGCCTTACAAACCTGCTCACGTTTTTGGAAATACTGTACAGTAGTAACCAGCTGTTCAGACAAAGAAATTCTAAAACAGTGCTAAAACTTTTGATAAGATAACACATGAAAGAAATTAGCTATGAAATTACAAACACAGAATAAACAGAATACTAGAATGAATACCTGAAGCGTGCTTGGAGAGGGTTTCAGTTCTTCTACTCCCGGAGCCTGGGGCCAGGCTCAACTTGTGATAACTTGGTCAAGCAAGCTGTTGCTTGGAGCAGCTCGCAGGTCCATATATCCACAACCCAGTTGCTCCTGCACATCATGCAAGAACTTATCTAATTGCTTTTTGAAGAAGTCCACCTTTATTCCAGCAGTACTTCTAATGCTCGCTGGGAGAGCACTGAACAGCCGTAGACGTCTGATGTTCAGGCGGTACTATCTAAGTATGCCTATGCAACCTGTCCTCTTAAAAAGAAAGTCGCTTTTCGCTCGTATGCGTTATTAAGGTTAAAAAGTGCCATGGAAAATGGAAGTAGCTCGCGAAAGTGACATACTGTCTCTTTTCTGTTTTGGGTCCTCTGGCTTAGTCTGCTAGGTTAGGAGAGGACACTTTAAATTAACCATTTTCTTTATGTTTTGAAATCTTAGGAGGATGGGCTGGCCTATGGCCCCTCTATTTCTTACTGGGTCTATTCTACATTTCCTTCAATATCTTTTGCTCCAGTATGTTGTTTTTCTACTGTGCAAATTTGGGACCTGGCCTTCCAGTATCTTCCGTGGTAAAAACGATGAAAGTAAAGAGTCATTCTAAATTCAAATGAATCTGACAGAAGTGTGGCAAGTGGGGTACCACAAAATTCCATCTTGGGGCCAACCCTTCTTGTCATACACATCAATGACATAAATGAAAATATTATAAACCACATCATAAAATTTCCAGATGACACTATTTATAGTAAAATAGGAAATGAAAACAATATTGAGTCCTTACAAGGAGATCTACATGAACTCCAAAAAAGGTCACAAGACTGGCAAATGCTTTTTAATATAGAACAAGACCTTGAATGTGGGGCATAAGACTGCACATCACAGCTATCAAAATCAATAACATTACCTTATAGCAGTGTTGAAGAAAAGGATCTTGGAAAAGAAATAGAATTATCAGGAGAAAGTGCCAAGCCATTACGATTACATAGCACTTGGAAGGGATCATAATAAGAATTTGGGATGTGCAGGGTAAAGGAATGCCCAACCACTTGGGCATTCCTTTTTCTGTAAGGAAACAGGAATTTTCTCAAGTACAGTACTTTCGTATTTTTAAACAAAACTGTGGATTGAATGTTGAACTGCCTGATGCGAGACTGTTGTTCTACTGTTTGATCTTAGAGTCAGAATCAATTAATCATTGAAGATTGCACAACAAGTAGGAGCTGCAGTAAAAAAAAAAATCTGACCAAACCCTAGGGATAGTCAAATAAACCTTTGGCTTCAAGGAGAAGATAGTTATTCAACTAAACAAATTTCTGGTGTGCCCCATTTAGTCTACCATGGAGACCTTATCTTCAGTAGGATTTATCTGCTCTAGAGAACGTTAAACATTGGGCAACAAAATTCATCCCAAAACTAAGTTGACTTTCATACCAGAAACAGTTCTGGGCAACAGGACTAATAACAGGCCTCATCTCATTGAAACTTTTAAAATACTGAACAATGACAGAACTGATCTCATTGAAACTTTTAAAATACTGAACAATTTGGAGCATATTAATCCAGTCCATTTCTTTGAAAGGTCAGATGACTTCTAGCTGAACAAGTAACAATGTAGGACAGAAAGTCTGTTTTTCATCCACAGGGTTATAAACCCATGGAACTGTCTACCTGATGAAGCCGTAAATCCCAAAACATTGCTGCAGTTCAAAATCCAGCTGGATAAAACTATCAGGAAAATGAGGGGGACCTCAGACAAGCTGCTGGCTTCCTGTTCTCGTCGAGGCTACTAGAGATGGTGCCCTTCAGGTAAATTCAGGTAAATAACATGGGAGAGATTAGGAGTATAAATATAATATTGGAGAGGCTGTGGATGTATGGATATAACATGGGAAAGATTGTGGGAGTATGAACATGGGACAGGTCATGGTCATGGGGGTATGAATATAACATGGAAGAGGTTGTGAGAGTTTGACTATAACATGGGAGACTGTGGGAGTATGAATGCATTAGACACAAGCATAGGAAAGGTACCACAACACAGCACAAACATTCTGCCAAGGATAGCCCACAATTTTTCCAAGCTTAAAATCAGTAGATGTTTTTTTTCGTTCTTAATATTAAAAAAATGTCATAAATTTGTACATTATTTCCAACCTGCCATCCAAAAATTATGTACTTATAGCAACTACAGGTGAACCATGCACAAACTGGATATTGCAGAAGTGCATGCCTTAAACCACTGAACCACAATACAATATAAGTAATGTAATGTTATATTCCCAGGTTACATTGCTGTACCTATAGCGTATTGTGGTTCAGTGGTTTAAGGTGTGCGCTGGGGAGTACCCATGGTGCCGGTTCAACACCCCTGAATGGCTCCAATTGATTTTTTCAACCAAACCTAAACTTTTCTGTGCCTAGAATAGCATATATATATATATATATATGTATGTATTATTTGAGGCCTAAGATAGCATTATATCAAGCCTAGGACAGGTTAGATTAGGATGCATAGTTACTGTTACTGTCTGGCATGGCCTTTGTATTCCTTCAATAGTACAAAACATTAAATATTATTTTGCATAACAGTACATTTTTATATGTTCTACAAATAATTGCTGTATTACCATTTTTGGAGGACGAGTTAATTGTCAAGAGATTTTATTTTCATAAAGAACTGCAGTATGAAAACTGAAGGTTAAACATTTTGCCCTATGTATCGGTAAATAAATTACTGCCGTCTCTCTGTTTCTAAAGTTCTGATCGAGGGAAATATTTCAAACCAAATTCTAATCCATTCAGCAGCTTATTAAGAGCTCTGTACGTGCGCTGCTAAGGTATGGAGACTAGTACATGATTCCCTGCAGTGTGTGCGGGGCTACAAGTACACTTCTACGTGCTTCACCATCACATAACAATCTCCAGGGGGATACACTTCTATGTGAATCACCATCACATAACAATCTCCAGTGGACACACTTCTATGTGCTTCACCATCACATAACAATCTCCAGTGGACACACATCTATGTGCTTCACCATCACATAACAATCTCCAGTAGATGCACTTTTATGTGCTTCACCATCACATAACAATCTCCAGTAATGCACTTTTATGTGCTTCACCATCACATAACAATCTCCAGTAATGCACTTTTATGTGCTTCACCATCACATAACAATCTCCAGTGGACACACTTCATGTGCATCACCATCACACAACAATTTCCCATGTTCCCATCAATTTTCAATGGTCATTTATTTCTTTATTAAAATAGCTAAAAATATAATCTATTATTTTTGTTAAACTGAAATCGATTCCTGTTGAGTGCAGCAAACGAGTTTCGGTCTTTATCCATTAAGAGGTCAACTCATTCACACCACTCATTCCATGATGAAGAAAAAACTTAATCTGGTAGACTTTAGTATAAGATATAATATTAAGCACCTTCATTACAAATTTTTAATATACTGTATATTGTATATATATATATATATATATATATATATATATATATATATATATATATATATATATATATATATATATATATATATATATATATATATATATATATATATATATATATAATATATATATATATAATATATATATATAATATATATATATATATAATATATATATATAATATATATATATATATAATATATATATATATAATATATATATATAATATATATATATAATATATATATATATATAATATATATAATATATATAATATATATATATATATATATATATATATATATATATATATATATATATATATATATATATATATATATATATATATATACTGTGCCATAGTCTTGTTCATTCAGTCTATGGACATAATTGTGTTTTACATAAGAATGTTAGTCTTCTAGGTCCAACCCTATCAGTGCTTGTGGCAACTTGGCTTTACAGTATTTTCACACAATAAGATTATCTGCATTAATTAAAAGGCTGCAAGATTATTCACATACTCGTCTGATATGAAGATAACTGTTTCTAACAGTGGCAGAGACAAACCACTTTATGTTATTGCATTAATTCTTACAATTCATATTGCCAGTCTGATCAAATATGACATCTGCCTCACACCTATACATTATTATTTTAGATACTGTACATACTTATTATGTGTTTTTACTCTTCAATAAGCTCCAAAAGACCGGGAAGGATCTAGTTGGCTAATATCGTTCAGCGGAAAATATACTACTATATTTATGTGTTGGGATGGGTACAATACTCGCCAGGCAGCCAGCATCCAGCTCTGGCAGCATTAGTATGACAAGAAAACATTATCATACGAGATATATATATGTGTGTGTGTGTGTGTGTGTGTGTGTGTGTGTGTGTGTATGACAGTGTCAGACCATGAATGAAGAATTGAAACAGGAATTTCTTTAAGTACTTTCATATTTAATAATACATCTTCAGAAGGGTGAAGAATATATCTTCACCCTTCTGAAGATGTATTATTAAATACGAAAGTACTTAAGGAAATTCCTGTTTCAATTCTTCCTTCATGGTCTGACACTGTCATATGTATGTATGTATGTATGTATGTATGTACGTATGTATGAATGAATGTATGTATGTGTGTGTGTGTGTGTGTGTGTGTGTGTGTGTGTGTGTGTGTGTGTGTGTGTGTGTGTGTGTGTGTGTGTGTGTGTGTATGTGTGTGTGTGTAAATCACGAAAATTAACATGTGATGAAAAATGTGACAGTGTCAGACCACGGAGGAAGAAGTGTAACAGGAATTTCCTTAAGTACTTTTGTATATTAATACGAAATACTGATTCCATACATTGATTCCTTAATACGTATATTGATTCCTTCTGAAGATGTTTTAATATACAAAAGTACAGTACTTAAGGAAATTCCTGTTTCAATTCTTCCTACGTAGTCTGACACTGTCATATTCATATATATATATATATATATATATATATATATATATATATATATATATATATATATATATATATATATATATATATATATATATTTTATATATATATATATATATATATATATATATATATATATATATATATATATATATATATATATGTCGTACCTAGTAGCCAGAACTCACTTTTTGGCCTACTATTCAAGGCCCGATTTGCCTAATAAGCCAAGTTTTCCTGAATTAATATATTTTCTCTAATTTTTTTTCTTATGAAATGATAAATCAACCCATTTCATTATGTATGAGGTCAATTTTTTTTTATTCGAGTTAAAATTAACGTAGATATATGACCGAACCTAACCAACCCTACCTAACCTAACCTAACCTATCTTTATAGGTTAGGTTTGGTTAGGTAGCCGAAAAAGTTAGGTTAGGTTAGGTTAGGTAGGTTAGGTAGTCGAAAAACAATTAATTCATGAAAACTTTGCTTATTAGGCAAATCCGGCCTTGCATAGTAGGCTGAGAAGTGCGTTCTGGCTACTAGGTACGACATATATATATATATATATATATATATATATATATATATATATATATATATATATATATATATATATATATATATTTATATATATATATATATATATATATATATATATATATATATATATATTTATATATATATATATATATATACATTATATATGTATATATATATATGCATATATATATATTATATATATATATATTATATATATATATATATATATATATATATATATATATATATATATATATAATATATATATACATACAAACACATATATATATACATATATATATATGTGTGTGTGTGTGTGTGTGTATACAGTACACACATGTCTTCACATTTCATAAATATGTAAACCTTAGGAAACGTTCAGCTTAAAATGCTGAACCTCACAAGTTACTGCGGTTTTGCACGACAACTCTTAAAATAAAAGAGAGTACACATTCATTGCATATATCACTCTTGGTCTAGCCTGGTACTAACCCAGCTAAATAAGAAATGCTATCATAAGTGAGAGCTTGGAACTATACCAAGGCAGAATCCAAGTCATTACAGACTATTGGCACTTCAAAATTTAGCTTGTACTTCATGTATAAAAAAAATTGAGAATAGATTTAATTACTATTGACACAGTACTGACCTCACGATAATGCCCAGAGCTTAATCACTGACAAGGTTAGATCCTCTCTTGACAACTGACTCCACAGGTATGGGAGATGAAGGCAGTGGGGCTGCTGTGGGCAACATTATCCAGAGGATGCCAACCCTGCATGCAACTGTAAAGGACTCAATTCTACTGAGGATGTCCCTTAACCTTAATGAGGTTCATAATCTGATTCATATCCCCCACATCAACGGTGGCAGGCACCAGGTCGTATTTAATTTCCTGCCGTCCACCGCCAATATTCGTGGGGACCTGGGAAACGTGGATGACCTGCTCAAGCAATGCTGGATGCTGAATGTGTTGAACTTGTTGCACCTGTTGTTGATGCTGCTGGGTCTGTACTGCTCTCATATCAATAACAGCAGTCTGGTGCTGATTAGGAACAGCTGTGTGTATTTGGATGGGTCCGGTAAGTTGCACGGTTGAGCCCGATGACGGCACTGCAGTTACAGTTCGTCCTGTGTGTATCTGCACATGCTGTGGCTGTGTGTGATGAATAACTTGCTGCTGTTGCTCTTGCTGCTGATATTGCTGTTGTACTTGCTGGGACTGTGCTATTGTAACATTTTTAACTGATAGGTGCGGTGCCTTACGCTTCTTATCACAGCGTCTACGATGCGCCTCGTATAATTTACGATACAAAAACACAAACCGGCATTCTTCACATTTGAATGGTCCCTCTCCAGTGTGTTTGGCTTTATGTGTCTGTAAATCTTGAACAGTCTGGAATGAAGCATCACACTCATGGCATTCAAAAGGTCGGTCCTGCCGCTGTTCTTTCTTTTGTCTCTTAAAAGTCGGATTGCTTGGATTGAAAGGAATATTGCTAGTATTGTTCTGCTGTTTATTGTGCTGTGCCGTATTTTTAGCTGCAGGTCTGTTGTTGCTTTGTGGTTGATGTTGCTGTTGTTGCTGCTGCTGTTGCGGGTGCTGGTGCTGCTGTTTTGAGTTTAGTTGTTGATGTGTGGGGAATTGTCGTTTTATAGGAGCTGGCATTATGATTGGTTTTGGTGGGTTGGGCATCATTGCACGCTTTTTCTGGCACCGTGTCTTATGACTTCTAAAATGGCTTTTATACATAAATGTGAAATGACAGTCTTCACAAGTAAAAGGACCATCCCCACTGTGTTTCTTTTTATGCTCATTTAATTCAGTTGGATCAATAAATGATGCAGTGCACTGGTCACACTTGTACGGTCGATCTTTGGTATCTAGCGCTATTACAAGTCGTTGCTGTTGTGGCTCCTGTGGGTGCTGCTGCTGTTGCTGTTGTTGTTGTTGCTGTTGTTGTTGTTGTTGTTGTGCATGTTCTTGAGGTTGCTGGTGGTGGTGGTGATGAATTGTGGCAACAGTTCTGTGTGGCTGTTCGGGTGCTGCAGTCAAAACATAACTTGAGGCAGTGTACGTGGGAACGTTGACCTGTGCTTGTATGGCTGTTATATTTGCAGCATTAATGGCATGAGGGGCTGTAGTTACTACCTGATACCTAGTAGAAGGGGCAACTTCATATATCTGGTGAAGTTCTCCACCATAGGCTCTCTTGTACGCAGTCAATTGAGGGTCTTGGTGAATTATTTGTTGCTGTTGTTGCTGCTGTTGTTGTTGCTGCTGCTGTTGCTGCTGCTGTTGTTGCTGCTGCTGCTGCTGTTGTTGTTGCTGCTGTTGTTGCTGCTGCTGTTGTTGTTGCTGCTGTTGTTGTTGTTGTTGTTGCTGTTGTTGATGTTGCTGCTGTTGTTGCTGTTGCTGCTGCTGCTGCTGCTGCTGTTGTTGCTGTTGCTGCTGCTGCTGCTGCTGATGCTGGTGTTGATGAGCTGGGGCTGGCTGGGGTGTTGGGGTTTGTGGTGCTGCAGTCATAACAATCTGGACAGTAGGTAACTCTCCCTTTTGATGCGTCTGCTTGTGCATCTCAAAGTATGCCTTATCCGAGTACGAGGCATTGCACTGCTCGCACTTGTAGACTTTCGTGGAGGCATTATTCATAAAGAGCTTAAGATCAAGTGGGATATCCATTGTGGAGCATGACCCTAGAAGCTCTGGATCAATTCTGCCGGTAAAAAGTCCTAGTTCGGTAAAAATACTTGTGTGCTGCTCAGCTTTTCCTCAAGTTCTTGATGCAGTCTGAAAGAATTAGAAATAAAATACTGTAAGAGTGCATCATAGCAGTATTTACCAAACCAAAGCACTTTTTGATATCTTTGTACAAATTGGAGATACTATACAGTACTGAGTTATACAGTATGACTAAATACAACATTCATTCATGTACAGTATAGTCTATGACATAACATCCTACAGTATATACATGTTGCACTGCATTAAACTTTTTCCTATGGAACTAGTCTCCTGTAAGGTCAAAATTAATTACAAAAATGAATGTGAATTCTAGTTCGAACCCTCGTCACGGCCCTTATGGATTTGTTCTAATGTAAATTCTATATACTGTAACTGGGTTTTTCTATGGGTCATTCCATACCAAATCATCACGGCTCTCAACTTGATGTACATATCTCACATGTACATGAAATTTGTACGGATGCTAGAGTACATGACGTACAGTAATATACATATGCAAAATTTTAGCCCCTAGTGATGCTAATGTGATAAAAAAAAATACATTTTTACAACAAGCTCAACAAGAAAAATTCATAACTTTGCTTCTAATTGAGTTAGAACCTTCATGTTGGACTTGTTTTGAAACTAAGAAAACATTATCATCATTAAAAACAGTTTTATATTAAAAAATGATTTTTTTCATTTAAAGATCACATGACATAACCTTTGAATTTGAATATATAAACACCAGCATTGAAATTAATGAAATGCCTCTCTCTGGATAAGCTCCAGAAGCTCCTTGAAGCTATCTCAATGAGATGGCTCCCAACTGATGGGTCACACCAGTCATGGCGCTCTGTTTGGCCTACCGGAGACCAGAACCAAAACCTGGCCTCCCTCCATTCACAGTGATGCAGAGAGCAAGTGACACTCTGCCACCCCACTGAGAAAGCATCCAGAAAGTCAGCGAACCAAAACAGACCACTGCTAGATTCAAAAACACTGAAACCTAGAAACTACCAAATGAACTTCCAGGGCAATGTAAACACCCTCCAACAGTAACATGGGCTACTCCCTGAGCCTGGCCTCGGGCCGGGCTTGGGGAGTAGAAGAACTCCCCAGTCAGAATCTTGAGGTAGATGATTTCAGGGCTTAGTGTCCCCGCGGCCCGGTCCTCGACCAGGCCTCCACCCCCAGGAAGCAGCCTGTAGCAGCTGTCTAACTCCCAGGTACCTATTTACTGCTAGGTAACAGGGGCATCAGGGTGAAAGAAACATTTTGCCCATTTGTCTCCGTTTCCACCGGGGATCAAACCCGGAACCTCAGGACTACGAATCCGAAGCGCTGTCCACCCAGCTGTAAGGCGCCCAGGAGCCCATTCTTACAGCGCCCAGCTGTAAGAATGAGCTCGTTTGTATATAGAACTCCCAAAACCCCATCAAGCAGGTATCAGTGGGGAAGGGGGGAAGGGCAGTAAACTAAAAAAAAAACTGCAGGTATTCACCATTGTCTAAATATCAGCCCTGGACATGTTAACAAAGATGGCTATGAGAGCAGCATAATTATGAACATCGTGAGCATGAGGGTAGACTGCAGGCTGGCTGCACTCAATAACAATGTGGACGACCTGAGAAATACAAGCCTTAGAACAGGGAACCAAGGAAGTAGGAGCAATCCACAAAGCATCCACAGAAACAGAATTGATGCCACAAAGGTAGAGGTGAAGAATCAAAAAGCCAGAAGAGGAAAGCGGCAACACAGCAGCCGACGAAGGTTAATTAAGGCCCGAACCCAGTGGTTGTGGTGAAGGGGTAGAACTGGAGAAACAAAACAGCCCATGAAGCCACACTTTACCCAGTGGGCCTCTAAATGAGGCCCAGCCAAGTCCAAACCTGGGACAGAACCAACTGGGACTTCTGCAAGTTCATCAGGAACCAGAATCCAGAGCTGGTAAAGAACCAGATCCCTGGCTAGTAGACATGCAGACCAGCTGAGAGCCCACTCCATAAATAAAGTAAAAGGAACTATAAATAAAGTTCCTTTTTTTATTTATAAGGTGCAAGAAACTGCATTATATAAATATCGTGAGAAACAATTAAAATAAATGGACAAAGTTATTCCTGTATGGCATCTTCCCTTATTTCTGCTGCAAATTCCCTGGGCCGCTACAGCTAAACCTCAAGAGATAGAGACTTTTTATTTTGAATTTTGTGCTTCCTGGATGCTAATTAACAATGTTAAAAAAAAAAATTTGTCAGAACAATTTATTCTTTTGCACACCAAGGGACATCAGCTATTAACACTTTCGCGCTCTCCGCAAAGGTCACTCAGCCAACCGAATGTGCGCGCTGCGTTTTTATCGCTTAAGCGTAAAAACAAAAATGTGTATACTCTTTTTACTCTTCTGACCTTAGTTCTCATGCTACGTATTTCATTTTGGTACCAACGTGTTCGCAATAAAATTCTCTAGAAGAACATCAGTAAAATAAGTCACGAAACATATAGGGATACCAGCACCAAATAAATAACTACAGTACGTAGATGACTCGCCGTGAGCGCCCATCAGCAACAAAATGTTTTTACTCTTGGGATTGTAATCACCTCCACACTTGTTCTACAGCGTTAATTTTGGTATCAATGGACTCGCAATGAAATTCCCAACACGGTGATATGAATATAAGCATAGAATAATGATGCAGCCCGCCCGCAAGAGTGTGGGAAGTGGTGAAATTGTTACCCGGTATCGGTGACGGGACGACGCACGGCGCTTTGAAAGTTTATACTTATTTCACTCTCATGACATTAATTTTCTATGTACGTCATTCATTTTTATGTCAATGTGTTCGCAATAGAATGTTCTATGTGCCCATAGGTAAAAAATATCAACAAAGCATAAGTTAGAATAGCGACAAATATAAAACAACGCTGGAACATATCAGTGAGTGTCAAACACACACGAAATATTTTTACTTTTGTTATGTTTGTCAAGTTTATACTTGTTGCACACAGTTATTTTTGGTTGTATATTGATCGGAATAAAATTCCCTAAACAGACATATGCATATAATACATGATATGGGGGAAGAATTACCAGTATAAACGGCTAAAGTCACCCACCTGCAACCCGTTTGGGACAAAATACCATTTGATCGAAGTTATCCACACCTTTCATGAACTTATTGTACCATGCAGCCTAGTGGTGAGAAAGAGAGCCTCATAGCGCGCAGTTTGAAACAAACCCAAAGTAAATCGGATAAAAATTGAATTTTATACAAATATTTTAAAAGTAGACATAACTTTATGTCCACTATGCGTTTGCGTTAGACGAAACCGAACGCGCCGGCGCGTCCAGATAGCGCGAAAGTGTTAACAGGTGCACAGCCCAGGGGTTAATTAATGTAAAACTATTTCTAATGAAAGCAATGCTTCCTTAGCTTCAAACTAAGTGCAGTGTGAAGGGTATACCCACTTAGATGCAAAGTTATGATTTTTTTGAGCGTGTAAGCAAAATTTTTTTTGTTCACATTGATAATCCTGATGTATGAATGTCATGCATCAATGAGCACTAAAATGTTGCCAATTTAAATGACTTTTTACCTGAGGGCCACTAACACACTAATAGCCTCGATGAGGACAGAAAGCAGGCAGCTTGTCAAAGGTCCCCACATTTGCTTTGATGATTTTTTTCCGACTAGATATTAAAATTTAACAGAGTTTTGGCATTTATGGCTTTGGCAGACAGGCAGTTTCATAGTTTATACCCTGTAAGTGAAAAAGGCCTCTCCTGCTTTCAGTCCTACATTGTGGCATGCTGAACTAGAACCCATTGCTCCTTGTTTGTGTTACATCTGACCTTTTGAAGAAATTGTCTGGATCAACATCCTCCAAATTGTTCAGTATTTTAAAGATTTCGATGAAATCAACCCTGTCATGCCTGGTTTACAGTGCTGTTAGCCGAGACCCTTCTTGTCCTCAAATATCATACTAAATTTCATGAGTCAAAGATGGTCTGGTTGACAGTCCACTTTTTATGATGATTTAGCACGGAATGACATGTATTACAATTTTGATAGTAGATGATATATATATTCCACTGAGCATTAAAATCCAGTACAGTACTATATTGTATCAGCCCATTCTCCTAAATGATAATACAGTACTTATAGCAGAGATCTGGTCAAATATACAAAAATGTGCTCTATACTGGATCCAAAAATTTCACATTTTGTATTACTGAATTAGACTAAATGGCATACCATTAAAACAGAAATGTAACTAAAGAGCCTAAACTAAACTGTCCAAGCAATCCTAGGCCTAGTACATATATTTTAGGCCTAGCAGAGTACATATATGTGCTTTAACAGGTTTAGGAATGTTCAAGTTTGGTTTTTAGATTTTTCCCAAAAACATAAGTAGTACAAAAAATTATTTTTTTGGGGGGTGGGGTTCAATATACACTATTAGCATATTCAGCCAAATAGTTACTACATGTACCTGTACAATACTATCATTTTGACAGCATGGGTTATTGTATACATGAATGTATAATTTGCTGTATACATATTCATGTACTCATGTTGTATACATGAAAGTATACAACAATTACATGTGCTTACAAGGCTAATATTTACCAACCACTAAAACTATTTAAATTATTCATCCGTTAATGAGCACTAATATTTTTTCCTCAATAAAACTTGTCTCTAGCATGGTCTACCAAGATAGTAATACTGTATGAAAGGGAGTGACAA
Organism: Procambarus clarkii; assembly: GCF_040958095.1. Lineage (NCBI taxonomy): Eukaryota > Metazoa > Arthropoda > Malacostraca > Decapoda > Cambaridae > Procambarus > Procambarus clarkii. The sequence continues at coordinate 12,178,504 of NC_091186.1, forward strand.
AAAGACTAGCATTCCAGTGGAGGGAATTGTAGCAGCTCTTAGGTCTAGTATTGAGAGACTGTATAGACCAGAAAAATGCTTGTATGATACAGGTGTGGTTTTCAGTTCTGGTACAATTACGCACTATTCTTATGCACTACCACTGACTAATAAAACTACTCAAATGTTTTATTTAGAAAATCATTGAATTCAGCTATTATGTGAAATGTGCTTTATTTGAAAGTAGGTACACAATTTCCTGGAGATAAGGGGCCAAGGAGTTGAGGTTTCTTCAATTGGAAACTTGCACAAATACACTACTTACAAATTACACACTACTGGCAGCAAGCAATAATTTATATATTTAGTTAAAAATATAACCTCCCACCTCCAAAATCGAAATTCAGTTTGGTTGCTCCCATAGTCAACTCAAGCTCCCTCCACTGACCTCAACAAACTCCATAAGCAGATCCTGATTACCTCAATATAGAACCTGAGCATATCGAGGCAGGTGTTTCTGCACTTGGAAGAAAAGTAGTAGAACCAGGCAGCCCAAAGCAAGTAATGACTATCTTGAAGCAGGCTCTGGCCATCCAAAGACATATAATTCCCACTGTCAAGAGCAAGAAGCTTGTACTAAGGCCTGTCAAGCCCCTTAGATGGCCTAAGGCCTAGGACAAGTACTGAAGTAGGTACTGTAATCAATAGGCAGTTCATATCCATTCAAAAGTAGTTCCTGGCCATCAGGAGGTAATTCCTTGTTTGGAGGCTGGTCCTGGCCATGCTAGGTGGTTTATTCCCATCACAAATTAGGTCCTGGCCAGCCAAAGCTAGTTTTTGCCTCTCCAGAATCAGGACCTAGTTGCTTTGAAAAAGGTCCTGGTTAATCTGAGGCAGAACTGGTGCACCACAAGGAAAGTGTAGGAAACCCTCCAAGGCAGGTATGAGGCACATCAAGGCAGATGTGAGGCACCTCAAGACAGATGTGGAGTACCCCAAAGCAGGTATGAGGAACCCAAAGGCAATGTGAGGTACCCCAAGGAAGATGTGGGGAGCCTAAAGACAGGTGTGGTGCACCCTAAAACAGGTGTAGGGCACCTTGAGGCAGTTATGGTGTACCCCAAGACTGACATGGTGCACTCCTAAGTAGGTATGGAGCACCCCTAAGCAGTTGGGGTACACGAAGGCAGGTGTGAGGCATCTCAAACCATTTCACTGGTCCCCCAAGGCCGTCAAATCCGACACCCCAGGAGCCAGGCTCAAGTGGTGCCCAAGACATCAGTAGTGTGAGGTTGAGCCTCAAGGCCGCCCTTCGCCCTCTGGCCTCTCCCCGCCCTCTTAGCATGACACGCCCCCCCTGACCCAACTCTTGCCCACTAGCCACACCCCCCTCACCACACCACGACCCTCTCCTCCCATGACACAGCCTGTCACGCCTCCATGACGCCAAAGTCACAATAAATACAACCCAGTAAATCAGCAATAGCACTGGGTAGCCATTTGAAAATGTGGTTGCCATTACCACCCATATTTATATACCAAATTTGGGCGCTTTCGGTGGCCTCCTGGCGGCTTATATAATTATTAACAGCTTACCTGCGTGGGTAGTGAGGTGCTGAACTGGTTAGATGGTGAAAAAGTTCTTCACAGAGGCCGAAATTAGTGGGAAAAGAAATAACGATTCTCGATCGACGCTACCTTCGCCATTTGCATGTAAACAACAGCCTCAGCGAAGCTCTCCCGAACATCTTCCGCATTTATTATAACTTCTCCTAGACCACATTTATAAATTTTATAAGTACATTTTAATTTGAGTCACTTTCTAAATATGAATATGAAGCAGAGTAGAGATTGGATAAGCAGGGAAGGAAATATAAGTGAATACGTAGGGAGGGCGGCGGGGAGGTGCTCTGGACAGTCTTTAGCTCCCGACCAAATTTCTACAAATATATTTTCAGCGACTAAATATTGCTATTAGATACAATAAAATATAATTGTCAGTGGCGAATATTCGATGAGACGCATCAGTAAACACAACTGCACTGTCAAAAATAATACAGGTGAGCAACATGTCTTGTACAGTAAGGGGGGGATTCCGATGTGCATTGAATTTTTGTAACTAGCTCATCAAGATTGTAACTTCCTTAGCTAAATGAATTGTGAGTGTAGAGAGTAGATTATGTCAAATGCCAATAATATACTCGTTCCATGGGCCCATTATGTGCTATGTAACCCTTTCCACTACCGCCCACAAGATGGGTATGGGGTGCATAATAAATGAACTAAACTCTGCATGCCGTTCTCATGCAGACGTGAAATTTATCTGATGGCTATTAACACTCCAGTGACCTCGGCGAGGACAGAAAGCCGCCGGCTTGTCAAGGGTCACCCTATTTGCTCTGATGCTTTTTCCGGTTGGATCTTAAAATTTAAGTCTTTACATTTACGGCTTTGGCGGGTAGGCAGTTCCATGGGTTTATAACTCTGTGGGTGAGAAAGCATCTCTTGTTCTCAGTTCTCGTGGATCAACATCCTCGAAATTGTTCAGTATTTTACAAAGTTTCGATGAGATCCGCTCTGTCATGTCCCGACTTTTATACCCCTGGATATTTTGACCAGACCACACACTAGAAGGTAAAGAGACGACGACGTTTCCGGCCGTCCTGGACCATTCTCAAGTCGAATCGACTTGAGAATGGTCCAGGACGGATCGAAACGTCGTCGTCCCTTCACCTTCTAGTGTGTAGTCTGGTCAACATACTTTAGCCACGTTATTGTGACTCATCGCCTGCCCCTGGATATTCTCCCAATTCTAACCCAGCTGTGGTGGAGGAAGGGTGCGTCCTAGGCAGCTCTAGAGAGCTGTGAACTTGTGATCCAGTGACTTTGATGGATGATGACGATTCCAGGCCTCTTTTAGGTAGCAATGATCAGGAGAAACAAACGAAAAACTGCGCAGAGTTAAGTGATATTGACAGTGATGTTCCCTACACCGAAGAGCAATCAAGTTCAAGTTGCAAGTTCCGATTGCAAGTTCCCTGCAATCAGCTTTTTTTATGCAGACAAGTATAGACCCAGAACTTAACCTCTTATCCACTATCTATGACAATAATCACTTTAATGATCTAAATTGCAGATATTTTGCAGCACATGATGTAAACAATGTATTAACTCATAATCACAATATCTCTGTAATCAATTTGAACGTTAGATCCCTAGGTAAACACTTCGATGATGTTAGTGCCTTGATTGAAACTATTGGCAACAAATTCTCTTTTATTATACTTACTGAAACATGGTTGAAAGAGGATACTACTCAACTCTTTAACATGCCTAACTACTCAGCAATTCACAACTGTCGTCAACTTCAGAGAGGTGGTGGCACTGCTCTTTACTACCACCAAGAACTAACATGCTTAAAAGAAATTAGAACTAGAGACTGCTGTGGGGAGTATATCTTCGCCAGCTTTAGAGTCAAAGGTGCCGAGTCTGTCCTGTCTGTGGGTGCAGTTTATAGAATTCCCAACACTGATGTGTCTGAATTCAACTCAAACCTTAGAAATCTAATACTTGATAACAGACTGAACAAAAACCACCTAATTATCGCAGGGGACTTTAATATTGACCTCTGCGAGCCAGAACACCCTACTGCTGTTCGCTTCCTCAACTGTATGAATTCCTGCTTCCTCATACCCTTAATCACTAGACCTACTAGAATCACTGATAGCACTGCCACGACTCTAGATCACATCTGGACCAACATAACCTCTCCGCTTACTTCAGGTATAATCACCGATAGCACTACAGACCATTACCCCACATTTCTCTTAACTAACATTAGCAAACCACCTCTAGAAACAAGGGAGTTAAGCTTTAGGCTGCACAATGAAACTGCTATAAACAATTTTATAACTGCTGCTGATAATGTCAACTGGGAGTCCGAGTTAGGTAACATAGGGGACATCAACCTAGCAGTGCAATCTTTTCTACAAACAACTCTTAGCCTTTATAACACCCACTGTCCTAGGCTTACAAAACAAGTCACAAGCAAAAGGCTTAACAATCCTTGGCTTACAAAGGGAATACTTAAATCCATTAACAAAAAACACGACCTTGAGAAGAAGTATAGGTTAGGAATTGTCTCCAAAGAATTCTCAAAGAATTACTCATTATTGCTATCTAAGATAATTAGACGAGCCAAAACTAAATACTACGAAGATAAATTTACCCAAATAAAGAGCAACATTAAACAAACTTGGAGAACAATTTCACAAATATTGGGATCAAAGAAGTCTTTAAATAACAAACCGACTCTCCTGTCTAATAACGATGGTCAGCTTTCAGCCTCTGATTCTGCTATTGAGTTCAATAGGTTCTTCTCTTCCATTGGTTCATCCCTTGCAAATGATATTCCATCTTCCAGTACTGACATTAAGGACTATCTTACAGGTAACTATCCACAGTCTCTGTACCTAAAGCCTATTAACTCCACTGACGTCAATGAGATAATCCTTTCCCTTAAAACCAAGTCTGGTGCCCTTGAGGAGATACCAACTTTAATTTACAAAAAAGCCTCCAGATCTTTAGCCCCTGCTATTGCTTTGCTCTTCAACAAGTCACTTGAACTCCAAACCTTTCCAGATATTCTAAAAAAGCGAGAGTAACGCCTGTCCACAAATGTGGTGATCTCACAGATGTTAACAACTACAGACCTATATCAATCCTGCCAAACTTGTCAAAAAAATTTGAAAAACTAATCTATAAGCAGCTTTACTCATATCTAGCCAAACTCAATATACTTAGCCCTTGCCAATATGGCTTCAGGCCCAAAAAAAGCACTAACGATGCACTTATTAGTATGCTTAACTCGATTCATACAGCTCTTGATAAAAAGGAGTTCCCTGTTGGGTTATTTGTAGACCTGCGTAAAGCTTTTGATACTGTCAACCACCAAAACCTTCTTCTTAAATTACATCATTATGGAGTCAGAGGACACTCCCTACAATACCTCGAATCCTACCTTACTGACAGGCTCCAATATGTTTCTGTGAATAATACAATTTCTCCCACCCTACCCATAAACATTGGTGTTCCTCAGGGCAGCATACTTGGCCCTCTCCTCTTTCTCATCTACATTAATGACCTTCCTAATGCCTCCCAACACCTCAAACCAATTCTATTTGCTGACGACACAACCTTCATTTACTCCAGTCCTGACCCTCTTGCTCTAAATGCCACAGTAAATACTGAGCTAAATAAAGTCCATCTTTGGCTAACTGCCAACAAACTCACCCTTAACATTGACAAAACTTTCTATATTCTGTTTGGCAATAAATCCTCTAGTCAAATAAATCTCAAAATAAACAATACCCAAATTTGTAACAAATTAGATGGCAAATTCCTTGGCATTCTCATTGACCACAAGCTGAATTTCCAGGGACACATTCTAAATATATCAAAAAAAGTTTCAAAAACTGTGGGCATTCTTTCTAAGATCAGATATTATGTACCACGCCCTGCCCTGGTGACTCTCTATTACTCCCTTATCTATCCATATCTCAACTATGGTATTTGTGCTTGGGGTTCTACTACCCAAAATCACTTACGTCCTCTAATTACCCAACACAAAGCTGCTATTAGAACAATATCCAACTCTGGCCCCAGACATCACTCGGTACCCCTACTCAAATCTCTGAATATGTTAGACATTAAGTCACTGCACATTCTCTCATGTGTATTATACATATATAAAACGCTAAACTATAATGCCAATCCTGATCTCAAAAGCTTCATAGAAGGTTGTAACAGAACCCATGAGCACCACACCAGAAATAAATACAGTTTTGATATTCCTAGAGTACGACTTAATCAAACTAGAAATGCTCTACAAATCAAGGGGCCCAGAATGTGGAATGACCTTCCCAACCATGTTAAAGACTGTACCTCTCTCAACCAGTTTAAGATAAAAACTAAACACTACCTAATAAATTCCCTGTAACCTACCTCACTCCTCTATTATCAACCCATGTCTGTTATTTTCTTTTTTTAATCAACACTGTTTGTCAACCTATTGTATTTGTGCTGCTTTTTCAGTCATGTTCCCCCTTTTTTTTTATCTTTATTTGTATTTGTTCTCAACACTTTTTATTCTTTATGCTCAATTAGTATTAAGTTCTAGATATTAATGTTTTTCTTGCCCGAAACGCATTGCGTAATAGTGGCTTTAGGCATTGTATGTACTAGCTCTATCTATATATCAATCCATTAATGTAACATCACTTGTATGTATATACCTTACCTGAAAGAGGTGTAGGGAACGTCGACAGACGGGACCTGGGTTTCAAAGTTCTATACAAACTCAGCAGGAAAATTTCACCTGAAGGATGCAAGATTAGTGGAAGGAAGCGGCTGTTATTTACCTCGACATGTCAACTATTGCACTACCCATAGCTCTGCTATTCAATAAATCTCTTGTGTCATACTTTTCCTGATATCCTTAAAAATCTCAGAGTAACGCCAGTTCATAAAGGAGGCAAGACAGCTCACATAAATAATTACAGACCAATATCAAATCTACCTATATTGCTAAAGGGATCTGGGAGTTATGATTAGTAAGAATTTAAAACCAAAAGATCAGTGCATGAATGTTCGCAATAAGGCAAAAAGGACACTGGGATTTATTAATCGAAGCGTTAGTAACATGACACCTCACGGGAGACATGGTACATCCATCCATTACTTCCATCTGTGGTGGAAGATGGTAGTGTTCAACCCCGTGTGGTGGAAGATGGTAGTGTTCAACCCCGTGTGGTGGAAGATGGTAGTGTTCAACCCCGTGTGGTGGAAGATGGTAGTGTTCAACCCCGTGTGGTGGAAGATGGTAGTGTTCAACCCCGTGTGGTGGAAGATGGTAGTGTTCAACCCCGTGTGGTGGAAGATGGTAGTGTTCAACCCCGTGTGGTGGAAGATGGTAGTGTTCAACCCTGTGTGGTGGAAGATGGTAGTGTTCAACCCCGTGTGGTGGAAGATGGTAGTGTTCAACCCCGTGTGGTGGAAGATGGTAGTGTTCAACCCCGTGTGGTGGAAGATGGTAGTGTTCAACCCCGTGTGGTGGAAGATGGTAGTGTTCAACCCCGTGTGGTGGAAGATGGTAGTGTTCAACCCCGTGTGGTGGAAGATGGTAGTGTTCAACCCCGTGTGGTGGAAGATGGTAGTATTCAACCCCGTGTGGAGGAAGATGGTAGTGTTCAACCCCGTGTGGTGGAAGATGGTAGTGTTCAACCCCGTGTGGTGGAAGATGGTAGTGTTCAACCCTGTGTGGTGGAAGATGGTAGTGTTCAACCCCGTGTGGTGGAAGATGGTAGTGTTCAACCCCGTGTGGTGGAAGATGGTAGTGTTCAACCCCGTGTGGTGGAAGATGGTAGTGTTCAACCCCGTGTGGTGGAAGATGGTAGTGTTCAACCCCGTGTGGTGGAAGATGGTAGTGTTCAACCCTGTGTGGTGGAAGATGGTAGTGTTCAACCCCGTGTGGTGGAAGATGGTAGTATTCAACCCCGTGTGGAGGAAGATGGTAGTGTTCAACCCCGTGTGGTGGAAGATGGTAGTGTTCAACCCCGTGTGGTGGAAGATGGTAGTGTTCAACCCCGTGTGGTGGAAGATGGTAGTGTTCAACCCCGTGTGGTGGAAGATGGTAGTGTTCAACCCCGTGTGGTGGAAGATGGTAGTGTTCAACCCCGTGTGGTGGAAGATGGTAGTGTTCAACCCTGTGTGGTGGAAGATGGTAGTGTTCAACCCCGTGTGGTGGAAGATGGTAGTGTTCAACCCCGTGTGGTGGAAGATGGTAGTATTCAACCCCGTGTGGTGGAAAATGTTGAAACAAAAGCTCATGAAAAATGGTTTACTAAAATAGAAGTTGAAGATATATGGTTAATAATAGCATTACCGTTGATTGCAGAGGATGCACGAATGTTGAACAAGAAGAAGTGTTGGAATGTTGCAGACGATGAGACACAATAACGTGGCTGAAGGTATGGTGACCACATCACACACCAGAAGATGGAGGAACACGACAACGTTTTGATCTATCCTGGACCATTATCAAGTCGTATGTGATAGGAAAGAGATTGATTGATGAAGAATAAGCCACCCAAGAGGTGGCACGGGCATGAATAGCCCGTAATGAGAAAGAGATTGATTGATTGATGAAGATTAAGCCACCCAAAAGGTGGCACGGGCATGAATAGCCCGTAAGTGGTGGCCCTTTTGAGCCATTACCAGTATCAAGAGCTGATACTGGAGATCTGTGGAGGTGCGACTGCACCCTGCGTGACGGGAGATGTCTCCCGTGGATGAGTAGATTGATGATTGATGAAGATTAAGCCACCCAAGAGGTGGCACGGGCATGAATAGCCCGTAAGTGGTGACCAAATGGTGTGAGAAAGAGATTGATTGATGAAGATTAAGCCACCCAAAAGGTGGCACGGGCATGAATAGCCCGTAAGTGGTGGCCCTTTTGAGCCATTACCAGTATCAAGAGCTGATACTGGAGATCTGTGGAGGTGCGACTGCACCCTGCGTGACGGGAGATGTCTCCCGGACCAAATGGTGACCAGATGATGGTGTGGTGATGCGTGTTGATTGAGAGAGAGAGAGAAGATTAAGCCACCCAAAAGGTGGCTTGGGCATGAATAGCCCATAAGTGGTGGCCCTTTCGAGCCATTACCAGTATCAAAAGATGATACTGGAGATCTGTGGAGGTGCGAATGCACCCTGCATGGCGGGAGATGTCTCCCTTGTGAATGTGTTAAGATGAAGATGAAGCCACCCAAAAGGTGGCACAGGCATGAAGAGCTCGTAAGTGGTGGCCCTTTTGAGCTATCACCAGTATCAATAGATGATACTGGAGATCTGTGGAGGTGCGACTGCACCCAGCGTGACGGGAGATGTCTCCCGGACCAAATGGTGTGATGAGTAGAGAGAGAGAGAAGATTTAAGCCACCCAAAAGGTGGCTTGGGCATGAATAGCCCATAAGTGGTGGCCCTTTTTGAGCCATTTCCAGTATCAATAGATGATACTGGAGATCTGTGGAGGTGCGACTGCACCCTGCGTGACGGGAAATGTCTCCCGTGGATGAGTAGATTTGATGATTGATGAAGATTAAGCCACCCAAGAGGTGGCACGGGCATGAATAGCCCGTAAGTGGTGACCAAATGGTGTGAGAAAGAGATTGATTGATGAAGATTAAGCCACCCAAAAGGTGGCACGGGCATGAATAGCCCGTAAGTGGTGGCCCTTTCGAGCCATTACCAGTATCAAGAGCTGATACTGGAGATCTGTGGAGGTGCGACTGCATCTGCGTGACGGGAGATGTCTCCCGTGTTGGACGCTGATCGATGATGATGATGAAGATTAAGCCACCCAAAAGGTGGCACGGGCATGAATAGCCCGTAAGTGGTGGCCTTTTTAAGCCATTACCAGTATCAAGAGCTGATACTGGAGATCTGTGGAGGTGCGAATGCACCCTGCATGATAGGAGATGTCTCCCTTGTGAATGTGTTAAGATGAAGATGAAGCCACCCAATAGGTGGCACGGGCATGAATTGGTAAGTGGTGGCCCTTTTGAGCCATCACCAGTATCAATAGATGATACTGGAGATCTGTGGAGGTGCGACTGCACCCAGCGTGACGGAAGATGTCTCCCGTGTTTTAAACAGATGAAGAAGATGAAGATGAAGCCACCCAAAAGGTGGCACGGGCATGAATAGCTCGTAAGTGGTGGCCCTTTCGAGCCATCACCAGTATCAAGAGCTGATACTGGAGATCTGTGGAGGTGCAAGTGCACTCTGCGTGACGGGAGGTGTCTCCCATGAATGTGTCCAAGATGACGATTAAACCATCCAAAAGGTGGCACGGGCATGAATAGCCCGTATGTGGTGGCCCTTTTGAGCCATTACCAATATCAAGAGCTGATACTGGAGATCTGTGGAGGTGCAACTGCACCCTGCGTGACGGGAGATGTCTCCCGGACCAAGTGAGTGGTGGGACCAAAAAAAACTGAGAAAGAGGAAGGAACGGGCAATAAATAAGGAAAAAGTGAGGTGAGGAGCAGGTAAGAGAAGAAGGTAATTTCTAGAGGAAGGTAAGAGCAAGATGAAAGGTGGATGGATGGATAGGATGAACATTACGAATGAGATGAAGGAAGAATGGGATAAGGTAAGAACAAGAGGAGGGTAAGAAAATTAAAAGAGGCTTGGCTTGAGTCATGTCACGTTTGTTAATAAGGTTAGAGCATTTAAGTATATATTGTGAAAGGGTCAACAGCAACAAAGCCCGGACTAAGGTTCATGTTGGGTAGACTGTGTATCAGAGCCGACTTGACAAGACGGCGTCTGTGAAGAGTAGAGGCAGGAAAGATTATTTTAGAGAACAACAACCAATCAATAGAATGATTAGAATCCCTAACATGACAGAAGAGAGCATTGTTTGTGTCTACAGACTTAACACTTCTTTTGTGTTCCTTGAGTCTGTCATTTAGTGTACGGCCAGTTTCCCCAAAGTACTGGAGAGGACAAGACGAACAGGAAACAGAGTAGACACCAGCAGCATTAGAAGCAGGAGCAGCAGTGTGAACCAGAGTACTACGAAGTGTGTTAGTTTGTCGAAAGGTGAGCTTTATGTCAAGAGAACGAAGGGTATTAGTGAGATTTTTTAGTTCAGACATGAAGGGACGGCAAAGCACAATGGTACTAGTGTTGGTAACAGGTTTGGGATGAAAGAAATTTCGTTTAGTTTAAGAATATGCACAGATTCAATCTATTTCTTTATTATGCACATCATACCCATCTTGTGGGGGGTAGTGCAAAGGATTACAGAGGCACATAATGGGCTCAGAGACTGAACCCAATAAACCAAGGCCAGTGAAAGATTTGTAAATAAAGGAAATTTCAAAATCAAGAAACTGAAGGTCACTGATGCGTAGTGAGGAGGGAGTTTATGGATTTAAACTATTTCACACAGATAGATATATTAGACGAGGAGGTGGAGTAGCCATATATGTTAGGGACAATTTGAAATGTAGTCCCAAAGAGGGAATCAAAACAGAGCCACACACAGAAACTATTTGGATTGAATTAAACGAAAAAGCTAATAATATTATAATAGGAGTAATATATAGGCCACCAAATTTAGACAGAATGGAAGCAAAGCATCTATGGGATGAAATATCTAGAGCATCTAGATCTAACAGTATTTATGTCATGGGTGACTTTAATTTTAGCGGAATAAACTGGTTGAACAAAACAGGGAATAGTGAAGCAGAAGATTTTCTAGAATTAATTGACGATTGCTTTCTTACGCAACACATTAAGGAACCAACACGGGAAAATAATATTTTAGATTTAGTGTTAACTAACAGGGAAACGCAAATTAATGACATCGAAATAGGGAGTGAGCTAGGGAGCAGTGATCACAAAGAAATCAGATTTAGCATAGAATGGAATAGACCAGTAGGAGAAAATTCTGTTAAAGTGCCAGATTTTCGAAAAGCTGATTTTAATAGCCTAAGAAATTTTTTGGGTCAAATTGATTGGAAAGGCTTGGGTATGGGGTGTGGGCCGGTCTTGGAGCGAGACATGAACCCAGCGATAGGTGACTTAAATGGGGATTTCGATGTGGATTCAATATATAACTTATTTAAGAATATTCTAAACAAAGCACAGGAACGTAGTATACCATACAAATTGAATAGATCGTATACTAATGACCCAAAGTGGATAACAAAGAATTTGAAGAACCTTATAGGTAAAAAGAGAGCTTGGTACAAAAGGATTAAAAATGGGGAGGTCACTTTAGAACAGGAATTCGTACAACTGGTTAGAAATGTTAAAAAAGAGATAAGGAAAGCAAAAAGAAACTATGAAGTTCGCATAGCAGGGCAAGCAAAGACAAATCCTAAAGGGTTTTTTCAGTTATATCGTACTAAGACTAGGGAAAGGATAGGTCCATTAAAAACTGAGACAGGTCAAATAACAGATAGTGATGAAGAGATGAGTAGTATTTTTAATAAATATTTTGTATCTGTATTTACTAAAGAGGAACTTAACAATATGCCTTCAGCCGAACAAGTCTATGTGGGTGGGGACGAGGACAGGTTGACGAGTTTAGCAGTTACCAGGGAGGATGTTCTTAAGAACATAAGAACATAAGAACAAAGGTAACTGCAGAAGGCCTATTGGCCCATACGAGGCAGCTCCTATTCTATAACCACCCAATCCCACTCATATACTTGTCCAACCCGTGCTTGAAACAATCGAGGGACCCCACCTCCACAATGTTACGCGGCAATTGGTTCCACAAATCAACAACCCTGTTACTGAACCAGTATTTACCCAAGTCTTTCCTAAATCTAAACTTATCTAATTTATATCCATTGTTTCGTGTTCTGTCCTGTGTTGATACTTTTAATACCCTATTAATATCCCCCCGGTTATGTCCATTCATCCACTTGTAAACCTCTATCATGTCACCCCTAGCTCTTCGCCTTTCCAGTGAATGCAACTTAAGCTTTGTTAATCTTTCTTCATATGAAAGATTTCTAATTTGGGGAATTAACTTAGTCATCCTACGCTGGACACGTTCAAGTGAATTTATATCCATTCTATAATATGGCGACCAAAACTGAACTGCATAATCTAAATGGGGCCTAACTAGAGCAAGATATAGCTTGAGAACCACACCAGGTGTCTTGTTACTAACGCTGCGATTAATAAATCCAAGTGTCCGATTTGCCTTATTACGAACATTTATGCATTGATCCTTTTGTTTTAAATTCTTACTAATCATAACTCCCAGATCCCTTTCGCAATCCGACTTCGCAATCACAACACCATCTAGCTCGTATCTTGTAACTCTATCATCATTACCTAACCTCAGAACTTTACATTTATCAGCATTAAACTGCATCTGCCAATCCTTTGACCATTTCAAAACCCTATCTAGATCAACTTGAAGTGATAGTGAGTCCTCCTCCGAATTAATTTCCCTACCGATTTTCGTATCATCGGCAAATTTGCAAATGTTGCTACTCAAACCTGAATCTAAATCATTTATATATATTATAAACAACAGAGGTCCCAGGACAGAGCCTTGAGGCACTCCACTTACAACATTTTCCCACTCTGACTTGATTCCATTTATACTAACTCTCTGTTTCCTTTGGTATAGCCATGCCCTAATCCAGCTTAATATAGCACCCCCAATACCATGAGACTCTATTTTTTTTTTTAATCAGTCTTTCATGTGGCACTGTATCAAAAGCTTTGCTAAAGTCAAGGTATACAACATCGCAATCCTTACCACTATCAACTGCCTCAACAATGCTAGAATAAAAAGATAACAAATTTGTTAAACATGAACGGCCATTTATAAAACCATGTTGCGACTCAATTATTAATTTATGTTTTTCAAGATGAAGACGAATTTTATTTGCTATTATAGATTCGAGTAACTTTCCCACAATAGACGTTAGGCTAATTGGTCGATAGTTAGACGCAAGTGATCTATCTCCTTTCTTAAAAACTGGTATCACATTAGCAACTTTCCAAAACTCTGGCACTCTGCCTGACTCTATTGATTTATTAAATATGGTTGACAGTGGGTCACAAAGCTCCTCTTTGCATTCTTTAAGCACCCTAGCAAACACTTCATCCGGCCCTGGGGATTTGTTTGGTTTGAGTTTTACTATTTGTTTAAGAACATCCTCCCTGGTAACTGCTAAACTCGTCAACCTTAAACAAATAGTAAACTTAAACTTAAACTTAATAGTAAAACTTAAACAAATTTAAATAGTAAATTTAAATAGTAAACTTAAACTTAATAGTAAAACTTAAACAAATAGTAAAACTCAAACCAAACAAATCCCCAGGGCCGGATGAAGTGTTTGCTAGGGTGCTTAAAGAATGCAAAGAGGAGCTTTGTGACCCACTGTCAACCATATTTAATAAATCAATAGAGTCAGGCAGAGTGCCAGAGTTTTGGAAAGTTGCTAATGTGATACCAGTTTTTAAGAAAGGAGATAGATCACTTGCGTCTAACTATCGACCAATTAGCCTAACGTCTATTGTGGGAAAGTTACTCGAATCTATAATAGCAAATAAAATTCGTCTTCATCTTGAAAAACATAAATTAATAATTGAGTCGCAACATGGTTTTATAAATGGCCGTTCATGTTTAACAAATTTGTTATCTTTTTATTCTAGCATTGTTGAGGCAGTTGATAGTGGTAAGGATTGCGATGTTGTATACCTTGACTTTAGCAAAGCTTTTGATACAGTGCCACATGAAAGACTGATTAAAAAAATAGAGTCTCATGGTATTGGGGGTGCTATATTAAGCTGGATTAGGGCATGGCTATACCAAAGGAAACAGAGAGTTAGTATAAATGGAATCAAGTCAGAGTGGGAAAATGTTGTAAGTGGAGTGCCTCAAGGCTCTGTCCTGGGACCTCTGTTGTTTATAATATATATAAATGATTTAGATTCAGGTTTGAGTAGCAACATTTGCAAATTTGCCGATGATACGAAAATCGGTAGGGAAATTAATTCGGAGGAGGACTCACTATCACTTCAAGTTGATCTAGATAGGGTTTTGAAATGGTCAAAGGATTGGCAGATGCAGTTTAATGCTGATAAATGTAAAGTTCTGAGGTTAGGTAATGATGATAGAGTTACAAGATACGAGCTAGATGGTGTTGTGATTGCGAAGTCGGATTGCGAAAGGGATCTGGGAGTTATGATTAGTAAGAATTTAAAACAAAAGGATCAATGCATAAATGTTCGTAATAAGGCAAATCGGACACTTGGATTTATTAATCGCAGCGTTAGTAACAAGACACCTGGTGTGGTTCTCAAGCTATATCTTGCTCTAGTTAGGCCCCATTTAGATTATGCAGTTCAGTTTTGGTCGCCATATTATAGAATGGATATAAATTCACTTGAACGTGTCCAGCGTAGGATGACTAAGTTAATTCCCCAAATTAGAAATCTTTCATATGAAGAAAGATTAACAAAGCTTAAGTTGCATTCACTGGAAAGGCGAAGAGTTAGGGGTGACATGATAGAGGTTTACAAGTGGATGAATGGACATAACCGGGGGGATATTAATAGGGTATTAAAAGTATCAACACAGGACAGAACACGAAACAATGGATATAAATTGGATAAGTTTAGATTTAGGAAAGACTTGGGTAAATACTGGTTCAGTAACAGGGTTGTTGATTTGTGGAACCAATTGCCGCGTAACATTGTGGAGGTGGGGTCCCTCGATTGTTTCAAGCACGGGTTGGACAAGTATATGAGTGGGATTGGGTGGTTATAGAATAGGAGCTGCCTCGTATGGGCCAATAGGCCTTCTGCAGTTACCTTTGTTCTTATGTTCTTATGAGACGAGAACACTTGTAGCCACTATATAATATACTTGCTCCAAACTTTACAAGAATGTAAATTCAACTTAATTTTTATGTTCTTTGTTACCCCAATGTACCTTCTTGTATATAAATAAATAAATAAATAAATAAGAGAAACACCAGGTTTACGAGGCTTAGGTAGACCATAGAAATAAGGATGAATAAGGAATGACACGAAAATGTTTTATTAGATGGCGAAGTAAACATAAGAACATAAGAACATAAGAACAAAGGTAACTGCAGAAGGCCTATTGGCCCATACGAGGCAGCTCCTATTCTATAACCACCCAATCCCACTCATATACTTGTCCAACCCGTGCTTGAAACAATCGAGGGACCCCACCTCCACAATGTTACGCGGCAATTGGTTCCACAAATCAACAACCCTGTTACTGAACCAGTATTTACCCAAGTCTTTCCTAAATCTAAACTTATCCAATTTATATCCATTGTTTCGTGTTCTGTCCTGTGTTGATACTTTTAATACCCTATTAATATCCCCCCGGTTATGTCCATTCATCCACTTGTAAACCTCTATCATGTCACCCCTAACTCTTCGCCTTTCCAGTGAATGCAACTTAAGCTTTGTTAATCTTTCTTCATATGAAAGATTTCTAATTTGGGGAATTAACTTAGTCATCCTACGCTGGACACGTTCAAGTGAATTTATATCCATTCTATAATATGGCGACCAAAACTGAACTGCATAATCTAAATGGGGCCTAACTAGAGCAAGATATAGCTTGAGAACCACACCAGGTGTCTTGTTACTAACGCTGCGATTAATAAATCCAAGTGTCCGATTTGCCTTATTACGAACATTTATGCATTGATCCTTTTGTTTTAAATTCTTACTAATCATAACTCCCAGATCCCTTTCGCAATCCGACTTCGCAATCACAACACCATCTAGCTCGTATCTTGTAACTCTATCATCATTACCTAACCTCAGAACTTTACATTTATCAGCATTAAACTGCATCTGCCAATCCTTTGACCATTTCAAAACCCTATCTAGATCAACTTGAAGTGATAGTGAGTCCTCCTCCGAATTAATTTCCCTACCGATTTTCGTATCATCGGCAAATTTGCAAATGTTGCTACTCAAACCTGAATCTAAATCATTTATATATATTATAAACAACAGAGGTCCCAGGACAGAGCCTTGAGGCACTCCACTTACAACATTTTCCCACTCTGACTTGATTCCATTTATACTAACTCTCTGTTTCCTTTGGTATAGCCATGCCCTAATCCAGCTTAATATAGCACCCCCAATACCATGAGACTATTTTTTTAATCAGTCTTTCATGTGGCACTGTATCAAAAGCTTTGCTAAAGTCAAGGTATACAACATCGCAATCCTTACCACTATCAACTGCCTCAACAATGCTAGAATAAAAAGATAACAAATTTGTTAAACATGAACGGCCATTTATAAAACCATGTTGCGACTCAATTATTAATTTATGTTTTTCAAGATGAAGACGAATTTTATTTGCTATTATAGATTCGAGTAACTTTCCCACAATAGACGTTAGGCTAATTGGTCGATAGTTAGACGCAAGTGATCTATCTCCTTTCTTAAAAACTGGTATCACATTAGCAACTTTCCAAAACTCTGGCACTCTGCCTGACTCTATTGATTTATTAAATATGGTTGACAGTGGGTCACAAAGCTCCTCTTTGCATTCTTTAAGCACCCTAGCAAACACTTCATCCGGCCCTGGGGATTTGTTTGGTTTGAGTTTTACTATTTGTTTAAGAACATCCTCCCTGGTAACTGCTAAACTCGTCAACCTGTCCTCGTCCCCACCCACATAGACTTGTTCGGCTGAAGGCATATTGTTAAGTTCCTCTTTAGTAAATACAGATACAAAATATTTATTAAAAATACTACTCATCTCTTCATCACTATCTGTTATTTGACCTGTCTCAGTTTTTAATGGACCTATCCTTTCCCTAGTCTTAGTACGATATAACTGAAAAAACCCTTTAGGATTTGTCTTTGCTTGCCCTGCTATGCGAACTTCATAGTTTCTTTTTGCTTTCCTTATCTCTTTTTTAACATTTCTAACCAGTTGTACGAATTCCTGTTCTAAAGTGACCTCCCCATTTTTAATCCTTTTGTACCAAGCTCTCTTTTTACCTATAAGGTTCTTCAAATTCTTTGTTATCCACTTTGGGTCATTAGTATACGATCTATTCAATTTGTATGGTATACTACGTTCCTGTGCTTTGTTTAGAATATTCTTAAATAAGTTATATATTGAATCCACATCGAAATCCCCATTTAAGTCACCTATCGCTGGGTTCATGTCTCGCTCCAAGACCGGCCCACACCCCATACCCAAGCCTTTCCAATCAATTTGACCCAAAAAATTTCTTAGGCTATTAAAATCAGCTTTTCGAAAATCTGGCACTTTAACAGAATTTTCTCCTACTGGTCTATTCCATTCTATGCTAAATCTGATTTCTTTGTGATCACTGCTCCCTAGCTCCCTAGCTCCCAAAGCTCTCTAGTCTTTGTCCTAAAGAGGACAAAGACTAGAGAGCTTTCTCAGTTTGCGGTTGACGGAAGTTTTAAGGCGATCCAAAGGGTTAGAAGGAGCATATGTGCAGGAATCAGAGAGCAAGTCATCAGGTTTCTGGAGATAGTCCACACGGTCAAGGACAACCACCGAATTAAGAACATAAGAACATAAGAACAAAGGTAACTGCAGAAGGCCTATTGGCCCATACGAGGCAGCTCCTATTCTATAACCACCCAATCCCACTCATATACTTGTCCAACCCGTGCTTGAAACAATCGAGGGACCCCACCTCCACAATGTTACGCGGCAATTGGTTCCACAAATCAACAACCCTGTTACTGAACCAGCACCCACCCAAGTCTTTCCTAAATCCAAACTTATCCAACCCACATCCACTGCTTCGTGCTCCGTCCCGTGTTGACACCTTCAACACCCCACCAATATCCCCCCGGTTATGACCATTCATCCACTTGTAAACCTCTATCATGTCACCCCTAACTCTTCGCCTTTCCAGTGAATGCAACTTAAGCTTTGTTAATCTTTCTTCATATGAAAGATTTCTAATTTGGGGAATTAACTTAGTCATCCTACGCTGGACACGTTCAAGTGAATTTATATCCATTCTATAATATGGCGACCAAAACTGAACTGCATAATCTAAATGGGGCCTAACTAGAGCAAGATATAGCTTGAGAACCACACCAGGTGTCTTGTTACTAACGCTGCGATTAATAAATCCAAGTGTCCGATTTGCCTTATTACGAACATTTATGCATTGATCCTTTTGTTTTAAATTCTTACTAATCATAACTCCCAGATCCCTTTCGCAATCACAACACCATCTAGCTCGTATCTTGTAACTCTATCATCATTACCTAACCTCAGAACTTTACATTTATCAGCATTAAACTGCATCTGCCAATCCTTTGACCATTTCAAAACCCTATCTAGATCAACTTGAAGTGATAGTGAGTCCTCCTCCGAATTAATTTCCCTACCGATTTTCGTATCATCGGCAAATTTGCAAATGTTGCTACTCAAACCTGAATCTAAATCATTTATATATATTATAAACAACAGAGGTCCCAGGACAGAGCCTTGAGGCACTCCACTTACAACATTTTCCCACTCTGACTTGATTCCATTTATACTAACTCTCTGTTTCCTTTGGTATAGCCATGCCCTAATCCAGCTTAATATAGCAAATTTGTTAAACATGAACGGCCATTTATAAAACCATGTTGCGACTCAATTATTAATTTATGTTTTTCAAGATGAAGACGAAAATTGCCTTTGTCGGAAGGAAGGATAACAATAGAGTTGTTAGCTTTCAGGAAGGCAAGGGCAAGCTGGAAGCGACAAGGAAGGTGTTCAATTGTTGGGAGTGTGTCCAAGGCGCTATTGCTTCTAATTGAATTCTCAAGACAGTGGCAAATTTAAGAGTCTGAGTCATGGAAGAGAAAATTGAGGGAATAATTATTACATATACGTTACATTCCTCCCATGTTGGTGTTATTTTTTTGACAATGCAATACATTCTTGAAAGACATCATACTTTGTAACATTATTAGATATGGATCTCATATACGCTTTCCTATTTTACCTTAACATGCATTGTTCATTTCTTCCCAACTTCTCAAGTGAGAGGATTAATTCATAAACTCCCTCGCCTCTCATTAATCTAATCGCCGGAGCTTCATTTATCTCAGAAATTCTATCCCCAATATGTTCACTCACATCCTCATTACCTCAATCATAGCATTTCTTGGGCATCCCAAGATTACTCTCATGGCCTCATAATTCTTGGGCATCCCAAGATTACTCTCATGGCCTCATAATGTACCTTCTCCAACTTTAGTTTAATTTTACCAAAACAAGAAATTCTAAAAAATAAGCTAAGTGTATTTTGGGGTTGAGTCTCTGTGAGCCCATGGCGTGCCTCTGTAACCCTTTCCACCCCCATACAGAATGGGTTTGGGGTGGAAACAGCCCACGTAATCGATATGGGGTCCACTATACCGCCCACAGAATGGGTATGGGGTGCATAATAAATAAACTAAACTAAAAGGGTTCAGGTACAAACGGTCCTCAAACCAAGTCCATTCCATCCAGCAGTCGACTCCAAAGGCGCATTCATAAATTTTAACATGCTGTTCATTCAAAACAGGAATTTTCTAAAATATGAATAATTATTATTATGTATTACCATATTGTGTATATTTAGGTATTGGTTAGGTTCTGTTGGCGATTATTTGTATATAAATTGAAATAAGTTTATTGAGGTATAAATACACACAGAGGGATGAGGTAGCACAAGCTGTTCTCATCTCGTTCAGTACATTATTTCAATCCGTCCTCGACTCAAGTCCATTACATTCAGCGGTCGACCCCACAGACGTATTCATAAATTTTTACATGCTGTTCATTCTAAACGGGGATTTTCTCAAATATAAATTAATATTATAATATATTAGCATATTGTGTATATATAGGCATAGGATAGGTTAGGTGTTTAGGTTCTGTTGGCGATTATTTGTATTTGTAGTACGTGGGTGAAGCATTTACAGCGTTGTGATTCGAACAAAATTCGTCAGTGAAGCACTTGTTTCGGAAGTGTTCGAACGAAATCAGTTGTGAGTCGTGTGTAAACCGTTTTTCATTCATAAACATTGGGTTTGGCGGGTACATCAACCCGTCCTCGACTCAAGTCCATTACATCCAGCGGTCGACCCCACAGACGCATTCATAAATTTTAATATGCTGTTCATTCAAAACGGGAATTTTCTCAAGTATAAATTAATATTATAATATATTAGCATATTGTGCATATATAGGCATAGGTTAGGTGTTTAGGTTCTGTTGGCGATTATTTGTATTTGTAGTACGTGGGTGAAGCATTTATAGCGTTGTGATTCGAACAAAATTCGTCAGTGAAACACTTGTTCCGGATATGTTCGAACGTCAGCAGTTGTGAGTCGTGTGTAAACCGCTTTTCATTCATAAACAGGGGGTTTGGCGGGTGCATGGAATCACTTTTGGATCTTTGTTTGGAGGACGGGCTGGGTACTTAGAATCACTTTCGAGTTTGGAGAACGGGCTGTGTGGTTCGATCTCTCTTGCGAGCGATCACCCCAGAGGCCAGCCTGTCCCGCTGAATGTAATTGACTTGAGTCGAGGACGGATTGCCAGAGGATATGTCGACAATTGAAATCACTCAACAGGAGCACAGGCTCTGGCAGAGTCCAATAGATGTTTAAAATCAGGAAGAGAAAGTGGGACATTTGGGGGGAGATAAATGGAACAAACCGTGTACCATTTACAAAGACACGGGCAGCATAACATTGGAGTGGCGATGAAGTAAGGGGGGCGAAGGGATCATCAGAACGAATCAAGAGAGCAGAAGAGTTGGGGGGGGGTGAGAGAAAGGAATAGCCACGGAAGTGACCAGGACGAGCACCAAGCATCGGCTACTGGAGACAGACACAGAGGCGAAAACTATGAAATCAGAAGTTAGAGTTCATGGAAATTGGCGTAATATCCATGAATGTTCCATTGAAGAACATCGACAATAAGAGAAAGGATAGCAACAGAGAACAATGAAGTAACAAAGGTTAAAAAGGAACACAGCACGTTATAGCTCAGGGTCAGTTAAGTCAGGGTTAGGGGGCATGGGTAAATTGAGTAAGGATGGAGGGAAGGGAGCGGGAGAACAGACTAGTAGAGTCTGAAGTAGAAAAGCTCCCATTCCCCTAGCCTGGACACCCCAGCCATCCACTCAGGGCAGCCCCTCCAGTGGGCGATCCGATGGCTCACAAGGCCCCTATGTGGCGCCCTTCTGCATGAACACCACCCAAAGAGGGGGGGCAAAGACAACCCTCACTAGTCCCAGGGAGGTGTACACGAGCCCCTCACCACATCAAGGCAACACCAGAGGGGCATACTATATATTGGAAAAGCAAAATTACCTATGGATAAAATGGTAGATATGTGCAAGTAAGTAAGTAATTATCAAAAGAAGGCACCAAACCGGGAAGGCTATGTAGCACCATCAAATACGCAAAATAATCAGAGGGCGCTAAATATCACCAAGGATGCCAATACGAGAACAAAAACGCATAAGGCGAACGATATCAAAAGTATCCGAGTCACCAAGAATTCTATCGAGGGACAGGTGACCGAGATATGTGCAAATATCATAATTGTACTATGCCTCTTAAGTTGCTCCTCATCCTGTTGAAAGTCCTGACTTTCAAGATCAGAAATGTTCCTTTTCAATTTTAAATAAAATCTATAGTTTATATAAAGCATTAGGACAATGGCTGAAAACATTGCCTACTTGAGACTATGTTGTGCATTGAATTTAATCAAATAATTTCACTATGAAATATGAAGGCAAAATTATTCTATGATTAAAACAAGATAAAAAAAAAAACTTTATTTACCTTAAATTAGTACTTTATGTACAGGGATCCCACTGAATGCCACTGGCAACATTCATAAACTTGTAATCTTATATATTAACAATATATTGTAATTCCAATCCACTGAAATATTTGGTCAAACACTTGTTTCAATGCCAGGGAAATACAGAGACTTTACTGAACATCTGGCAGCACACGCACACCTTTCTAATAAAACATCTTCAGTATCAAGACAAAAGCAATGTTAGAGGAAAAAATTACATGATACAAATTAGCAGGTTTGTGCTGATGAAATAAATCACTTTTATAATCAGTTTATAAAACATGACAAACTAATGCCCCATTAGCTAACTAAATGATATTTTATGCATCATTTAATTTGTATGAAATACTTAAATTATTACCAGATAGTTAGACTAAAAAACAAAAACATTTTCAATAATTACAGACAGCAGCATCTAGAAAAGTCTTCTCCATAGTACAATTTTCTCGGATTACGGGCACACAAACACACATCAAAAGGTCAATTGTGGCAATATTTCGTTTACACAAAGTAGACATTTTTCACTGTACCTTATAACAAACTTCCTCTGTCATCCCGACATTCTTCAATTTAATCAATATGCTAATTCGGAAAAATTCAGTACATATTACAGACACAATGTAGTTGGTGGTGAGATGTGGATAGTTGAAGTAAAACAACAAGGTAAAGATGTACGTTTAACATTCCACAAAGTAATAAACTCCACTGCAGATGACCCATATAATATGCGAAAGGCTGCATGACACATCAAATTATCAAATACTGTTAGAATGAGCAGCTTAAATGTACATCAAGTAGGACTTGTTTTAGCAAAGAGAAATCTGAAACCCAAACATTTCTGAACCTTAACAAATATATACACAGCCGTTACACTACTCTTCTGCATATATTACAAATTATATATTGACAAACTATACTGTGAAGTATACCTATAATTTAAGAAAATCTATGAAAACAACACGCTGCATTTAAAACTGTACACAAATACAGTAACAGAGCACCCAAGTTCAACTGTACCAAGGCATATCTGGTTCTTCTATTTTGTAACAACAAACAGAAAAGACCATGTATGACATGGGAACTTATTTTGAGTTAGCAACAGGGAGCTTAAAATATAAGGTCAAAAGCAGAGAGAGAGACTTGTATAAAAATGTTCTATTTTCAGATTAAATCCACACATCACATAAGAGTTCAATGTAATTTACAATTCAAGGCTAGTTGGTACAACTCACTCTACATCCTCTTCAGTTACTTTTGATCCACCAGCTGCCTGGAGTATGCTCTGGAAAAGGAAAAAATAAATGCAAGATCAAACCATCTGCTTGAATTACTTGACTTTCTTGTAGAAAATACAGGAAAGTTGAGATTAAAAATTCTACATTATTGCAAAAACTTGTATAACTAATTAACTAGAGGGTAAAGGAACAAAATAAGTAATCATCAAGCAGCGGCACAAAGCCTGGAAGGCTATTCAGCACTGCCAGTGATGCACAAGTCCAATGTGTCATTCACAATACTAATTTGGGAGCAAAAGGATGCAAGATAAGCCATATCAAACATGTTAGACTCGCCAATGATATTAGTAAGGAACAAGTCGCTAAAACGGACATTGGGAAAACAAGATCTCCAAACATCCTGAAACTCGGGACATTCTATGAGGTGCATGACACAATGTAAGAAACATGCAGCAAGTGAAGTTATGTCCTTAGTGACGTGTACAAAATTAACAATGGACTGAAAACAAGGGAAAGCAATGAAAAAAAGTGGTGGTTTTCTACCTAATACTTTATAGGAATAAGGGCAGTGATACATGCTTAAAAAATGTATAGCAGGCAAACAGAACTAAAGCAGTAACTGAAGGTTGGATACAACAGCAGCAGTATTATGGTGGGAAGTCATTTTTGTTTAGTCCTCCCCCTCCCCACATGGGAAGCAATTTGCATTCCGTATATACTGAATGCATCATCTTAAATGATACTCAATAAATTGAGTATCCACTCAATTTAACGACCTATATGGGCTGTACCCATGTCGTTAAATCTGGAGGTTTTAAAATGTCGTTAACTGTTTAATCATATTTGGGAGAGCAACAGGATGGATGGTGGATTGGTTGGTTAACTGGCTGGTAGGTGGGTGGGTGGGGCAAGTGTGCTGGCTGGCTGGATAGATGAATGGGTAACTGGCTGACTAGTGGATAGTGGTAGGGAATTCTAATAAATACTGCACTCTTGAATATGGCAACAAAAGCTTTACATTTGGAGGATAGCTTTACTAGGAAAATGATTGAGCAAATTAAAATTAGATCTCAATAAATGGATTAATGAAAGCAGTCCCATTAGCCGTGTTCCTTGGGACATGGAGAGCATTACGAAGGACAGCATCCAGATGAACTCCTCAATTAATAACAACTTCAGTTTTCAGAATAGCAGGATTACAGAAAGGACACCTGACCATAATTCCATAGAAGACATTACCACAGGTACATCGACAGTCGCAAATGGAGGTGATGTGGCAGGAGGTCAGGAAAAATAAGAGGATTGGACCCAGGATAGTAGCCTCATTAGACGTTGAGATGCAAGTCTTGTCCTAACCACATACTCAGACCTTGACAAAGCACTAAGTGTGAAAGACTAAATTCTTTACATAAATTTCACATACACATGTTAGGGCTTTTATCCAATCGCTTCTTTTTTTGGCGGTGTCCACAGGTTTATTCGAGGAAACTCCAAAATGGCTGAGTAGCTAACAAAATAGGATTGTCTTAAATTGGCTAGAGATTACTTTTGATAAGAGCCAGTGAATACACACACCAAAAAAAAATAGTAATGCTCATAACTGCCATAGAAAACACCTTCATATTGTTGAAAAGTCAAAGAAGGCAGTACTGTACTAAACCTAACTTTAATGAACGACAAGAGAGGAAGCTTTGAAGGAAAACAGGGAGAGTGTCACGAAGCTCAAAGGAATGCACTTGGACAAAGCATGTTAAACCTTCAGGTGGTATCACATGCCTTTTCCAGGCTAAAAGAATGACTTCAAGACAAAACCCACATACCATCACTAAAACAGTAGATTGGTAAGCTGCAGTGGGCCTATTTGGTCCCATAGTGAGGGGCTTCACCTCACTTAGGTATGTATTCGACTGCTCTAACCATATTGTATTACGGGCTCACCATAGCCCATGCTACTTAGACCTTTTTGCTCAGAGTAGCTGAATCTAAAACAACAATAACCATATTGTATCAACATGCACTCTGCCTATGAAAACACTGACAGGGTCAACAAAATGCATCTCTTAACATTGGGCCATGATAAAACTAAAATGAAATGGCATTATTTTTCAATTTTCTTTTCAAGTGAAGCAAAACACAGGAACATTGACAAGATTTGTGCTCTAAATCATTGACCTCACTCTTCCTGTTATATTCAATACCAAAGGGTCCAGGCTAATTTATCAAACATTAAATAGATCAGACATTTGTTACAATTCAATTAATTTTAAACGAGGAAAGGCTATTAGACAAGTTTGTTAACCAAGAAGTAAACAGTTGAGAGTCTAAGAAAGTTTAGTATTAACCTCGCCAACTGCCGGGAGCTTGTGGAGGAGAAGTTGGAAGACCTGTGGTGGTAGGGTCTGTTGGAGAACCTGCAACAGTTGTTGAGGCTGTCCGCATACCGCCACAGCACGACTCAAGTGCTCAACTCCAGACTCGATCTCTCCCTGTGCTAGCAGCTCTTCCCCAGCCTGAAATAAAAGGGCACAAGGAATTCAGTCGTGTTCACAGATTATTCATTTAAGTACACAAGAAGTGGAGAGATCTTAATATTTTACCACTTGCCATAAAATTGTTATTCATCCTCAAGAGAAAAACCCCCACAGAGCAACACAAATATTTTGAAATTAAACACAGGCAGAATTTAGACTACATATATAAATAGAAGAAAGCATTAGTATCTGAATAAGGTGCTCAGGTTGAGCTGTAACTGGATATGAAAGACAGTTGGATTTCTTATACATTTAATGTTTCTTAGTAACAATGGCTAAACAATTACTATATGTATTAGAATACTAAGTAAGCCATTTCAAAAATTTCACTTCCTGTAGCAAGAGCAAACAAAGCATTCCAATAAACAATAAATAAATAAATAAATAATAAACAAACAAACATTCCTGGATCAACAAAACCAATTTTTTGACGAGTGGCATAAAACTAAAAATACACACATACATCTATACATACATACTGTATACTGTATCTCCAAATTTATATATAATGGATGCCACTATTGACACAAATACATATCACATACAAAAAAAAAAATTAAAGTGAGAATGAAAATAAATGAACAGTTATTTCTGTGTGGCACCTCACTTCATTACTAGAGAACAACTTCTCAATGCCACTATTGCTAAACCTAATTAGGTTTACTAATTAAACTTTTTAGACAAATTAAGCACACAGACTCTGTCGGGCTTCCTGGATACATAGAAAGAAGACAAAAATTTCAGAACAATATATTTTGCACACGACAGACAATGTATCAATATGGCCTGCACAGTTTTACCCCTGCATTGCACATCTCGACCAGAGTTGAATTCCCGCGGTGTACTGGCAAGACATTCACTGGCGTTTTGTGAGCGCTTTGGCCTAGGCTCGTATCCTGGCCGGGGAGGATTTACTGAGCACACATCCTTAACCCCTCAACTGCTTGGCTTCCAAATATGACACCCCCAATGCGCAGGAAATAAATTATCTGGAAATTTTTGTTTTTTTGGTTTGAAAGTGTCAAAAACCCTTCCCTGAGTATGGGTACAGTAACAGAAGGACGAAATTGTACGTACTTTGGGTGCTATGGGGTTTGCAAGTTCGCGCGTGACGTCATTCCCTGGTCGCTTGTGGTGTATGCCCCCCTAGGCCGGTAGGGCGCCCAGGGCAGGATGCAAGAGTTGCCGCGAATATATTTTTGTTCATTTTTTGCACACGGTTCCAAGTACATTTTATTTGTGTTTTTTTTCGTGCCAATCCTATGTATAATGAACACACACAGTATATTATAGCAGTAGAACATCCGTACTGTCCGAAGACACTGTTACGTACATGACACACATGATACACATATTTCCCAGGCATCATGCTAATTTATGTATATATACAATCTATTTACACACTATTCACTATCACACTATGTACATTCACCTTCAACACACTCAGATCTCCGCGAGTATCAGCTGCCACACCCTCACTCCTCCAACATCCAGTGTCTCCCTCACTCCTCCAACATCCAGTGTCTCCCTCACTCCTCCAACATCCAGTGTCTCCCTCACTCCTCCAACATCCAGTGTCTCCCTCACTCCTCCAACATCCAGTGTCTCCCTCACTCCTCCAACATCCAGTGTCTCCCTCACTCCTCCAACATCCAGTGTCTCCCTCACTCCTCCAACATCCAGTGTCTACCTCACTCCTCCAACATCCAGTGTCTACCTCACTCCTCCAACATCCAGTGTCTACCACACTCCTCCAACATCCAGTGTCTACCACACTCCTCCAACATCCAGTGTCTACCACACTCCTCCAACATCCAGTGTCTACCACACTCCTCCAACATCCAGTGTCTACCTCACTCCTCCAACATCCAGTGTCTCCCTCACTCCTCCAACATCCAGTGTCTCCCTCACTCCTCCAACATCCAGTGTCTCCCTCACTCCTCCAACATCCAGTGTCTCCCTCACTCCTCCAACATCCAGTGTCTCCCTCACTCCTCCAACATCCAGTGTCTCCCTCACTCCTCCAACATCCAGTGTCTCCCTCACTCCTCCAACATCCAGTGTCTCCCTCACTCCTCCAACATCCAGTGTCTCCCTCACTCCTCCAACATCCAGTGTCTCCCTCACTCCTCCAACATCCAGTGTCTCCCTCACTCCTCCAACATCCAGTGTCTCCCTCACTCCTCCAACATCCAGTGTCTCCCTCACTCCTCCAACATCCAGTGTCTCCCTCACTCCTCCAACATCCAGTGTCTCCCTCACTCCTCCAACATCCAGTGTCTCCCTCACTCCTCCAACATCCAGTGTCTCCCTCACTCCTCCAACATCCAGTGTCTCCCTCACTCCTCCAACATCCAGTGTCTCCCTCACTCCTCCAACATCCAGTGTCTCCCTCACTCCTCCAACATCCAGTGTCTCCCTCACTCCTCCAACATCCAGTGTCTCCCTCACTCCTCCAACATCCAGTGTCTCCCTCACTCCTCCAACATCCAGTGTCTCCCTCACTCCTCCAACATCCAGTGTCTCCCTCACTCCTCCAACATCCAGTGTCTCCCTCACTCCTCCAACATCCAGTGTCTCCCTCACTCCTCCAACATCCAGTGTCTCCCTCACTCCTCCAACATCCAGTGTCTCCCTCACTCCTCCAACATCCAGTGTCTCCCTCACTCCTCCAACATCCAGTGTCTCCCTCACTCCTCCAACATCCAGTGTCTCCCTCACTCCTCCAACATCCAGTGTCTCCCTCACTCCTCCAACATCCAGTGTCTCCCTCACTCCTCCAACATCCAGTGTCTCCCTCACTCCTCCAACATCCAGTGTCTCCCTCACTCCTCCAACATCCAGTGTCTCCCTCACTCCTCCAACATCCAGTGTCTCCCTCACTCCTCCAACATCCAGTGTCTCCCTCACTCCTCCAACATCCAGTGTCTCCCTCACTCCTCCAACATCCAGTGTCTCCCTCACT
Organism: Procambarus clarkii; assembly: GCF_040958095.1. Lineage (NCBI taxonomy): Eukaryota > Metazoa > Arthropoda > Malacostraca > Decapoda > Cambaridae > Procambarus > Procambarus clarkii. The sequence goes on from NC_091186.1 coordinate 12,207,673, forward strand.
CCTCCAACATCCAGTGTCTCCCTCACTCCTCCAACATCCAGTGTCTCCCTCACTCCTCCAACATCCAGTGTCCCCCTCACTCCTCCAACATCCAGTGTCCCCCTCACTCCTCCAACATCCAGTGTCCCCCTCACTCCTCCAACATCCAGTCTCCCCCTCACTCCTCCAACATCCAGTGTCTCCCTCACTCCTCCAACATCCAGTGTCTCCCTCACTCCTCCAACATCCAGTGTCTCCCTCACTCCTCCAACATCCAGTGTCTCCCTCACTCCTCCAACATCCAGTGTCTCCCTCACTCCTCCAACATCCAGTGTCTCCCTCACTCCTCCAACATCCAGTGTCTCCCTCACTCCTCCAACATCCAGTGTCTCCCTCACTCCTCCAACATCCAGTGTCTCCCTCACTCCTCCAACATCCAGTGTCTCCCTCACTCCTCCAACATCCAGTGTCTACCTCACTCCTCCAACATCCAGTGTCTACCTCACTCCTCCAACATCCAGTGTCTACCTCACTCCTCCAACATCCAGTGTCTACCTCACTCCTCCAACATCCAGTGTCTACCTCACTCCTCCAACATCCAGTGTCTACCACACTCCTCCAACATCCAGTGTCTACCACACTCCTCCAACATCCAGTGTCTACCTCACTCCTCCAACATCCAGTGTCTACCTCACTCCTCCAACATCCAGTGTCTACCTCACTCCTCCAACATCCAGTGTCTACCTCCTCCAACATCTTACTCGCCATCATTTCTCCTCCCACCATACCTGTTGTTTTTATTACACTACTTACACATGTTATGCATACTTATCTACATGTTTTATTCACCAGAACTATGCAAGTAAGCCAGTATTGTATCCAAACTTTACAGTGGCCACCATACACTGCATGAGAAATCACACAGCAGCCAGCAGACGACGCTATGATTACATCACCTCCCTCACCAAAATAGCTCCTCTCAACATACTCCTGTTATTACACTATACACACACATTGTATATACCCACGTACAAATGTGTTTACCATAGCGAACCACTAAGCAAGTATGATGAGCAAAATAAGAGTGGCTGCCACACACACACACAGTGAGGCTACCTCGATTCTCTCCCCTACCTCCCTCGCCACAACTCCTCCTCCCACAATACTACGCACAGTGCTTATTATCACCACAATCCTGCTGTTATCACAATACTGGTCATTAAATCCTGTAAATGCATAATTGATCACAAATTTATCTTGTAAAGGAACCTAGGAAGTCGTTTGAAGATTCCTAGACGGACGAAATAATGCTGTGGTGCTGTGGCTAGCGCTGTGAAGATTGTGAACAGCATTGAATCACTGATATTTGAACGTTGTACACAGTCATTATCACACTCAGGCTCTTCTGTAATACTATCATGGCTAAATAATACAAGTTATATATATATTTCGACATTATTAGGCGATGCTGTGGTCACAAGCTGAACAGCAGTGCTGTGAGCTCATGCTGCATGTACCAGCCTTGGTTGCTCACTCACTACCGAGGCTCTCACACCTCGGAATGTGGCCCACAATTTTTTTAAAAGATGGCGTCTGTTTACAAGAGCCCTGAGGAAGCTGATGTGAACCTCATATAGCTGCTGGAGTTTTGAATGTTACGTGAAAAATACAAATACCTGGAGGTGCGTTGCGCAAACCAGACAAGGGCTTGCAGGTGTGTTGCACAGTTTAAGGGTTAACTGTAGTCTGTTTACCCAACAGTAAAATAGGTACCTGGTTATCTTGAGATGACTTAGGAGGCTTAGCATCCTCACGGCCCGGTCCTCGACCATGATACCTGCTTGATGAGGTTCTGGGAGTTGTTCTACTTCTCAAGCCCGGCCTTGACTTGTGAGAGCTTGGTCCACCAGGCTGTTGCTTGGAGCGGCCCGCAGGCCCACATATCCACCACAGCCCGGTTGGTCCGGCACTCTTTGAAGAAAACTATCTAGTTTTCTCTTGAAGATGTCCATGGTTGTTCCGGCAATATTTATTGTACTCCCTGGGAGGATGTTGAACAACCATGGACCTCTGATGTTTATACAATGTCCTCTGAGTGCACCTATGGCACCCCTGCTCTTCAATGGTTCTATTCTGTATTTTCTTCCATATCATTCACTCCAGTATGTTGATATTTTACTGTGTAGATTTGGGACCTGGCCTTTTAGTATTTTTCACATGTATATTATTTGATATCTCTCTCGTCTTCTTTCTAGTGAGCACATTTGGAGAGCTTTGAGACAATCCCAATAATTTAGGTACTTTATTGTGTCTTAACACTTTCGCGCTTCAGATTAGAGATAACTCGTCGCCGTTTTTTCTTACGATTCCGCATAACAGCCTACTTTTCTCGTCCATTGAAAAAATATTTCTATAAATTCCATTTTTTAACCGAAATGGATGGGGATACTCTCAGATTTTTCTCCATGAAATTCCCATTCTCCCTCACCGAACACATGGCATCTCGGCCTACCCGGTCACGTGGTATACCACATGTTCCCGACATAGATGCCAGCGCAGCTCCTCCTGCTGACGCGGCAGTTTCAACACCCGGGCCATCTGGTGCGAGGCGTCCTCTGTTCACCTCAACACCTCAAGCCCACTCATCAACCACAAATTCTGAAATGGACATTGAGGACATAGAACCACTTGATGTTTCTGATTTCATAGAAGATTCTACTACAAGTTTGGTGGTTCCTGTAGAAGACAATATTCCTCCAGTGCATCCAAGAAATACAAGAATTATAGATTCAGAACAGCGTCTCAACTACAAGTTGACGCATGAACTCGTGCACTTGGCTTAAAAAAGATGCCGTGTTTGTTTCAAGTCTGGCAAAAGGAGGGACGTGATATATGGATGTAAAACTTGTGATGTGGCACTGTGCGCTGCGCCTTGCTACACAAGGTACCACCGAAGAAAGATATTTTGGGTGGAGAAAAAATAACCACCGGCAACAGCTTCACTCCACCTAAGAAACATCAGATGAGCAACTTCAGGATCAGAAGCCTGAAGATGGTGGAGTGAAGAAAAAATGCTCAACTGTTGATCTTCAATCAACATAGACAGGGTAAGTACACCTATTTGGAATTTTTTATCATCTATAAGAAGTTATATTATATTATATACGTTTTGTAGAGAATTGATTTGCGAATTTTTTGGTACCAGAATGAATATTATATCACATAAACTTCTATGAGTAAAAAAAAAAAAAAACACAAAGTATGTTTGGGGGTGTGGCGGGTGTGGCTCTGGGTGTGGCGGCCGTGTGGCAGTGGGTTCCCTTTAGCCGTTGATATATCCAACACGTGGGAAATATTTGTATGTGTTATGTATATGTCTGTGTAGGGAATTTTACTGCGATCACTGTCATACAAATTATAAAATGTTTCAACAAGTATAAACATGACAAACATCAAACGAACGAAAACAATGCGTTCGTTTCTGCCGCGAACGCATACTGAGCGACGTGGTTCTATATTTGGCGCTTCTCTTACACATGCTTTGTACAAATGTTATACATTTCATCTTATAGAAAATTTTATTGCGAACACATTGGTATAAAAAAGAAATACGTACATAGAAAAGTAGGGTCAGGAAACGTAAAAATGTATAAACTTTCCAAGCATGATTTCCCCCCTGTGTTTTCGCCAGTGCGCTCGCGGCTAACTACTCTCCACTTCACACACTCTTGCGGGTGGGCAATTACCTATATTAAACATTCATATGCGTATGTCCGTGTAGAGAATTTTATTGCGATTCCAATGATACCAAAATTAGCGATGTAGGACAACTGTAGGCTTCGCAACCATTAAGAGAGTGGAAACATTTTGTTGCTGTTTGGCGCTCTCGGCGAGTGATCTGCATAGTTTTTTTTTTTTGGTGTTGATACTCCTTATGCTTGGGCGGCATTTTATAGGTATGCTCTTATAGACAATTTCATTGCGAACACAGTGATACCAAATTTAAATACGTGCGCCTTCAATTATTGTCAGGACAGTCAAAAGAGTGTACACTTTTTCGGTCTTACCGCGTAGGCGCGCGAAGTGCCGAAAGCATCTGGGGTATTGATTTTTTTTGAGCGCCGAGAGCGCGAAAGTGTTAAAATGCCGTACATAGTGTATTCTCTGTACTCCCTCTATTGCAGCAATCTCTCCTGCTCTGAAAGGGGAAGTGAATACTGAGCAGTACTCAAGACAGGACAACAAGTGATTTGAAGAGTGCAACCATTGTGATGGGATCCCTGGATTTGAAAGTTCTCGTAATCCATCCTATCATTTTTCTGGCTGACAATATTTGCTGGGTTATGCTCCTTAAACATTAGGTCGTAAGACATCATTATTCCCAAATCCTTTACATGTTGCTTTCCTACTATGCCTCCTTTTTGTTACACATCCCTAGGAAGCAGCCCATAGCAGCTGTCTAACTTCCAGGTACCAATTTACTGCTAGGTGAACAGGTGCATCAGGGGTGAAAAAAACTGCTCATTTGTTTCCGCCTCCACTGGGAATCAAAACCTGGGGCCCTTATGACTACGAATCCCAACCACTGTCTGCTCAGCTGTCAGGCCCCTGGTCAGTTGTTAAAACAATTTAGCGAGGTCGTATTTTGGGGAATATCAAGATTAAGAACTTTCCCGAAATGCTATACTTACTAGTGGCTGTACAAGAATGTAAGAACTCTTGTATATATAAATATAAAATAAATAAAAAGTTCTCATTGATGGTGCACACCACAACCAGGGGTGTTCTAGGCCTATCAAAATGTAAAACTCCCAAACATACTACGAGGGGGCCTCGTAGCCTGGTGGATAGCGCGCAGGACTCGTAATTCTGTGGCGCGGGTTCGATTCCCGCACGAGGCAGAAACAAATGGGCAAAGTTTCTTTCACCCTGAATGCCCCTGTTACCTAGCAGTAAATAGGTACCTGGGTGTTAGTCAGCTGTCACGGGCTGCTTCCTGGGGGTGGAGGCCTGGTCAAGGACCGGGCCGCGGGGACACTAAAGCCCCGAAATTAACTCAAGATAACATGCAGTCCACTTCTGCTTCCTAATAATTCACAACAATTTTGTGAATTATATACTCTATGACCACTGCCTCTAATAATTCCCCATTGAGGGGGGGGGATATTATTATTATTATAATAATAATAATAATAATAATAATAATAATAATAATAATAATAATAACAATAATAATAATAATAATAATAATAATAATAATAATAATAATAATCCAGAGTTCTTCATTTTCCTTCATGGGCCTTGGAAGGAAGATGGGGATCATGCCTGGCACATCACCAGCAAGTGTACTGAACATGCAGGATGGTCAGACTAGGAGCCATTGAACTTTTAAAAACAGCAAATGAGTGAATACCACATATATATTTACAGGCAAAATATGTACTATCTGCAATTATAAAATTAGGCGTATAAATGTATATATACACATGTACATTAGTATGAATAAATACATGGCAAGTATATTTACACACACACATCTTATCTGCACATATACAGTATTTTCAAAGTCATACATAATTGACACCACCACTGACATCAATGCAACTTGTTAGAACAAAATAAATAAATACAGTACTGAATATACAATACAAAAAACTGAAATCGAAAAAAGTTAACTTACTTGGACCTGAGCAAGGAAGAACTTCTGAACAGCCTCCTGGTCCTTCAGATTGGGCCAGGTAACCGAGCTGCTTCCTCCGCTCCCACCCTTTGTGGCTCTGCGACCTGTGACAACGGCCAAATTATAAATATACGATTTGATCACACGAATATGTTCCGAGCAGGCATTCCTGGTTTCCTATGCTGCCATATCTCATGATACAAACTGAATTATAATAATTCCCATTGTCAGGTACAAGAACCCTGCGTATTTACTGTACGAGCTCGGTAATTCAAATTCTGGTAACCCAAATATTTTGGTACAGTAAGGCAAATAAATTTGTTCAAGTTTTTGACCGCCCAACTAATAAAAATTTGGATTATCAAGCTTTGTCAAATGAAAACCTGAATAAATCCAAATTTTGTAATTTTTTGGACTTTACAGGTAAAATTTTGGCTAACTCAATTAGGGGAGGGCCTGCATAATCAGATTATTGAGTGTAGACAGTATATACTTCAGGCTTGTATCGAGATATCCCAAGGTCAAACTATTGAACTTCCCAAGGATGCAACCTCACAACAGTTGCGTAACTCCCAGATACCTTTTTATTTCTAGGTGAACAGACATTAGGTGAAAGGAAATGTGCTCAGGATTTTTTTTAACTTGGGAATCTGATCTGGGATTTCTGATTCAGTTGAGAATGACACTTAAGTACTATACACTATGAGAATAAGAACATAAGAACAAAGGTAACTGCAGAAGGCCTATTGGCCCATACGAGGCAGCTCCTATCTATAACCACCCAATCCCACTCATATACATGTCCAACCCGCGCTTGAAACAATCGAGGGATACTGTATACAAATGCATCTACCTTCCCTGACCATCACTTATCTGTGGTGGGAATCAAGTCATGTGGTACTGAAATTTTTGTGAAGGGTAAAAAAGCAGCAGTTTTTGTGTGCATTTGTTCATGTATCAAACATGGAAATTTAGAGAATTCATAAGTTACACTAGATATTTGCAGACAATAAATCACAATAATATGGCTGAAGAAATGAAACCACACATTAGAAAGAAACGATGACATTTTGGTCCATCCTGGACCATTATCAAGCTGTGTAAAGGCTTGATAATGGCCCAGAATGAATAATGGTCCAAGACGGGCCAAAATGTAGTTTCTTCACTTACTGACGTGTGGTCTGATCATAAGATATTTGTACAGACTTACCATACGTATTATAAAACCTTTCCTAACCTAGTTTTCTACAGTTACTTTGTATACAGGTGCAGTATCTTTCAGTGGCCATTTCATAAACTTAGATTTTAAAATCTGCCTATGTAGTGTGTAACCATTTTTTACATTCATACACATGCTTTACATATTAGTAATGAAAATACATATGCAAACTATTTGTTGTATGTTGTTTCCAATTATCTGGAGCAGGAGGCCTGTCGAGCCTAACGAGGCCTCCCTAGCCAACGGACAAACTTTCACCAGGATTAAGTTAACTAACAGTTAACAAACTCCAAGGTACCTATTTACTGCAAGGTGAACAGAAGAATCAGGTATAAGGAAAAATGTCCAAATGTTTCCATCTTGCCCAGGATTTGAACTTCAATTCAAATGTCAATGGACTCCCCTGCATTGGTCCCGAGGATCAACGTCCCTGTGGCACGATTTATGACCATGCCTCTCGGTTGGTGGTTAGGTCAACTAGACTCCTGACATGTGACTCACAGCCTGGTTGATCAGGTATCCTCTAGGAGTGGTTTACCAAGTACTCATTTGTACACAGTAAGAGGTCAGTCAGTTATGCCCCTTACATTTAGTGGGAGTGTTGAAAAGTTTTAGGCCTTTGATAAAGATTTCCATCTCAATTTATCTTTTTTCACTTTATTCAAGGTATGCGGCTTGAACACATTTCTAGAGTTACCAAACCTATTTTTTTCAAGCCACCGATTTACAGTTCTTGAGTATCATTGGTAACCTAACGTAATAGGAATGTGCACATTCATATTAGGTTAGTTGACCTCATGTTGACCCTAATTAGACACCCATCTACCTTTCCATTCTGATCTTGAATCGTGTTTATTATTTGTGTATCTTGAGGTTATACCTCAAGATGATTTAGAAGCTTAGCGTCCCGGTCCTCGACCAGGCCTCCTTTTTCGTCACCCCCCCCCAGGAAGCAGTCCCAGGTACTGTATCTATTTACTGTTAGGTGAACAGAGGCATCTGGGTGAAAGAAACTGCCCATTTGTCTGCCTCTAATGGGGATCGAACCCAGAACCTCAGGACTACGAATCCAAAGCACTGTCCACTCAACTGTCAGGCCCCTGTATGGCTATGATACGGCCATTCCCCAATTTTTAGCCCCTAAAAGCAATGCAGGTCATTTTGCACAGTTCACCAGCACATTTTAGATCTTACCTAACACAGATTGATCAAATTAGAAAACAAGCTGTGCACAAAATACTGTAGAGGTAACCCTGTTCAAACGGCTTGCTGGCAAGAGTTACCTTCAAGCGTGCACGAGTGCCAGCAGTCTCAGACTTTACATATAAAACTCATAATTGTAAAATAATAATTTGTAAACAAATATACAATGTACATAATACACTTTACATTATTGGAGATTTCTATATACTGTATATATAAAAAAAATACAAGTTGTTGCAGTCTTGTACAGCCACTAGCAGCATAGCATTTTGGGCAGGTCCTTAATCCTAATTTTCCCTAAAATACTACCCTTAACCAGGCACCCATTCACTCTGGGGTGAACAGAGGTTACAGTTAAGGATTGACGCCCAGTCAATCCTCCCTGGCCAGGATACGAACCCAGGCCAAAGTGCTCGCGAAGCACCGGGCGAGTGTTTTGCCACTGCGCCACCGTGCTTAGTCTGCACAAGTCCACTAATTACAAGGTGTATCCATTTTTAATATACATTTGTAAATTTCGTTCACCCACACTATATAATATACATTAGTATGAGTTGGGTAGTTATAACTGCTCTAAGAGCGGAACTATCAGGGATGAGCACGTTTCCTTTCACCTGATGCCGCTCTTCACCTGGCAGTATATGGGTACCCGGGAGTTTAGTAGCTATTGTGGGATTACATTCTGAGGAAGGTCACTTTCATCTTAGAGAGACGTCGAGACAAGCTTTATGTCACAGACAGAAAGAATAATAATAATGGCTGGTGTTAGTGACTCGGGAGCCACGTCGTGCCGCCCTGCCTTTACTCACGTCGCTCGCGGAGTTTCTTCTTGAAATTGGGATCGCTGCGGCGCCTCTGGTCAAAGTATATGCAGTAGCCGAGGAATAGCGCGCCGGCCACCCCTGCGCAGATGCCCAGAGTGCCTCTTGAGATCATGGTCATGCTAAATACGGCGGGAACACCGCGCAGTGTGACTCCCTCGAGTCCTTCCGCAGACGCCACAATTACTCCACCACTCTCCCCTCCGCCCTCCGGCACATAGGTGGCGCTCGCCCAGAGTACCAACACATTAACCACTCAACCCTCTATATAAACCATCCAAGTTTATACCGACCATCCTGATCTTCTCTCAATCTTCTCCTGATCCTTCTTATGCAAGACTGATTTCGTTTATAGAGTCGTCTGCTAAGGAGTCAAGGCACGCAAGTGGCGGGTTTTTCAAAGTTATTTCGGAAGTTGGTGGCGGGTGCGTGCGTGATGGCAGAGGCGGTGGGCGTGACGACGGGTGATGGTGGGCGTGGTGTGACGACGGGTGACGGTGGGCGTGGTGTGACGACGGGTGACGGTGGGCGTGGCGTGGGTGCGGCCACGCCCCTGGTGCTTCACAGCAGTCTCCAGCAGGCCTCCTTCACCGAGTATCTGGGAAGCGGCTTCAAGATCAGAGGTCCGTTGACCTCCGCCACCCGTGGCATACCATGGGAGATACTGTAGTCCCCAGGGTCCACCATGGGGAAATAATGTAGTCCAGCATGGGAAATAATGTAGTCCACCATGGGAGATACTGTAGTCCCCCATTGGTCCACCTTGGGAGCAGAGGAATAATTGTTAACACATGTGCTGTGTAAATTGATTTTTTTCATAGTTTTCAGACGTCAGTTTAACTCTGCAACTTTTGACTGAATTCCCCATTGTCAACAAGTTTTTATTACATCACATCCTCTTTGTGTCAAGTTTTTGAAACTGGGCAGACTAATAATTGAAAGTATAAATCAACATGCTCTTCAATGCGTAAGTATCAAATAGGAAAATGGAACAAAAATTCCGAATGTTTTCGCGTGTCAACATATTATCAAGGAAATAACCTGAATAAGCATTTGAATTTTTGAATTTGACTTTGAAATATAAAATACAAAATCCTTGATAGTGTGTTGAAACACTTAAACGTTCGGATTTTTTATTTAATTTTCCTAGTGGATTCCTGATTATTTAATTATTCAGGGAGATGAGAGCTTTTAAAGTTCTCATGCTACCTTTTTTATCATTTCCAGTAACAGTAATTGCAGCGTCAGGTAGGGCTATACCGTTACCTTTGAAAGGATTATATATTGAATAACCACATTCTGCGTATATTTCCCCCCCCCCCCAGTAAGTGACAAAACAGGTGTGGGGAGTGTGATCCTGCCTCGGTGTGGCGTGGCTGCCCTCGTGGTGCAGATGCCTCGCCTCCCCAACACTGCCTCTGGGGACCTCCAGGGAGACTCAGGGGCCGGACACGTGGACACGGCCTCCGAGACATTAGACCAGCTGATTGACAGGTAAATATTGTCTTCTCTCATTTAGCTACTGATGAAATTCTAAGACGTTTGTGTGACATATTGTTGACATGAATCTCAGTAAGGTGGAGTTAATGTATATCTTTATATTTTGTGTATTTGAAATCGTGTTAATACATACATATAAACACATCACAAACAATAAACATATTACCAAACATTCTGAGAGATAAACATCTACATTTCATATTGTGTACTTATACCTGTTGAGTTTCTTAATATTTTGTTATTTAACTATTTCCCATACTTCTTGCACTCAAATGTGTACAAGTCTCCAAACTTGACACATTAATTGTTCAAATTCCCTACTCTTCACTTTCCATGCCACCATTATCCTTTTCCAGTTCCTTGATGTGTGCCTCCTGCATCCTTACCTTATCAGTCACGCTTGATAATTCCTTACCTTGCTGGAAAATACTTATTTTTTTAAATTACAAAACTCAATCTTGAGACCTTCATTTTCTTGTTCCAATTTAATAACCTTTTCTTCATAATTCTTTAGCAAATCCTCAATGATCACTAACCTGCCAAGAAAGCCACCTTTCATTGCATCTTGTTGTGAGAAACCTGCAAAAGATCCCTTTGCTGGGGTACTGTCCTCCCCTGTGGTGGTGGCCATTTTTGTTTACCTTCTGCTGTTTTAGCTAAATGAATTCTGGGGTTCAGTCTCTGAGCCCATTATGTGCCTCTGTAACCCTTTCCACTACCGCCCACAAGATTGGTATGGGGTGCATAATAAATGAACTAAACTAACTAACAAATGATACCTTGTATCTGGTCTCCTGCTCCCTACCCCTATCTTCATTACATTACATTTGCTTGGGTTAAACTCTAACAATCATTTGTTCGACCATTCTTGCAGCTTGTCCAGGTCTTCTTGAAACCTCAAGCTATCCTCCTCTGTCTTAATCCTTCTCATAAGTTTAGCGTCGTCAGCAAACATTGAGAGGAATGAGTCTATACCCTCTGGGAGATCATTTACGTATATCAGAAACAGGATAGGTCCAAGTACAGAGCCCTGTGGGACTCCACTGGTGACTTCACGCCAATCTGAGGTCTCATCCCTCACTGTAACTCTCTGCTTCCTATTGCTTAGGTACTCCCTTATCCACTGGAGCGCCCTACCAGTTACTCCTGCCTGTTTCTCCAGCTTATGCATCAGCCTTTTATGGGGTACTGTGTCAAAGGCTTTCCGACAGTCCAAAAAAATGCAATCCGCCCATCCTTCTGTTTCTTGCTTAATCTTTGGTACCTGATCGTAAAATTCTATCAAGCCTGTAAGGCAAGATTTACCCTCCCTGAACCCATGTTGATGGGTTGTCTCGAAGTCCCTTCTCTCCAGATGTGTTACAAAGTTTTTTCTCACAATCTTCTCCATCACCTTGCATGGTATACAAGGACACTGGCCTGTAGTTCAGTGAGAGAGAGATTCATTGATTCATAAAAATTATGAAGCACTGTCAAATTACTCAGTGGAAAACACAACCTCTTTTTCGTACTTCACTTCATGAAAATTGTAGGTAAAAGGGGTGTCGCTATAGATGGCAATATTTCTCAAAGGTGGTTAGCACCGAGACCAACCTCGACTAGATATGGCACCCCAACGTGTCATCTTGGAAAGTTAGGTGACTAGGCAGTCTATAGAATTCATAACACTGATGTGTCCGAATTCAACTATAACCTTAGAATTCTAATACTAGATAACAGGCTGAACAAAAACCGTCTAATTATCGCAGGGACTTTAATATTGATCTCTGCGAGCCTGAACACCCCACTGCTGCCAGCTTCCTCAACTGTATGAATTCCTGCTTCCTCATACCCTTAATCACTAGACCTAGAATCACTGATAGTACTGCCACGACTCTTGATCACATCTGGACCAACATAACCTCTCCGCTTACTTCAGGGATAATCATCGATAGCACTACAGACCATTACCCCACATTTCTTCTAACATTAACAAACCACCTCTGTAGACAAGGGAGATAAACTTTAGGCTGCACAATGAAACTGCTATAGACCATTTTATAGCTGCTGCTGCTAATGTCAACTGGGAGTCCGGATTAGGTAACATAGGGGACATCAACCAAGCAGTGCAATCCTTTCTTCAAAAAACTCTCAGCCTTTATAACACCCACTGTCCTATGCTAACGAAACAAGTCACAAACAAAAGGCTAAACAATCCTTGGCTTACAAAGGGAATACTTAAATCCATTAATAAAAAACATGACCTTGAGAAGAAGTATAGGTTAGGAATCGTCTCCAAAGAATTTTCAAAGAATTACTCATCATTGCTATCTAAAATAATTAGACGAGCCAAAACTAAATACTATGAAGATAAATTTACCCAAACAAAGGGCAACATTAAGAAAACATGGAGCACAATTTCACAAATATTGGGATCAAAGAAGATTTTAAATAACAAACCAATACTCCTGTCCAATAACGATGGTCAGCTTACTGCCTCTGATACTGCTACTGAGTTCAATAGGTTCTTCTCTTCCATTGGGTCATCGCTTGCAAATGATATTCCATCTTCCATTACTGATGTTCAGGACTCTCTTACAAGTAACTATTCACAGTCTCTGTACCTAACGCCTGCAAATTCCACTGATGTTAATGAGATAATCCTTTCCCTTAAAACCAAGTCAGTGCCCTTGAGGAGATACCAACTTTAATTTACAAAAAAGCCTTAAGATCTTTAGCCCCTGCTATTGCATTGCTCTTCAACAAGTCACTTGAACTCCAAACCTTTCCAGATATTCTAAAAAAAGCGAGAGTAACCCCTGTCCACAAATGTGGTGATCTCACAGATGTTAACAACTACAGACCTATATCAATTCTGCCAAACTTGTCAAAAATATTTGAAAAACTAATCTACAAGCAGCTTTACTCTTATCTAGCCAAACACAATATACTTAGCTTTTGTCAATATGGCTTCAGACCCAAAAAAAGCACTAACGATGCACTTATTGGTATGATTAACTTGATGCATGCAGCTCTTGATAAAAATGAGTTCCCTGTTGGGTTATTTGTGGACCTGCGTAAGGCTTTTGACACTGTCAACCACGAAAACCTTCTTCTTAAATTACATCATTATGGAGTCAGAGGACACTCCCTGCAATACCTCAAATCCTACCTTACTGACAGGCTCCAATATGTTTATGTGAATAATTCAATTTCTCCCACCCTACCCATCAACATTGGTGTTCCCCAGGGCAGCATACTTGGCCCTCTCCTCTTTCTCATCTACATTAATGACCTTCCAAATGCCTCTCAACACCTCAAACCAATTCTATTTGCTGACGACACAACCTTCATTTATTCCAGTCCTGACCCCCTTGCTCTAAATGCCACAGTGAATATTAAGCTAAATAAAGTCCGTCTTTGGCTAACTGCCAACAAACTCACCCTCAACATTGACAAAACTTTCTATATTTTGTTTGGCAATAAATCCTCTAATCAAATAAATCTCAAAATAAACAATACCCAAATTTGTAACAAATTAGATGGCAAATTCCTTGGCGTTCTCATTGACCACAAGCTGAATTTCCAGGGACACATTCAAAATATATCAAAAAAAGATTAAAAAACTGTTGGTATTCTTTCTAAGATCAGATATTATGTACCCCGCCCTGCCCTGGTGACGCTCTATTACTCCCTCATCTATCCATATCTCAACTATGGTATTTGTGCTTGGGGTTCTACTACCCAAAATCATTTACGTCCTCTAATTACTCAACACAAAGCTGCTATTGGGACAATATCCAACTCTGGCCCTAGACATCACTCGGTACCCTACTCAAATCTCTGAATATGTTAGATATTAAGTCACTGCACATCCTCTCATGTGTATTATATATATATAAAACGCTGAACTGTAATGCCAATCCTGACCTTAAAAGCTTCATTGAAGGTTGTAACAGAACCCATGAACACCACACCAGAAACAAATACCTTTTTGATATTCCAAGAGTACGACTTAATCAAAGTAGAAATACTCTACAAATCAAGGGACCCAGAATGTGGAATGACCTTCCCAATCATGTCAAAGGCTGTACCTCTCCCAACCAGTTTAAGATAAAAACTAAACACTACCTAATTAACTCCCTGTAACCTACCTTACCCCTATAATGTCAACCCTTGTCTGTTATTTTTAAACGATGCTGTTTGTCGACCAAATTGTATTTTTGCTGTTTTTCTGCCATATTCCCCCTTTTTTATTTTTATATTGTCTCAACACATTTTATACTTTAATCTCAATTAGTATTAAGTTTTAGTCTTTAGTGTTTTTCCTGCCCGAAACGCTTTGCGTAATAGTGGCTTTAGGCTTTGTATGTTCTAGCTCTATCTATAAATTCAGCAATATTTGTATCACCCCTTGTATGTATGTACTTTACCTGAATAAACATTTGAATTTAAATTTGAACTAGCCCCGAGCGTCGGGCTGTCACCCTCTGATAGACACATTTTTATGTATAGATTGGATTGGGAAATTGTCTCAAACGTCAGACCAGTTCATAACAGCAAAAATGTATACAGTATTTATAAATGACATTTTCGGAATGTTGATGCAGGTGACACTAAAGTTGACCTCGAATGGTCGATCCCTGTGACACTTGACCTTGGGGGTTGTTGATTCATGTTACACTTGACTTTAGTAGTTGATCCATGTAACACTTAACCTTTCATTTGTTGATTTACTAGACACGACCTTCTTCATTGTACCTGCAGTTTGTGAGCAGATTATCATCTTGTGATGACTGCACGTGTGGTAATGGTTGGAGACGCGTCCCAGTACTAGCCCGCCAATGCTGATTTATTGGTTTTTATTTATTTATTGATTTATGTATTTATTTATTTATTCATTCATTTATTTAATTATTTATACAAGAGTTCTTACATTCTTGTAAGAATGTGGGAAGGTTTGAATGTTGTTTCTACGAGTTAGACTAGATGAAAAACTGTAAAACTTTTGCCTTATTTAAAAGCAAAACCAAAAAGTACCTAACTTCATCTATTTAGTTTCCTACACTGAGCTTTAAATTTGCTCTGTACCTAGTGTTACCCAATCTCCTAATTTTTATGTAATATCAAACAACCTTATCATTGTGTTCATTGCTGTCTTCTTTTATGTGCTAGCCATATGCTGTATTGTGACTACCAATTTTTGTCAACTACCATTCAAGCTGTCATTGCAATCAATCTTATATTGTTTCTGCTGTAGTGTGCCTACCAATTTGTTGTCAACTACCATTTTAAGCTGTCATTGCAATCAATCATAGCTACCTATGTGCTTTAATATACTGTACCTATAATTTTCTCTCATCATCTTTTTTTTCATTCCATGTAATCTGTTATCATTTTTTTGTCTATAAATTTTGCAAGTATTTACCTCCTTAAAATTTTCTTAGATTAAGGACCTGCCCGAAACGCTGCGCGTGCTAGTGGCTTTACAAGACTGTAATTACCATATTTGTATCCTCACATTCCTTATGTACAGTCTTGTATATGCATAAATAAATAAATAAATAAATAAATAAAATAAATGCTTGGTGTTGAAGGCTGGATGTTGTGTTGCTGACGACACGTGACCTGGCTTGTGTTGATGTATGTGGCTTGTATTGTGGCAGAGTGAGGTCGTTCATGCGGGGTCACCGCGTGACGGTGGTGGTGGTCGTGGGGGCGGTGTTCGGGGAGGAGGAAGTGGGTGGTGTTATAGGCCAGCTGCAGCTGAGACTCCTGCCCCGCCCGCCCCTCATCCTGCCCGCCCACGGCCACGCCCAGGCAGCAGCCCACATCCAGGTCTTAGCCAAGGTAATGTTCCCCAACCTCCTCCTCCTTCTTTATGTACACCATAATGATTATATGGGTCATCAAACACCCTACACTCTTAATTTCAAAAGGAATCGATTGCTTGAGATAGTTTAAGGCAGGTCCCAAGAGAGCAGCAGAGTCCGTTATCAACACAGATTGAGAAGAAAAGCCAAGATCTGATCAGTTATCAGTGACTTTAGATTAAGTGGTGAGCTCATAGCCAGCGCTTGATCTATACTCTGTAATCCCTGATATAGAATAGGGTAGCAGCATACTGGTGTAGGTAGCTAAGCTTGTTAATAGTATGATGGGGCGGGTGTTGCAGGCGACGCTGGAGGAGCGGCGGCAGGTGGTGGAGGCGAGGATGGGCAGGATGGTGGAGGCGGCCATCACCAGGGAACACACCCACGTCATGGGCCGAGTCATCGGTCTCAACTTCCACCGTCAGTACACCCACGCTCTTCTCTATTCATTATTTCTTCCCGTATTGTTCAGTGAACAGTCATTATGGTTCAGAAAGTCTATATTGGCTCATGCGAGACAACTCTTAGGTACACCTGCAGCTACCACCAGTTACCTTACCTTGAGGTGCAGTTACTACAGCTATACTACAGCTGGAGGAGTTATTATTTGTTGTAACTGATGCAGGTGTTAATAGTTGTAGTAACTGGTGGTAGCTGCAGGTGCTAATAGCTGTAGTAAGTTGTTAACAGTTGTAA
Organism: Procambarus clarkii; assembly: GCF_040958095.1. Lineage (NCBI taxonomy): Eukaryota > Metazoa > Arthropoda > Malacostraca > Decapoda > Cambaridae > Procambarus > Procambarus clarkii. The sequence continues at coordinate 12,224,623 of NC_091186.1, forward strand.
TAACGGTAGTAACTGATTGAGGTGGTAAAAGACAATGGGAAGATAAAAACCCAACCATGATTTTACCAACTACTGTTCATGTCATCTCATATTGGGGCAATGAGATGACTTGAACCGGCGTTCTGGTGATTTCCAGACACCTGCCTTAACCCCACCCCCCCCCCCCCCACTCAGCCACGATAAGACAAAAGTCTATCAGCCCGGAACTCTACTGAGTTCACTTCATGGGTAGTTTTGGAGGCCCAAATCAGTATCTAACCAGGATTTTACGAACGCCGGTTGGTGAATGAGTCATTTCATTGCCCCCAAAATTATTTTCTCGCTGGTATATCACGCCATTGTGATTACTTAGTGATCTGAAGGAGGGTGTAAACACATTACCTGCAGGCCAGGGTGTAAGCAGGCCTATTGTAAAATCCTGGTTGGGTACTGCCTCGGGCCTCCATAACCACCCAGTGAATTTAGTATAGTTCCGAGTTGATAGGCCTATACTCAGTCCTATCGTGGCTGAGTGAGTTACGGCAGGTGTCTGGAAATCACCAGAACGCTGGTTCAAGTAACCTCATTTCTCAAGAAGGATTTTCCCAAAAGCAAGTGGTCTTGGTTGTTGTAAAAGTGATTAGTAATGTTGTGGTGACTTAATCTTCAACAGGAAGAGGTGACACAGGTATGAGTGGCCCGTAGGTGGTAGATGTTTGGAGTAAATGTGGTCTTGGTGGTGTAACATGTTGAAGTGTCTCTGGGTGGATTAATAGTGGTCGTGTGGTGATTAATATAATACATAGGATGAGAGACGTTGCCCAATAAACTCCCCGTTTTAGCAAAAATAAAGCATACTTTCGTTTTTAACTTCTTTGTACACACAATTGTTCGATAAAAAGCGGGGTTACATGATATAAGAATAGTGTTTTTGAAGAAAACTGTAGGTTCCTTATTGTATAATATGAGAATAGTGTTGATGTAGCTGTATCACCAGTTGATGTGATGTACTGCCCGAAACGCTTTGCGTAATAGTGGCTTTAGGCATTGTATGTACTAGCTCTATCTATAAAGCCAACAAACTTTGTAAAATCTCTTTATGTATGTACCTTACCTAAATAAAATTATTATTATTATTATTATACTGTAGGTTCCTTATTGTATAATATGAGAATAGTGTTGATGTAGCCAACTGTAAGTTTCTTATCGTATAATATGAGAATGGTGTTAGTTCAGAGAATATTTCACTATAGTGAATACGTGTCACTGTCTGGCCCTCAGAGATGTCGAGGCTGGTGGAGAGGTTCGGGTCGCTGGGCGGTGTGGTGAAGGCCTCGGCACAGGAGATCCAGCGGGGCGCGGACCTCGACCCTAAGACTGCTGCAGCCATTCTTGCCTTCCTCACCAGGGATACCGTCACCGTGTAGTCGCTCATCTGACTCTGCACCCGGCCTTGAAAAAAATATAACTGGGAATATACCACATAGGTACTAATTCATAAGCAAGATATTGACTATAAACAATAAGTCATATATGTGGTGTCTTGTTGGAGAGCGGGTTGGCACCCGATGCTCTCATCATTTACGCCCCTCACTTCATCACCATTCACGGCAGACATCTCAAATTCAAATTCAAATTCGAAATCTGTCATGCAGCTGGAGACCTGTGTACAGCGGTTATGTTTGTTTATTTATTTATTTATTTATTTATTTATTTATTTATTTATTTATTTATTTATTTATTTATATACAAGAAGGTACATTGGGGGTTAAGAGAGAGTGTTTAATTGAGAGAGAATATACATGAATGATTCCCCCATCACTGTTACTAGTAGCAAGCAACGGAGAACTATTTATCACCACTTCAAAATTTGTTTTAGTTTATGAAGCTATGAGTGTTTATGAATTATTTTATTTCATTATAATATGACGTATTTACCGCTAATTCCTCCATAATTTTGCCTGTCTGATGTTCTATCAATCTTCACAAACGTTTCGTATTTATCTTACATTATAATTGTGTATGTCATTCTGATTCACATGTAAATGCATTTTCTATAGTTTATTAGACAAAATGGTAATTTTTGTTTTATGTATTGTATAACACATTGTTCCAATGTGATTTTTGTGACTATTTATCTCAAACTTATACACTGTTTTGTATTCTCAGCAGTTTGTAAACAAGGAAGGCGAAAATAATGTTGTATGTTTTAGGTCATATAAATACATTGACATACATTAGACAGATCAATTAGTTTTCTTTATGGTACATACAGCTTATGTGAGGTTTTTTAATCCCGATGACTGATAGAACTAGTTTTACTTATCAATGTAATGCCTCGTTGCTTAAAATAATTACCGATAAATGTAGTGAGTAAATAGGCAATTCTAAATTGTAATTAACAACGTTTGCACATCGCCAGCTTTCACAGTAGAACAGGAAAACCGGCAACGAACTGAGAGACACACTAAAGGAGCTGAGAAACACAGATCAATGCAAAAGTTCAAAGCTAAAGCTAAGGAGAAAGCAGGTGATCACGGTAGAGAAGATGCAGTCCTTCACTCATGTATATAAGATTACTTCCGATATAAACAGTCACTATTGACAGCGGCACAGAAATTTAATCCAAAATCATAGAGGAACCGCCGATAAACTATGTCTACCACTGAAACTCCTATCAGAAGTCTATCCTATCTACCACTGAAACTCTGGACTAATGCAAATGCCTCTGTTCACCTAGCAGTGAGTAGATACTCAGGAATTGGTCAGTTTGTTATTGGGCTGCATCCTGGGCGTTGTGTGTAATTCGGCTTTGAGGGGGGGGGAGGCTCAAAAGCCCCTGCCATAATGAATTACAGTATTGTAAATATGCAAATGTCACCCTCTCTGGACCAAGGGAAAGTCCCCCTAGATTGTATATATGCAAGTGTCACCCTTCTGGACCAAGGGGAAGTCCCCCTAGATTGTAAATATGAATGTGACCCTCTCTGGACCAAGGAAAAGTCCCTCTAGATTGTAAATATGCAAGTGTCACCCCTCTGGACCAAGGGAAAGTCCCCCTAGATTGTAAATATGCAAGTGTCACCCCTCTGGACCAAGGGAAAGTCCCCCTAGATTGTAAATATGCAAGTGTCACCCCTCTGGACCAAGGGAAAGTTCCCCTAGATTGTAAATATGCCAATGTCACCCATCTGGACCAAGGGAAAGTCCCCCTAGATTGTAAATATGCCAATGTCACCCAATCTTAAAAAGAGACAGAAAGTGTCTGGCAGAAAACTACCGATCAACCAGTCCGACCTCATATCTGCAAGCTCATATACAAAATCCTATGGTAAAGAATTATTCACCATCTCGCAGTGCACAATCTAGTAGAATCGACACAACGTGGTTTTGTTCAAAATTAACCTTGCCTTACTAACCTGCTCACATTCTTGGAAATGGTATCATGGACTTCGCTAATGCTTTTGATAAGGTACCATATGAAAGACGCATGGATATTACAAGCACATGGAATAATTGATAAAATACTAGAATAGATAAAACAATGGTTAAAACGAAGAAAGCAAAACGTCGTCTTAAATGGAAATGAATCTGGAGAAATGTGACGAGTGGAGTACCGCAAGGTTCCATCTCAAGGCCAGCCCTTTTTGTCACACATTTGACATGGATGAAAATATTGCAAAGTTCATCATCAAATTTGTAGATAACACTAAGATCTATGGTAAAGTGGGACGCGAAAACGATATTGGAGCCTTGCAAAGAAATCAAGATGAACATAAATGGTCAGAATGCTGGCAAATGATTTGTAATAATAAAAAATGCAAGAACTTGCATATAGCTTTAACCAGGCACATCACAACTATCATATGACAACCCGAGGGGTCCAGAGGGGTGACATTTACATATTTCTCATCTAGGGGAACATTCCCTTGGTCCAGAGGGGTGACATTTACATATTTCTCATCTAGGGGAACGTTCCCTTGGTCCAGAGGGGTGACATTTACATATTTCCCATCTAGGGGGACTTTCCCTTGGCCCAGAGGGGTAATATTTGCATATTTACAATCAAGGGCGACTTGTTTAGATAGTACTTTTTGTAACTGGGAGCTGCAGTAAAGTAAAAAAAAATCCTAAAAACAACTATAAATCTCTGGTGCACCCCTATATAAACATAGAGACCTCGCCTTCAAAATGAAATAAATATACCTGCGTTGGAAGTTCAACACCGGGCGACAAAAATCACTCCAAAACAAAGTCAACTCTCATACCAGGAATGGTTGAAGACCTCAGGGCTAACAACACTGCAGGGACATGACAAGGCAGATTTAATTTTTATATTATGCTCCGACGGCTAGTTTATTGGGCAGCACCATTCAACATTATCATTTTGTGAGTAAACATTATCAATATCCAGAGAAATCACACTAACGTGATGAACCAATGAGAAAATTGGTACAAGGGCTTGTCGTGGCCTAGTTGTCCAAGATGTGTGCTTGGGAATACCCAACCCGTCCTCAACTCAAGTCCATTACATTCAGCGGTCAACCCCACAGACGCATTCATAAATTTTAACATACTGTTCATTCAAAACGGGAATTTTCTCAAGTATAAATTAATATTATAATATATTAGCATATTGTGTATATATAGGCATAGGATAGGTTAGGTTAGGTGTTTAGGTTCTGTTGGCGATTATTTGTATTTGTAGTACGTGAGTGAAGCATTTATAGCGTTGTAATTCGAACAAAATTCGTCAGTGAAGCACTTGTTCCGGATATGTTCGAACGTCAGCAGTTGTGAGTCGTGTGTAAACCGCTTTTCATTCATAAACAGGGGGTTTGGCGTGTGCATGGAATCACTTTTGGATCTTTGTTTGGAGGACGGGCTGGAATACCCAGAGTATAGGTTCGAATCCTCATCGCAGCTCCTACAGATTTTCTCATTATCATCCTGTGAGTAAACATACCGTCATAGCAGCATGTAAATAAATCTAACGAATTAAACAGCTCTCCAATCTATGCCTTATTCAAACGTAAAACCAAAAAGTATCTAATTTCATCCACGCATAGTTTCCTACCTGGTGACGACACGATCTTCATTTACTCCAGTCCTGACCCCCTTGCTCTAAATGTCACAGTGAATACTGAGCTAAATAAAGTCCATCTCTGGCTAACTGCCAACAAACTCACCCTCAACATTGACAAAACTTTCTATTTGCAGTCTCCGTGGTGTAGTGGTAAGACACTCGCCTGGCGTTCCGCGAGCGCTGTCATGGGTTCGTATCCTGGCCGGGGAGGATTTACTGGGCGCAATTCCTTAACTGTAGCCTCTGTTTAACGCAACAGTAAAATGTGTACTTGGATGAAAAAACGATTCTTCGCGGCAGGGGATCGTATTCCAGGGACCATAGGATTAAGGACTTGCCCGAAACGCTACGCGTACTAGTGGCTGTACAAGAATGTAACAACTCTTGTATATATCTCAAAAAAAAAAAAAAAAAAAAAAAAAAAAATTGTTTGGCAATAAATCCTCAAATCAAATAAATCTATGTTGTCTGTTAACCCCCAATGCACTTTAGTGTATATATATATATATATATATATATATATATATATATATATATATATATATATATATATATATATATATATATATATATATATATATATATATATATATATATATATATAAATAAATAGATAAATAAATAAATAAATAAATAAATAAAAATGAGATCTGGATGAGGTGGGGAAAGAAAGCCCAGTCAGGAGCGTTCAATCCGCGCGCCAAGATCGACTAGGCCTACTCCCAAGCGTAGACATAACAAACACTGCAGACGTGCTGTAGCCGCCCCTAACCCTATAACAACAACAAAAACAATCCTGCAGACGACGGTGTTAAGCTCAGCTGGTCTCCTGTCTTTGCAAGCTCTGTCATCATTATGTTTATAATATTTCTCATCCAAGTTATGAATTATATTAGAAGGAAAGTCTTGGAACGACTGGGCTTACAGAGGAAGCGAGTCTTGACTAAATATCGATAATTGGGTTGTTTTTGCCTCCGGGGACACCGGCCGCTGCGGGGTTCATCAATGACAGTGGTGGCGGTGGTCGATTGATTGATTGATTGATGAAGATTAAGCCACCCAAAAGGTGGCACGGGCATGAATAGTGGTGGCCCTTTGGAGCCATTACCAGTATCATTAGCTTATACTGGGGAACTGTGAAGGTGCGACTGCACCCTACGGAGAGGTTGTGACCTCAGGGCGGTGGTCGTGATGTATGTCATTATTATTACCTAAGAGTTCCGTAAGACAATACATCAGCCTCGGCATATAACTTGTGTTTCACCGACGGCACTGGTAAGAAAGTTTATTGAATATTTTTATTATATTTAATATTTAGCTATCAGAATGAATAAAAAACTAAATTTATTCCACTGCCTTTACAAGACAAAAGGTTCAGGGTGTAACCAATGGGTTGAAGGTTCTGGGTGTAGCAACACAACATTGAAGATTCTGGGTGTAGCAACAGTGGGTTGAAGGTTCTGGGTGTAGCAACACAACATTGAAGATTCTGGGTGTAGCAACAGTGGGTTGAAGGTTCTGGGTGTAGGAACATAGTGTTGAAGGTTCTGGATGTACTTAAATTTACCTAAATATACCTGAGGGCAACTATATCTTTATAGTGGCCTCTACGAGGACAGGAAGCTGGCGGCTTATCAAAGGTTCCCCCATTTGTCCTGTTGATATTATTGAGTTGGATCTGGAAATTTAACAATGTTTTGGCATTTTCAGCTTTGGCAGATAGACAGTTCAATGGGCTTATAACCCTGTGGGTGAAAAAAGCATCTCCTTTTTCTGTTCTACACTGGTTTGTTGCACTTGAAACTGTTACTCCTTGTTTGAGTTACATCTGACCTTTTATAGAAGTGGTCTAGATTAATATCCTCCAAATTGTTCAGTATTTTAAGGTTTGATGAGATCCGCCCTGTCATGTCTGATTTGCAGTGTAATTATGCCTGTGGTCCTTAACCATTTCTGGTACTGTATAGGAGTCGACTTATCCTAGTTTGTTTGGTGCTTCTGTGCACCATTTGGCTCTGGAGGGCATGCAAGGGTCCTCCAAGTCTGAGTGTGGGGCAAATTTGGCTCCTCTTTCAGGAAGGTTAGTTTGGTGTCTCGTCCCCATTCCTTCTATAATAATAATAATAATAATAATAATTTTATTCATAAGAATATGCATACATAGAAACATAAGATTAGGGGACAATTGTAAGTACAGGGAATCACATAAATATGTGCGCATCCGATCCTTCGATTGTTGTCGCCCTCTCGGCCAACAACAACACATAAATATCAATCTACTACCATGCAAAGCATTTCAGGCAAAATTTAAAATAATTTAGGTAAATTATTTATAGGTATAATGGGGTAAATGCGTATATAAATAATAAAAAAGAAGTAAACTAACATTCTGGTATGTTATAATGTTCAAGAAATAAAGCAAATGATGTTCAATTTAAAGGTGATACTATACTGTACTATGGTGACTGCTTGTCTTGCAATGTTGCTCTGCCTTAGGCAATTGCTGAGGAGCTAGTTTAAGTTATTTTGACTCTTACTGGGGTACAGTTTCACAAGCATTATACCCTTGAAGGTGTAGCATGAAAAGCAGTCCCAATGGCGCAGTGGTAAGACACTCTCCTGGCATTTTATGAGCGCTTTGGCCTGGGTTCGTATTCTGGCCGGGAAAGATATACTGGGCATCAATCCATAACTGTAGCCTCTGTTTACCCAACAGTAAAATGGGTACCTGGTTGTTAAGCGATTTGGTGGGGTCGTATTCTGGGGAAAATTAGGATTAAGGACCTGCCCGAAGCACTATGCTGCTAGTGGCTGTACAAGAATGTAAGAACTCTTGTATATATAAATAAATTAAAAAGATCCCTGTGCCGTATGTCTCCTTGTGAATGTTCCTGACCACTGTAGGAAGCAGCAACCAAAGGAAAATACTTCTTACATTTAAAAAAGTTTTTGTATACAGTATTTATGGTTTTAAATTTTTAAGTTTTTCTGCAGTTTGAATAATGCAACTCAGTAAATGATGGTCTTTGATCAAATTTAGTGTTCAATTTCAGATGGTGTGAAGCGGTTGCCAGAGGACACCTGTCCCAACACTCACCTGCGACAAACATCATTTGTTGATGCTGTACCCAAATTTACCTGAGGGCCACTATCACTAATGGCCTTGATGAGAACAGGAAGCCAATTGTTTTCAGTTGTCCCCCATTTGTCCTGATGATTTTATCCAGCTGGATCTTGAATTGAATTAATGTTTTGGCATTTACGGCTTCTGCAGGTAGGCGGTTCCATGGGTTTATAATCCTATGGGTGAAGAAACATCTCCTGTGTTCTGTCCTACATTGTGGCTGGTTGAGCTTGAAGCTGTTGCCCCTTCTTTGTGTTACATCTAAGCTTTGAAAAAAGGGGTCTGGCTCAATATTTATATAAAATGTCAACAAGTGCAACCACATACTAGCTGCCACTCATGCTAGAGTGCATCATATCTGATCTACAAAATAAAGGACATAATGATCACTGCAGGATGTATATTAAATGATGAGTACATCACATTTAATTCTGCTAGATAAAATGTCTCGCAATTGAATTAAGTTATGGTAATTATATCTACAGTGTTTGTGTCATATACAAAACATTTATTATAATTTTTACTTTAAGTGATCTTGATATGTTTCGGATCTTCCTTGCTTTATCTCTGCCACTTCAAAGAGGTGCCCATGACAGATAAATCTCCAAGCAGCCTTATTAACTATCCTTAACTGTTTTAGCAGCTAGAAAACAAACCTTTTCACTATTCCCTGTGGGCTCTAGTTATCTCATCCACTGCTAATATTTATCATGCTGGTTTACTGACAATTTTCACTACTGCATATTCTTCTTTATTTCTTCTAATTCATTGTTATACAGTATTAATATTTCTAAAGTACCTGTAATGGAAAGTGTTTCCTTCACTCATTCAGTTCATTCACTTAGTCAGGTTGGTACAACAGTGAACTCTCTTCTTCTTGGGCCAGCGTTCAATCCTTGATGATCCAAGTATTTTGGCATTGTTTCTCGATGGTGGACAAGAAGCCAGTGGCTGGTCAAATGTTCCCTCATTTTTGCTGGAGATTTTGTCCAGCTCTATTTTGAACTGCAATAATGTCTTGGCATTTACAGCTTTGGGGTATCAACCAGGTATGTAGGCTACACTGTATAGTCAAACTGGCATAGTGCTTTCTCCTAATGATTATTTTGCCTTTCTTTACTTATTCTTCTAGCTCACTTCCTCTATATTTCTCCTCTGCCACCCCATGTCTTCCATATACTTTTTTTATGGATGGGACCTAGGCCCAAAACATAGATAAATTTGTCCACTTGCTGTACAGTGATTGTAAATATTTACAAGTTAATGCATAATTAGAATCTAGTAGGCTGCATAACACGGGCAACAGCAATGGCCATTATGATTTAAGAATACTGTTGCACATCCTGAAAAACTGCAAACTTCAGTGTCAAGTACGAAATCAGATAGGTAAGTCATATCAACCCAGCCAAATCAATAAAGATAAAAAAAGACAGGGACAAGAGTGGTCTTTACAGCACTGTAAGCCTTGGGCAAAGCAATGCACTGGGGCCCCCTACCCAGATGATGGGCACTGGGGCCCCCTACCCAGATGATGGGCACTGGGGCCCCCTACCCAGATGATGGGCACTGGGGCCCTTACCCAGGTAATGGGCACTAGGGCCCCTACACAGATGTTAGGCACTGGGGCCCCTTATCCAGGTGTTGAACACTGGGGGCCCCTTCCCAGATGATGGGCTTTGCCCATCTGCTAAAGTTGACCCTCAGATAGTAATGCACAGATTATTTATATTATAAATATAATTTCAAAAGGAAATTGAATCCCAGGCCTCTGCAGTGGGAAGCCAAATAATTATGTACTGAGCCAAGAGATCCCTCATGAACAATATCACAGCATGGGACCCCTGGCAACTGCCCAGTCTGACCATATGTTAAGATATCACTGCAAGAGATACTGGCCCATCACACAAAGCAGGCATGTCAGGAGCAGGGGAAAATCTCTCAATGTAGCAGACACTGAACCCAAACCTAGCCAGGGATTATGAAAAATAACCTGTGTGACCCAAGTGTGCCCTTGGCCAGTATGAAAGGCAGACCTTTTAATGTACACCAGCATGGTCTCTTCCCATCATTAGATCCCACAGGGGTGAACAAGTCTCATACACTGCCCCAAAGCTTGGTGACTCAGCTTATAAAGGCAGTAGCTCACAACTCTTCAATAGAGCAGGTGTTTCTGGTAGGACAATACGGAGACACATGCTGTATTAGGTAGTTCCTGAGTACGATCGGAGCAAAATGGAATGCTAGGGCACACACACTATATGAAAGACATAAATGCATTTATGAAGAATGAGTGCAAATAATTAGGGCAATACCCTCCAGTAAAACTAGTGCTTCAGGAAAACCAGCAGCTCATACCTGAGAGAGAGAGAGAGAAAGAAGCTGTTGACGGAATCTCCAGAGTGAGGGCAGAGGCTTGTTAGGCCCCTGATGGTCTGATGGCTGTTGGAAACATTGTTAGGATATTTACCTTGCGGCAATGATCGTTTTCCTTGTTTACCTAGGAATGCCTAATTCATTCAGGAAGTCACTGGTTTTGCTGCACATAGTATGCTTTCAGTTGGGTTGCCCCCGGTGTTGGGTTGATCGCTGATCCCCAAGCTCTCTAGGTAAGGTAATTAAGATAATCAAGGTAATTATGATTACCTTGCAAATCATCACAAGATAACCGCAAAGTAGGTACACACACCCTGAGGACCGGTTGGGTAACCAGAGCTAAGCTCAGGAAGCTACTGAAGGATCCATTCCAGAAAAATATACATGTTCCAGTTACATGATTAATCTTAGTGTTTGTTTATCTTTGTATTTCCTTTGATGGCTCACATTTCTTGAAACAAAGTGTATAATTTCCTAGGTGCAGAAAAAGATTTCCAGCTTCTGAGACATGCCTCTTCAAATTTAATTGGCAAGCTGACCCATTAATAATAATAATCTTATTATATATTATTAATTAGCTTTGTGTTTAGTCATCCTTGCATCTGCATATGGAGTTGGAAATCATCTGCTGCCTCACCTGGTCCACTTCATCTTTACACTGAAAACATTTATTATTATTTTGAATTATCTCTGTGGCTCACACACTGTTCACTTGTCCTGGTCTCACTCTGATGTGTGTATCGTCGTGTCTTGGTCTCACCACTTGTGTATTGTCTTGTCCTGGTCTTACCACTTGTGTATCGTCTTGTCCTGGTCTTACCCCTTGTGTGTGTCTTCTTGTCTTGGTCTCACCACTTGTGTATCGTCTTGTCTTGGTCTTACCACTTGTGTATCGTCTTGTCTTGGTCTCACCCCTTGTGTACCGTCTTGTCTTGGTCTTACCCCTTGTGTGGTCCCTTGTCCAGATTCTATCCATTGTCTCCTCAAGCACTCAGGCTGCACAGTAGAGCAACAGTTTCGCTTCATGCAGGTTTTTGTTTCAATCCCTGACCATTCAATTGGTGGGCACCATTCCTTCTCCCCATTCCTTTCCAAATCCTTATCCTGATCTTCTCCAAGTGCTAGGTAGTCATAATGGCTTGGCATTTTCTCCCGATCCCTTTTCTTCCCCACATTTTTTACCAACCCGTATCAAACATCCCACCGTTGTCTGCATTGATACCTAAGTATTTTGTATATTGTGACCATGTCGCCTCTGTGTTGTTGCTCGTCTTGTCATACGAGATCTTTCAGCCTATCCTCACGGTTTCATGTCATTTAGAGGCTACCCTGTTGGCAAACCTCTGTATTATATGTTTACAAACAAATTACTTTAATAAGTGTAATGCACAAGGAAATCACATTAACGTGATGTATCAATGAGAAAATCAGTTGGAATCATGAGAAGTATTTGAAGCCATGCTCTGAGTACTCCCAAGCATACACCACAACATGGTCAAAAGCAATGCAACCTGGAATTCTACTGAATCCTCTGGAGGTGCTGAGGCTTCAAATGAAGCCAAGTCAGGGTTTTTCATGCATTGCCCCCATACACTCTGGGTGTGGTTTAGGAGCTCACCTCCAATGTTCCACTTCAAATGCACAAAGAAATCACATTAATGTGATGTATCAATGAGACAGTCAGTAGGGGAGCTATGAGGAGGATTCGAACCTATGCTCTGGGTACTCCCAAGCATACACCTTAGACCACTACACCACAACTTGGTCAAGAGGAATGCCCTGCTTTTGACCATGTCATGAAAACACTGATTTGGCTTCAGCTGAAACCTCAGGACCCATAGGGCATTCAGTTGAATCCCAGGTTCCATTACTTTTAACCATGTCATGGTGTAGAGGTCTAAGGTGTGTGCTTGGGAGTACCCAAAGCATAGGTTCAAATCGTCTTCATAGCTCCTACTGATTTTCTCATATGGGGGAGGGAAATATCAGGAGAAAGCACCAAGCCATTACAATTATATAACACTTGGAAGGGATCGGGATAAGGATTTGGGATTGAACGGGGGAAAGATTATGGTGCCCAACCACTTGGAGAAGGGAACTATCAGGAGAAAGCACGAATCCATTATGACTACTGTATATAGCACTTGGAAGGGGATCTTAGGATAAGGATTTGGGATGGGACGGGGGAAGAAGGAATGGTGTCCAACCACTTGGACGGTCAGGGATTGAATGCCAACCTGCATATCGTGAGACCGAGCCCCAAGTAGTTGGCCAATTTCTTCATAAGTGTAATATTACATTTGGGTTTCATATTGTCAATGGTATGTATATCTATCACAGTGAGCACATTATCTAAGAGCAGTGCCAAATCAACACTGATTCAGTGTTGAACCAATACCACTCTTAGATATTATGTCCACTGGGATATTGTAATCTTTGTTATTTAGTTCATGCGTGTTCAAGTGTTAATTTGTGTAGTGCTTGGATGTTATGGTGCACCGTTTATACTGTGATATATTGTAATGTACTTATATTACATATAAGAGTGTTTATATACTTTATGTGTTATGTAGGTGTAAAATATTTGTGTGTGTGTGAAAATCAACCCATCCTCCTGTTTAGATAGTACAGTACTTCTTGTAACTATGTGGACCATTGTACATATACAGGGGTACCTCGGTTTAAGAGTTTAATCCGTTCCTGGAGACAGCTCAGTAATCCGAAAACTCGTAAAACGAAGCTAATTTCCCCATAAGAAATAATAGGAAATGAATTAATCTGTTCCTGACTACCCAAAAACCTCACTTCAAACTAAATTTTATACTTAATTCATCGAAATCTACACTACAAAACTATGTTCAAGTTATTACTTACCCTTGTTGATGACTGCTGTTGGCATATGGAAGATAGTGAGGAAGGGGGGAGGAGGAGAGGTGTTACTGTTTGGAAGGGGAGTCCCCTTCCATTATAACATCAGGCAGTGAGGACCTCTCTGGAGTGCATTCTCTGGCACGTTTTGCCTGCATACCATAAGGTCCTGGTTGTGGCTCACTGCTCGATATTCTCACAACAAAGCAGTCCATTGATGATTGTTTTTCCCTTCTTCGCAAGATGTCTCTGTAGTGAGGCATCACAGTGTCATTGAAAAGATTAATGCAACGCTCTACTACAGCTTTCTCTGGGGAAGTCTTTTCAATAAAAGTTTGCATTTCTTCCCACATCTGACACCACTTCTTAATGTCTGCAGAAGGGACATTCGCTGCTGCCTCATCTTCCTCCACTGGAGAAACTTCGTCAGCTGTGTCTTCTTGCTGTTCCTTTTGAAGGGCTTGGAGTTCTTCGGTGGTCAGTTCTTCGTTGTGTTCTTCCACCAACTCCTCCACATCATCACCATCCAATTCCAAGCCCATTTGCCAGCCCAGAGTAACAATTTCCTCAACAATAGGCACATCATTTACAGGTTCAAACCCCTCAAAGTCGTTCTGTCACACATTCAGGCCACAATTTTCTCCAGCCAGAGATCAGGGTTCTTTGAGTCACTTCTTGCCAGGCTTTGTCAATGAGTTTTAAAGAACTACAAATGTTAAAATGGTGTTTCCAGAACTCTTTGAGGGTAAGTTTTGTGGCTTCAGTCACTTCAAAACATTTCCAGAAAAGTGCCCTTTCAAAAAGCTTCTTAAAATTTGCTATGATTTTCTGGTCCATAGGCTGAATTAGAGGAGTGGTGTTAGGAAGGAAGGAACTTTACTGTGAGAAAATTACTATCTGTGCAACAATTCATCTTCCAAGCCTGGAGGATGAGCAGGAGCATTGTCGAGGGGAAGCAGAGCCTTGAGTGGCAAATGTTTCTCCTGCAGATATTTTTCTATGGCAGGGCACACCACTTCATTCACTCCGAAAAAAAAAAATCCTAGTCATCCATGCCATTATTATTAGCCCTCCACATCACACAGAAAATACAGTATGTATTTTCTGCACTTTATACTGTTTAAAAACCCTTGGATTTTTAGAATGATACACAAGCAAGGGTTTAATTTTCAAATTGCCACTCGCATTTGAACACAGCACAAGCGTAAACCTATCTTTCATAGGCTTGTGTCCGGGCAATGCTTTTTCCTTCTTGGTAATGTATGTCCTCTTAGGCAATCTTTTCCAGAACAGTCCTGTCTCATCACAATTAAACACTTGTTGCAGTAGGTATTCCTCAGCCTCTGCAAACTCTTTAAATTCTTCAATAAATCTTTCAGCCGCTGGTTTGTCTGAGCTGGCAGCCTCCCCATGCCTCATGCCTCACAACACTATGAAAGTCACTTCTTTTTCTAAATTTAAAGCACCAATCCGAAAAGAAACAGTAAATCTTTGTGAAGAATTCAGGCGGAATAGTTACTGGGCGTGAGGCACTGGTAAACTGAGCGGCGATCGCCATGCCACCACGCGCTAGGTCGGCCTGTACGCGTATCAACACCCTCGTATTCCGATGTAAATATTCTGAGCAAATCCTGCTTGTATTCCAAAAAACTCGTAAACAGGGACGCTCGTAATCCGAGGTACCACTGTATTGACATAAGTACAATTAGAGTGTAGAATTTTGTACTATTCACAATATAAAGTTCAGAAAATAAAGCAAAAACTAAACAAATTTTCCTAGGCCTATTATAGCACATATATGTACTATATTAAGCCTCAGATAGCATGTATTGGGCATAGGATGGTTAGGTTAGGATCAGTTATGTTTCATTAGCAACATAAATACTGTACTAAACCTTTCCTGGTTTGTTCACATTCAATAGTACTGTACCACAGTACTGTACCAGTTGATTGACAGTTGAAAGGCGGGACCAAAGAGCCAAAGCTCAACCCCCGCAAGCACAACTAGGCGAGTACAGTCTGCTTTCAAATTGTCCATCATGTCAGTGTATGTACAATGGTCCACATTGTTACTATATGTACTATCTAAATAGGCGGATGGGCTGGTGAAAATACAGTATGTATTTTTTTGGGTTTGGTGTTGGGCTTAAGGACTTTCAAACTTTGAAGGATTGCTTAGGTCTATCAATCTCAGGTGAGTGTTTATGCCTATCAACCTCTGCAAGGTTGTTAGGGCCTATCAAACACTGGAGGGGGTTAAAGCCACCAGCAAGGATACTTTAGTCCTCAACATATTCCAGAACTATAATAGTAATAATAATAATAATAATAATATTTTATGAAAAGTCTTCCTAATCTTTTATGAATATCATACCAGATATTTTACTGTAAAATTCAACATGTGGATTCTTAAATCTTCAATTAATTATAATATTTGTATTTGCTCATCTGTCCATATCTTGCACCTCTGGTATCTGCACCTGGGGTTCTGCAACTTTAAATTACCTCCTACCCTGAATTACTCAAGATAGCTCAGTACTGTAATTAGAACAATAATAGACCCCAGTCCCAGACACCACTCTCTCTTACTGAAATTTTTGAATATGTTAAATATCCAGTCACCTCACACTTAAATTTATATTATCTATAAAACTCTAAACTTCAATACTGATCCTGATCTCAAATGCTTCCTAGAGGGCTGAACTAGAACCCATGGGCACCACATGAGACACAAATGTCTGTTCCATATTCCTAGAGTGAGACTCAACCAAAGAAGAAATGCTATGCAGATTAAAGATCCCAAATTATGGAGTGACCTCCCAAATGAGATTATGAGCTGCATTTCTTCCAACCATTTTAAAAAAGAAACTAAGACTAATGAAATTAACTTATAGCAACTGTCACTCACATTTCCTCATCCAAAGTAAGAAATTGTTGTTTTGCTGTTGTTAACTGTTAATACTAAAAATGTATTCCTATGGTTTTCCTCATTATCACCTAAATATTGTATATCATTTGCTAAATTTTTTGAACAAGTCATATATGTTAACTTGTTTAGTATTAGGTGTTTACCCCAATAAACATATCAATAATGAACTTAATTACTTGCGTTATGGCCAAATGATCTGCATACCGGTGGCTGTTTTAAGTATGCCACTTTGTCACAAATAAGCAGCCACTGTATAATGTTCTTATACTGTATATTTTTTAAATAAACTATTATTGTTGTTATTATTATTATTATTATTTATTATTATTATTATTATTATTATTATTATTCAATTAAATTATTTATGGGCATTTATACCAGTAACTTCACAAACAGTACTGATGCTAGAAGTGCATTACATTTAAAATAGTGTGTAGTATTTCTTTGTAAATAAAATTAATATTATTATTATCACTATAGATGAAATTTTCCGAATGGTCCCATGTGTCACCCCAACAGGAACACAATATTTTAACAATAATGAATATGTCTTGGAGATGTCAGACTTCCATTGAATTAACATATTATGCCTGCTGAGGCCATAATTGGGTTTCCATACTAAATAGAATAAGTTGGTTTGGTGTAGGCCTGAAGGCCTATCAACTTCTGGAGGGTTATTAAGATCACCACAATTGCTTACTGACTAACCAGCAACCCCATAAGAGGTTGTTCTGGAAACTGGAACATATTGGAGGGGTGACAGGTAAGCTACTAACATGGATGAAAAATTTCCTAACTGACAGAAAAATGAGGGCCGTAATCAGAGGCAAGGTATCGGATTGGAGGAATGTCACGAGTGGAGTACCACAGGGTTCGGTTCTTGCACCGGTAATGTTCATTGTTTACATAAACGATCTACCAGATGGAATACAGAATTATATGAACATGTTTGCTGATGATGCTAAGATAATAGGGAAGATAAGAAACTTAGATGATTGTCATGCCCTTCAAGAAGACCTGGACAAAATAAGTATATAGAGCGCCACTTGGCAAATGGAATTTAATGTGAATAAATGCCATGTTATCGAATGTGGAATTGGAGAAAACAGACCCCACACAACCTATAAATTATGTGAGAAATCTTTAAAGAAGTCTGACAAAGAAAAGGATCTAGGGGTGGTTCTAGATAGAAAACTGTCACCTGAGGACCACATTAAGAACATTGTGCGAGGAGCCTATGCTACACTTTCTAACTTCAGAATTGCTTTTAAATACATGGATGGAGAAACACTAAAGAAATTTTCACGACTTTTGTTAGACCAAAGCTGGAATATGCAGCGGTTGTATGGTGCCCATATCTTAAGAAGCACATCAACAAACTGGAAAAGGTGCAAAGACATGCTACTAAGTGGCTCCCAGAACTGAAGGACAAGAGCTGCGAGGAGAGGTTAGAGGCATTAAATATGCAAAAACTAGAAGATAGAAGAAAAAGAGGCGATATGATCACTATGTACAAAATAGTAACAGGAATCGATAGAATTGATAGGGAAGAATTCCTGAGACCCGGAACTTCAAGAACAAGAGGTCATAGATTTAAACTAACAAAACAAAGCTGCCAGAGAAATATAAGAAAATTCACTTTTGTAAACAGAGTGGTAGACGGTTGGAATAAGTTAGGTGAGAAGGTGGTGGAGGCCAAAAACCGTCAGTAATTTCAAAGCGTTATATGACAGAGTGCTGGGAAGACGGGACACCACGAGCGTAGCTCTCATCCTGTAACTACACTTAGATAATTACACTTAGGTAATTACTAGTGTGCTATAGCTTTATTAATTTCTGAGAATGAAGAGCTTAATTAAAACACATTAAACCTCCTAAATATTGTGTGGAATGTGTATAGTCTGTTGGATAACCATTGTTATTTATAACTATAACAGAATTTGTCAAAATAATAGTGGATCTTAAATGGTACTCAAACTTTGTTGAGTGTTATATGTTTCAGAAGCTTACACTGTGCCCAGCTTTGTCACATGGAGATGGTGTTGAGTGTTACATGTTTCAGAAGCTTACACTGTGCCTGCCCTTGTCACACGGAGGTGGTGTTGAGTGTTACATGTTTCAGAAGCTTACACTGTGCCCAGCCTTGTCACATGGAGATGGTGTTGAGTGTTACATGTTTCAGAAGCTTACACTGTGCCCAGCCTTGTCACATGGAGATGGTGTTGAGTGTTACATGTTTCAGAAGCTTACACTGTGCCCAGCCTTGTCACATGGAGGTGGTGTTGAGTGTTACATGTTTCAGAAGCTTACACTGTGCCCAGCCTTGTCACATGGAGATGGTGTTGAGTGTTACATGTTTCAGAAGCTTACACTGTGCCCAGCCTTGTCACATGGAGGTGGTGTTGAGTGTTACATGTTTCAGAAGCTTACACTGTGCCCAGCCTTGTCACATGGAGATAGTGTTGAGTGTTACATGTTTCAGAAGCTTACACTGTGCCCAGCCTTGTCACATGGAGGTGGTGTTGAGTGTTACATGTTTCAGAAGCTTACACTGTGCCTGCCCTTGTCACATGGAGGTGGTGTTGAGTGTTACATGTTTCAGAAGCTTACACTGTGCCCAGCCTTGTCACATGGAGGAGGTAACTTGCATGGTTCTTTTCTCTCATCCTAATATTGTAATGTTTGCACTCCCTATAGCTCCAATTTTAGAGAAAAATACAGTAGCACAATAAAACTTTGTTCAGAGATCAAAGTTAAGCCAAGACAATTCACATTAAACTATTCCAACACCTTATACTTTAACCATATAATATCCCAGGGAACAAATTTTTAATAGCCTGCTGATTCGTTTCACTACCGTCGATAATGATAGTTCCACCTCAGAACAACCAGTAACAAAATTACGCTTCATATTTTAGTACAAATAAAAGAAAAATATAAAATTGTAATGTTAAGAATTCCTTATGAAAATTCTATTTTCTTTTACACTGTTATTTAATGTTTATAGAGTTTCCAAGAAATAAATTTTGATGTAGTAGTGATCTTTTTTTCAACCCTACTTCCTTTTAGTGGCAGAACTGCCAGAATCAGCGGCTGAAGGTAAGTATGGTGTTTGCCTTTCTGTGGTTGTTTCTTGTAGTTTTAGTAAAGTAAATTTTATTCAGGAAAGTACATACATACAGTAGTTGTTTTACAAACATAATGTTGGATTTATAGATAGAGCTAGTACATACAATACCTAAAGCCACTGGTACACATAGCATTTCAGGCAAACGAAAGGGGTTTTCTATCTCATTTTCTTACCCGTTTGATATAATTACTGCATTGGTTCATTGTGCTATGTTGTTCTATTGTTTCTAGAGGTATTATTTAAATACTGTACAGTATTACATTTTAATATTCACTTTTGATTCTTTTTAGGTGTCCAGTAAACAATAAAAACTTTTTGAGCCTCTATATTATACAGGTACAGTACTAACACAATATTAATTACAGTGGAACCTCGTCTTACGAATTGCAAAGATAAGAATTCGTAATTATTCAAATTCTCCGAATTTGAAGTAAGAATTGTGAATACTTATGAATTTTTCAAGATGCGACCCCAATTTCGTCGGAAAGTTTGACTCGACTTACGACCTTTGCCCTGATTTGCGACTTTGTTGATACACGTATGGGTCGACAGAGCGCGTGGTTCCTGGTGACACGGGCAACCCCACTTCAGTTTACCAGATCCCCCGCTTAGTGACGGTTGCGCTTTAATTCTTTGTAAAGAATTTCACTATTTTTGTGCTTTTTTGTTTTTTGAACATAAAAGTAATTATTATACAGTACAGTACTTACCAGAATATGTCACACAATAACTTTTATGCAATCTTAATATAACTATTTCATTGTTACCTGGACGTATGCAACTAAAATTCTCAAGTAAGTGGAAGCAGCTGGTTCACAAACACTCGACACATTACTATCAGTGACTGGCAGCCAGGGGATGGGAGGAAGGGTTTTGGGGAAAGACTGGATGTGAAATTGATGGAAATAAAGCAGGTGATTTGAGGCAATTTGTTCAAAATCAAATTTACATTTTGAAGTCGAGACTGGTTTTAATATTTCTAAGGAGCCAGAATGATATTCATATACAGTATTTGAAACTTGTTGAAAAATTTAGTATCTCTGTTTATTTTTAGTTTGACATATTGGTGAGAATATCACTATCAGAATCCACCAGTCATTGAGAGTTACACAATAAATGAGAATTGCAGGAAAAAACCCAACTTAGTCCTAGGAATAGTCAAATGAACCTTTGACGTCAAAGAAAAGGTGGTTATTCAACGGTATAAATCTCTGGTAGCCCAGATTTATTTATCTATACAGGTATATTTTATTTTATTTTATACACATGGTACAATGGGTTGTGAAAATACATGCATTGGTGATTGTGGTAGATTCTCACAAAGCCACCAACAAGCATAGCATTTTGGACAAGTCGCTAAGTTAACCAAAACTGTAATGATAGGTAACAAAATTTGAATTCACATAACAACCTCAGCATAAATTGATAAAATAAATCACACTGATGAAGTTGCATTTCTATATTGTAATACAGTACTGTATTCTGAGTTTATGGGTAGCACAAGATACTGTAAGAAAACATCACAAGATGGGACACTATGAAGATGAATTAGGTTCTTCATTGTTTTATTTTTGAATGAAGTATAGGGTGAAATTTTTGTTAATACGTACATTAGAGAGCGAGTTCCATATATTGGATCCTTTTATTTGCATGGAGTGTTTGCATAGGTTTAATCTAACTACGAATAACAAAGAGACATCTGGTGTGGTGCTTATGGGTTCTATAACATCTATCAAGGAAGAGTTTCAGATTAGGATTTGCATTTAGGAACAAGGTTTTGTATATGTAAACAGCATAAGAGATGTGTGTATGTTTAGCAAGTTTAAGGATTTAAACAGTGGGGCTGTGTGTTGTCTGAAGACTGAGATTGTTATAGTACCAATAGCTGATTTTTGCTTGTTGATGATGCAAAAATCATCATTACTTACAAATCATCATTACTACAGTCTTAAGGTAGTGTGCAGTGGATGAACCTCACGCATCCATATTAGCATTAGGATCTTATAAGTTAGCTAGGGTTAGATTTTCAAGTAGTATAGCATGAGAAGAGCAGAGTGGGGAATATAATGTCTGATTTTTTATAGCATACCAACAGTTTTAGAGGCTTCTTTGGCTATGTACTGTGAGTATTGAAATTAAGTCTCTTGTCTATGCATGACAAGAGACTTATGCAGGCAAGGAATTATTATAGGCCAAGAAAATTTCTTGACCTATACATATACATGATATATAGGCCAAGAAACTGAACTGTAACGACGAATTCGAATGAAAAGCACATAAGGCTGTGTGTACAGGGAATAGACCAGTCCACCCGCATTCGATTTGTGCAAGGTTACGAAACTTGTAAGCCGTACCCTAGAGTACGAACTCACAAAACCGGTCCTTACTTTCTTATTCACAGTATCAGTTCTGTACATTACTTTAAACCCAGGGTTTGTAGAACCCATATGCGATTATAAATACTTCAAACACAGGAATGACCACGTGGGACGATACAATATTTTTGCATGGATTGGATTTGAGAAACAACCAAAGTGTGAGCATTACATTTATTTAAACACAGGAAAAGGGATTATACACTAACAAGTAAAACTCTCACTCACCAGATTTACGATTACAGTTCCCGTCACTTGGATATAAATGGAGGTCAATAACCTCACATAATGAGGTGGGTACCTCATGAGCACATACACCACACAATCCGTGTGTGTGGAGTCTCAACAGTCTCTCCTACATGGAGTCCAGGGACGCTTCTCTCACGAAAATGCGTGGGAATAACTTTTACACACACAGTCATACTCATTTACTCTTACATACTCTCAAACATAAATGAAACATAGAAATTAACACATAAAACAAACTGGTATTTTAGCTAAGAGAAGCATTTACATTAACAACCACAAAAGCTAAACTCTATATACCAGTCATTACAGTTGTTTTGAAAACTAGGGCCAATAACAAATAATTTCTCAAATACTGTAGCAGATATCCATCATATTACAGTATATTTTTTGTTTTAGTTAGTTAAGAAATATAATTAGGATAATAAAGAGCTATTAAAACACATTTTAGAAATTTCATCTTTATCTGAAACTTTCAGTCATGGGTCACTGAACTATGATGACACAGACGAAGGAAAACCAAGTGAGGTTTACAACACAGTACAGTATTCCTTTATCTGTCCACACTCATGTTGTTTCATTACAGAAAATGTATATAAGAAGATTTCAACACATGTACCTACCTGTTCACACTTCAGCATTTAAATTAATTTACAAAGATACGTGTGCCACAAATCAGTGAACAAAAATCCTGGAAACTCAGTCATTCACTTGTGTGAACAACTCTGGCTGGTGTTTGGTTAATATGGTTCACTTGTTGTGCGGTCCACTTGTGTGATCCAACTTGTCATATGAAGGAATTATTAATTGTAACCTGTGATAGAATGGGAAAGTTTTCCACCACCTTGTGAACTCTGTCCCAACATTGTAAGCCAATCGCACATCCCCCGCTTCCGTGAACCAGAGGTACCCCTCTGTTTACGAATTTAATCCGTTACCAGAGAAGGTTTGTAACTTGTAAATTCGTAAACCAAAGTGAATAATTCCATAAGAAATAATGTACATCGAATTTATCCATTCCACACTTCCCAAAATATTAACTTCAAAGTCAATTTTATACCTAATTCACCCAAATCTTTAGTACTAAAGTATGTACAAGTTATTGCTTACCTTTATTGATGACTCTTGTAGGGATATGGAAGATGGGGGAGGGGGGAGAAGGAGAGGTGTTAGTGTTAGGAAGGGGAGTCCCCTTCCATTATAACATCAGGCAGTGATGATTTCTCTGGGGTACTCTCTCCTATGTTTTGCAGGAGTACCACTAGGACCTGGTTGTGGCTCACTGCTTGCTAGTCTTACTAAGAATCTGTCTAAAGACACTTGTTTTTCCCTACATTTTAACACTTGTCTGTAGTGAGGCATCACATTGTCCTTTAAAATGTCAATGCAACAGCCGGCTATAGCTTTATCTGGGCGAGTTTTTTTCAACAAAACTTTGCAGTTCTTCCCATACTTCACACATTTTCTTAATGAGGAAGGGACATCCTCTACTGCCTCTACTCACAACTATTTTCTTAGGTTGAACCTTACCACTAACTTTCTTGGGACCCATGGCGAGATATATAATTACTTTTATGTTCAAATACCCAAAAATCCAAAAAACACTAAAATTCTTTACAAAGAATTCAGATGCGATTGTCACTAGGTGAGAGGCACTGATAAACTGAGGCATGGTCGCTGTGCCACCACGCGCTAGGTTGCCCATATGCATATCAACAAACTTCTTTACCCGAGGCAAAGTTCATAACCCAATTCAGATTTTGCGAAGAAACTGGGCCTGTAACCCAAAAAGTTTGTAAAGAGGGGCATTCGTAAGCTGAGGTGTCACTGTACGTCGAAACGGGTGAGTAAATCTGGCCTGGAAAGTGAGCGACTTAGCCGGAGATTTGCCGAATCGGGGTACGTCGAATCGAGGTTGTACTGTATATATATATATATAGTGGAACCTTGACTTAAAAGTGCCCATACCTGTACAGTACTTACAAATTTGTTGAGTTACGACCTCAATTTCGTCGGAAAATTCAGTTCGACTTATGACTGTTGATTCACGTATGGGTCGATGGAGTGCGGGATTCCTGGTGACACAGGCGATCCCGCTTCAGTTTACCAAATTGCCCACTTAGTGATGTTCGCACTTGGATTCTCCGTAAAGAATTTCATTGTTTTTCAGCTTTTTTGCTTTCTAAGCATGAAAGTAATTATTATATACCATGCCATTTGTTCCTCAACACTTAAGAAGTGGTGTGCAGTATGGGAAGAAATTCAAAGTTGTGTTGAAATGACTTGCCCAAATCAAGCTTCAGTAGGCCATTGCCTTAACCTTTTCAATGACTGATGCCTCACTACAGACAAATGTTAAAATGTAGGGAAAAACAAGTTTCTATGGAAAGGTTCTTAATGAGAAAAACAAGCAGTGAGCCACAACCAAGTCCTAGTGGTATGTAGGCAAAACGTAGGAGAGAGAGAGTACCCCAGAGAAGTCATCACTGCCTGATTTTATAATGGAAGGGGACTCCCCTTCCAAATAGTAACACCTTCTCCTCACCGTCTTCCATATGCCAAGAAGAGTCATCAATAAAGGTAGGCTATAACTTGTAGATACTTTAATACAAAATGTGTGTGCATTATGTATGAAATGTATTTTGAAGTTAATTTTTTGGGAGTGTAGAACAGATTAATTCAATTTACATTATTTCTTATGGGAAGATTTATTTTGAGTTACGACCCATCTCTGGGAACGGATTAAATTTGTAAATGGAGGAGCCACTATATATACAAGTGTATATGTATATATTTATATTTTGTTTATTTTAGTGTGCAGAATCACTGAAACATTACAAAAATGACCAAACAGTTTTGTCCATTGGCACCTCATGCTGATGAAAAAAATTCCTACTGTGTGTACAATATATTTTATAAAATACTATATTGTTACACATTATAAGTACAAAAAATGTGAAAGACAAGTTGACCTTATATTCTAGCTGCAAAAAATGCAACTCGGATTTTTTAAATAAAGTTATAATACAAAATATATAATTTTTTGATTAATGTATATTGTTAGATTATGGTTACTATAAGTATCTAACATAATAGGCACATAATATCACAATTTAAAAATTACCAAAATCTTGTGTAAATATGACATTGTATTGAAATTCCATTTACTGTATTCATTTGCTCTCATAAGCATATACCGGAATATAAGATTGTGTTGATTTTTTCATTATTTATTAACCAGAGGCAATAACAAATAATAATTTTCACTCTCTATCTTGATTAGGCTCAAGTTAAGGATACTCCATTAATGTATATTGTTTCAAATGTAATTTATATCAATGAAATTATTATTATTATGAACCAGTTGGTGACTATATGCGCATAAAATCAGTACATGAACATTAAGAAGCACATGGCTGCATTAACCCTGGTAACCTGCTGACTAGCCAAAAACTTCAGTGGTAGACCAAAAAACTTACTGCCTATAACACAAGACCAGGAACAGAGGTATGGGCAAATTTAAGTACAGTACTGCAGAATTTCAAATAATCAAACGATTGGTGTCTGGGAAAATCCACTAATATAATCAACTATTTACGTCAACATAATGCCATAAAAAAAATTGGTAATATGAATCTCTGGTCCCCTTAGCTTGGATACATCAAATGTTTTGCTAAGATCCCATAAGAGAAATGTGGTTGCAGGCAAGCATGGACCAATGAACCATGGATGGTCCAGTAATTCAAACGCATGTAGAATGGTGATTTTTAGGTTTTCACATTGAAAATTCAATGAAAGAGTTGACAAGAAAGGCTAAGCTAATAAGAGGTTAAGGTTGTTATCGGGCAAAAGTACTAAACCAGTATGACTATATAGCACATGGACTAGGTGTGTGAAGAGGAGCAGCTGGAATATAAGGATGCATTAAAGAATGGTGACCAACCACTTAAACCATCAACGATCAAACGTTGACCCTGCTAAAGCGAGGCCATTGCTGTTCTGGCCAGTCCAAGTGGTTGGGAAAGCTATGGTAAGCAGGAGGAGCTATACATTGCAGAGAAGGCCAAAGTGATTGACTTAAGAAGCAAGGAGGACACAGGAGACCAGTGTTGCCCTGGAAGATAAGACTGCAGCATCAGTGCTTGACAACTGTATTGAAGATTAAGATAAATACAGTATCTGGAACTACCATTCTCATGTGAGAAAGAAAATAAATAAGGCAGCCTAAAATTTGGCAATTTTAGCAGATAGGGTATGCAATAATATTAGGTTATAAGTTAACATTATGCTATCAGTGCAGGGCCTTAGCATGCTCTGCTTATTCCAAGTTTGAAGTCAGTCTCCTTGAGGTTTGATTTTCAGAGATTCTTTGGCAATGTATACATATCCTATAAACATATACAGTATTCACACTCAGCTGTCTAAATACATTATGAGCTCACATCTAGTGAATGCTATTGGTACAAGTTTTCAGTTACAGTATATTAATAAATGCAAAACAGGTTTACAACATCTACATATTTAGGTTACAATGCAGTAAATTTAGTAAACATCTATATATCCAGTATGTCGAGTCCATCAGCCTGTGGTAATAATCTTAAATATTTATTTTCAATACAACATTGTATGTTATTTTATTTACCATTACTGTATACTATTTGTAGGTGTTATTTAATCCTTTCATTGCTCCAGTCATTATCTGCAATTTCTTCCTGTACACCAATCACCATCGAGATTTCATCCTGTGCTTGGATCACTATATATGATTTCATCCTGTGCTCCTCCAATTGTTGTCTTTGACTTCCTCCTTTGCTCTAATCACTATTTGCAATTTCCTCGAGTTCTCCAATCACTATCTTTGATTTCCTCCTGTGTTCCAATCATCTGTGATTTCTTTTTTGTGCTCCAATTACTATCTGTGATTTCCGCCTGTGTTCCAATTGCTATGTGATTTTCTACTGTGCCCCAATTACTTTCTGTTATTTCCTCCTGTGCTCCCATCGATCTACGCAATTTTTGTTAATTATTATTAGTGATGCGCACCTTGATGTCATACTTATAAATAGCTGCACAGCTTAGAGATTAACACAATTCCTGTCAAGTTACATTATATCAATATGTAATTACCTAAGTGTTCAAAATTTAGTTACTATAAAATATTTATATCCCTAGTAAGTCAAGATCACTACATGGAGTGGGATAGCTGATATCTTGGTCACTATATAAGAGGAGCCATATTGCATATTAAACAAACTTGTCTTAGCTGTTTGTTTCGTGTTGGGCTCTCAACCTCGGGAATGTTATTAAGGCCACCACAATAACTTACCCACCAACCACTAAAAATATTTGAGTCGTGAACATAGTCCAGGACTCAAGTGACTATGTATATATATTCCTGTCTTGGCTGTTCATTATATTAAAAAAAGGACAAAGTTTATATTAGTTATTGATAAAAAACATTATAAAATTTTAATTTTATAACAAACAGTATTTTCTTACATAAATAAACACTGATTATACAGTATTATTATAAAAACTAATATTTTAAAATCTGCAAGTCACAGTTTTCTTTTAATAGAAAGTTTGTTCAAAGATACTCCATTGTAGTCTCTATCCCCTAAATTGAAAATGCTCAAGAATTTAATATTGCTGTTCACCCTTACTTCTATCTGATTTTTGATAAGAACTTTTTCCTTAGGGCTTATCAGGGAGAAAGAAAATTAAAAAAAATTTAGGCTAGAATTATTCCTAATCCAACTCATTCCTGAGTGTTCTCTTGAATTGCAGAGAACCAATTTTAAACTGGAAATTTAGCAGGCATTTTAATAAATATTTGTTCTAAGAGAATAATAATTACTAATAAGTCACAATAATGTGGCTGACAATTAATCCAACCCACACAATTAAAAAAAAAAAATTAGTGATGCTTCAGTGTGTTTAGGTCCCTTATCAAATAGAGACTCAATAAAGGTTCAGAATGAACCAAAATGTTGTCACTTACAATTCTTTCATGTGTGTGGTTTGGGTTAAATATTTGTCTATATTATATCACCTAATAAATATTGAATTCATTATTGCCCATGAATAATGAAATTATTGTTAAATTCTAATTCACGAGATCATACGTAAGGCTTATGATATGTTATTTCTTGTACACAGCCATTGTTTGTTGTTTTAATCATAACTTTTTTTTGTTTTCTTTAGGTTTCTGGTTTTTAAGTTGCCACCAGCCTGCTCAACACATGGAACATTGCAGTACTTCAATGAGAAATATAGTATATCAAATTTACATTATAATGTAAATTGCTTCAAATATATACTTGGCTGGTCAATCCTTTATATTGTATCAATTATTTTTTGTCATGCTTATTATCTCCTTTTAATTTATAATCACATCTCTTAAGTACTTCCTCCTTAACCTTTGCTCTTGCTATAATGTTTCAGCAACTCTCCAAGTTTTTGTTTCTCTATCACCTGAATGTCTTCTTTTTGATGTTCCTGGAGTGTCCGCAGACTTAGTGGCATATAGCAGGCACTTGGTAACTTCAGTACCACCTACTTCCTTCCTCTTTCTCTCCATATCTTCCTTTTCCTCCATACTACTCCTCCTCCTCCTACTACCCCTACCCATCCTCTCGTCATTACTAGAATAAGTTGTGTCAATGGTGCTGGTCAGAAGGACTTAACAGAGGCTCATTTGTCTGTTGCTCAGCTGCCGACCACTAGCAACAATCTTTGCAGCTGGAATGTCACCTCATCTGAAATATATAATAATAAACACATTAATAAAGAAGCAGATATATTAACAAATCTTACCAATATATGAAGTGTGATGACAATTGCACCACCCTTCCTCTCTTGTTTCAGGATAATGGGGAGGGGCTCCAGCTTTTCACCTGACATCGGCTTAAGTGGGCAGCGCTCTGCCACAATTCTTTCGCTTTTTCAACATTCCACAGTTCTTTATGCACGTTCCAACTGTAAATTTCCCACCTTTCTCAGTGGTACATTTTCTCCTACACAGTTATCCCAGCCCCTCCTCCAAATAGACAGTACATTTTAATACTAACATTATGTTGATATTATGTTAATATTCCAATATTATGTTTGTAACTCATCTTCAATGTTCGTACCTTTACCTGAATAAAAAATCTAATCTAATCTAATCTAATCTAAATGTAATAAGTACAGTCCTGACTAGCGGCATAGTACATAAATACACTTAATGGCCAGCAGTCGCGCCAAAATATTGTGAATATTAGAGTTTACCTGAAAAGCTGTATAGAAAATCACGACCTAACCTAACCTTGGGAGTGTAGGAAGACAAGCATGTAAATAGCATTTATTTCTTCTTAATTACAATTAGTACTTAACCTATACCTATATTGATTGATATTACAAATTTTATAAAACTGATAGAACTAAACTAAAGTCTTTCAATAAATTATAAAGTAACTCAGGATATTTTCCCGAGTATAAAATCTCTATTTTCAATAAAACTGAAAAGGAAATTTTTTATATTAAAAACTTGTGTATATAGAATTGAACACAAAAACTTCAACCTAAAATTTTGAGTGTATTAACAGAAAATGAGGAGAATATATGGGGAGGTAAATGTAAGGGCACAATTAAGTGTATTTATGTACTCTGCAGGCTATCAGGAATGTACTTATTACATTTAGTATTAAAACGTACTGTCTATTCGGAGGAAGGGTTGCACTCTTGTCAAGGAGAAGGTTCTTGTGGGACCCCCCATCACACACACCTTTTGTTGGGGGGGGGGGTAGAGACCCCTTCTGGTTCCCCTAAAGCTATCAACTCTGATAGAGTGCCATAATACTTAGGTGCCATCAGTTGCAGAATTTTATTGGCCTACTGGGGATTACGAATCAGAACCATGGGGCCCCTTTCAAAGAGGCGCAGGGAGCAGTGGACACATATGGTAAAATCACCTATCAGTATTAACTTATTCTTATCTTCCACCAACAGGAAAGCACCCAGAAAGTTAGTGAAGCAAAACAGACCACTGCTGGTTATAAGTGAGACCAGCAGCCTCAAGAACCACCAAAAGAACCCTCCCAACACTGTAAACACATGATAAAAAATTTGTGAAACTAGTGCGAGCTCATTTGCCCCACCTTTCCTTATTTGAAGGAAGGAATGAGGCAGCCCAGTGTCAGCAGGCTGCACCATCAGTTCTATTTTTATGGTAGCGAGAGTGAGGTGGCCCTCTGTCACTCTCACTCTGGTATCAGTTTTTTCAGCTAAGTGGTGTTTTGCATTCATGACTATTTCTGTGCACTTTGGTGCAGTATGAGCCAGGAGTTAGGAGCACTTAGAGCTGCATGTGCTCAGGGCTCTGTTCCCTGTGTACTCCTTTAGTGCTGCCCTGCAGTGTTTGAGGATCAGTTCCTTTGGAGGTCCTCCTCACTTGTGGTGGCCTTTGCTGTGGGCGAGTCAATGGACTTTAATCTTCTGTCTTTTCTTAGGCTGGGTGCGATTTTGGCTGGTTGGGTGCACTGTGGTTCACGAGTTGCATTCACCATACCGAGGTCAGCCTTCACAGTGGCACAAGCCTAGCCATGTTGGCTTACCTATCTCTGTACAGTATTTTGTTACAATAAAAGAGAGCCTATATGGTTCTATGGGTCTGGCATAGCATCCCGGTGCCTGGGCTTCCTGTAGGGTCACATTCCCTGCAGGTCCTAGAAATCTCCCCTGCAGGTTCAGTGGTCCTAGTGGTATATCCACCGAACCTACTTTTGCTTCATGAGAATTTGAGGGGTTGCTTGTTATCTGTATATGAATATACAGTACAGTATATTATAAATGAGTATATAGGGAGTGAGTGAGCCCTGCCATTTTCAGCATATATATTGTTTGTTTATTTATTTACTTGGGCTATACATGCCAAGACAATACTGTATTGCAATTCAAAATCCAGCTGGAAAAAATCATCAGAAAAAAGGGGGGATGGGACATTTGACAAGCCATTGACTTGTCCCCACCAACGACACTAGAGAAATGGTAGCCTTTGGGTAAATTCAGGTAAATTCTTACAATGCCATCGCAGTAACACAGATAATGTATCAGGCAGATCCTGAATCTAATACAGGATTTGCAATAAATTTTTAATTAGAAGGTGAAACAGTATATTTTTTTATACAAAATAAATGCCCCAGTATACTGTAATGACAATTTGAATTCACATTGTTACTATACTACTATAAAGTGGTATAAAATAAATTATATTGATATAGTTGTAATTTGTAGATAATAAAATACTGAGCGAGTTAGTAGGGTGAGGTGGGATACTATGGTGATGAAATTAGTTACTTCATTGTTCTACTTTTGAATAAAGTGGTGTGTGGCTCTTACCATGGAAGGTGTTGAACCAGTCAGGCTTGGATTTCCACACTGCTGCCACATAGACAGGGATGCCAGACAGGGTTATTAGAATGCCAATGCCTGCAGAATTTGGAAACCATTATTAAAAATGCAAAAAATTAATCAGGACCAAACAATTTCTTAGTTTAGGCAAGATTGAACATGAACATGATCCATCCTATTACTAGCATAGTATGATGGAGACTTACATATAAATATTATATACAAAAACATATAAAATAATTATATACAAAATATAAAAATGCAAAGCGCTGGTGTCACGTAAATCCCAAGCATAGCAGTGTAACTGCCTCTTCCACTCACCTTCCATGTCATCACACTGGAAGTCTACCTTTATGACAGCCAAGAACAGTCCTACGATGGACTCTCCACCTGTCATGCTCCACCACCCCATACCACCCAGGGCCTGGTACAGCTCGCTAGGCAGGCAGAGTGCCTCTGCAAACTAGCAGTTAGCCATTTCTACCAAGCAGTTTGCCACCTCTAACTAGCAGTTATACAGCCTCTACCCAGTTGTGGTGCAGCTGCTAACTAGCAGTTACCCTCAACCGCTTGTTACTGCTCACGTTGACACAAGATGTAATGTCATCACCAACAGGGGTATAAATAGAGTCCTGCAACCCATGGAAGCTAATCTCTCTCTGGTACTTCTTGGGGCTCATTCACTGCTTCTTTCACCCGCCGTCTGCTACCAGCCTTCGTCGTGTGTCGGATGCTGTGGTGGTATGGTGGATGTCTTCAGCTCACCAGTATAATATTGTATTGTATCCATATTAAGGATTTCATTTGCGTGTTTTGTTTGTTCTGTTATAATAGCCAAGTATTTGCAGGAACTGTTTTCTGTTAGGTTAATTATTATTATAGTAAAGTTTATTATTTGTTCATCTGTTTCTTGTTTCATCCTGCCACTTACACACTGCAAGGCCCAAAGTAGCATTTTTATTTTCTTTATGTGAGTGAGAGCCACACTACACCAGCCCAGTCTTGCTGCACTACTGCATCACATCACACTGGAAAAATCCAGCATTGAATATAACGAAACCCCACTTTCTTGCAGGCTCGGTGGCTCCTTGTTGCTATCTCTGAGATTGCTCCATACTACAAAGTCACATCAGTCGCAGGAGTTTTGTTTGGCCTACTGGGTACCAGAGCCAGAACCTGGTCCCCACAACCCCTCACAGAGGTGCAGAGACTCTGCCATTTCACCAGAAAAGCATCCAGAAAGTCAGCGAAACTTCATAGATTACTGCTTGGTTTACAAGAACTGAAGCCTTTAAACTCCCAAACAACTCCCTAAATGATTCAAACAAAACAAAATAATTTACTCAAAATTAGTTTGAACCCATTAGTTCCAATTGCCACCACCAAGCTGCCCAGAGAGTGGTCCTCCACCAACTTTCCGTTCCATTCTGGAGCAGATAAAAAACCACCCTAATGAACTGACAAACCTGAGAGAAAGACTCAGAGCAACCACGGCTCTACCAGAAAGAGGCATTTTATTACATTCAATGTTGACTTTCTGGGATGCCCCTTGGTGACTCCCAGTAGCTAAATACCCACAGAGAAAGATGAGGGTTTTTTTCCATCTTTCTTTGTGGTTATTTAGATACAAGGTACTAATTTGAAGGAGGGACCATTGGCCAGGCAAACACAACCGAAGGCAACATGGGATCAACAAGTACCAGGACACTGATTAAATATCTGGCAGCCATAACCCTGTTTTACCATCAAAACTCGAGCTCGAATATTCACCCAAGACAAATTTTAAAAGACCTGTATGAAAACACCATATTTGTTAACATTATGAGATTGGGGTTAGAATGGTGGCTAGCTATTGGTAATACTGTGGAAAACCAGAGATATATGAGCCTTAGTACACAGAGTGACAGGATCAACCCACAAAGTGTGCACCAAAGAAGAACTGATGTAGGAACAAACTGCTGCTATTCAAAGATTTTGGTAGGAGTGCTGAATGCTGCCTGTGACTGGAGTTTTATTTGCTGACTTATGTTGAGCAATTAAGGGTTGAAGGTAATTTAGGGTTCTAGATCCCGAGGCAAAGATACCATAACTGAGATATGGATTGATAAGCAAATAATACAAGATTGCCAAGGCAGGCCAGGTACATAGTATCTGATTTTAGAGAAAAAGCCTTCTGTTTAGAACTTTTTTATGTTTTGTAGTTGGCAATGGAAATTCAGCTTGCTATGTGAACACCAAGGAATTCCTCGTCTACTCTGCGGTTAATTTGGGTATTGTTAATTCTAAGATTAATTTGAATGGTAAAATATTTTATCACTGTTAAGGACAAGCTGTTAGCAGTCACAAATGGTCTTTTTTTTTTTTTTTAGTTCAGTATCAATTGTGTCATTTAGAATAAGTGGGTTAGTATGAGAGAAAAGAAAAGTTGTATTATCGGGAACAGAACTGGCTTCAATTGTTGAGTGGCAATTAGAAGGTCACTGATTTAAATGAGAAATTGGAGTAGTCAGTTTTCCAATTACTGTATGTTCTTAATGACAAATGAGGGCAACTGTATCTGTTTACACCATATTTGGTAAGTATAAAATACTCATACACATTGTAAATAGGCACCATACCTGTGCTAATAGGTTCAGTAATCATAGGCACGACGACAAGGTAGATGCAACCAGCTAAGAAGACGAGAGGCAAAACGGTGTGGACACGTATAGGACGATGCAGATTAGGTCTGGTACGTCGCAGCCAAAGTAGAGCTGCCACGGCTGCTCCAATACTCAGCCACAGCACAAATGACAAGCAGTTGATGAGAGAGATGATGTCGGCACCCAGCATTGCCAGAGACAACACACACTGAAATAATATGTAGATTTATCACAAAGCAGGAATGTGTTTATGCCCAAAAGGCTGTACCTAACTAGATAGATGGTGGTCCTCAAGTAAACTCAGGGAAACTCACGTAAACTTTATTCACTATGTAAACTTTACTCAATGTATAATCACCGTATGTGCCTTTCATCACTATCACTTAAAAGCTGTATATTATTTGTTAAATTTCTTTAACAATTCATATGTGATAGCTTCTCATTTAGTATTAAGTATTTTCTCAGTCTAACCTATAAAATAATTTAACCAAATTATTTTAAGTTATGCCGAAAATGCTTTACAAATTAGTGGCTATTATATTTATACAGGACATTCTCTGAAACAACTAAAATAATAATTATTATTATACTGGATATATTTGTAATTGTTTATTTTAAAGTTGATA
Organism: Procambarus clarkii; assembly: GCF_040958095.1. Lineage (NCBI taxonomy): Eukaryota > Metazoa > Arthropoda > Malacostraca > Decapoda > Cambaridae > Procambarus > Procambarus clarkii. The sequence continues at coordinate 12,259,391 of NC_091186.1, forward strand.
TAAATGAAGGAGAGAAGAGTCCTGAGTCAAAGTACAGTAATAAAACAACACATTTTAAGTTTGTCAGTATATAACAATTTGTTATTCATTCCTAATCATCAGCTTTAACATCAATGCCAAAGATGAAATACAGTACTGTATATTAAAAAATTACACCTGTCCACGACTCTCACAGATCATTACAAATTCTTCGATCAAGACAGAGGTTTATATTAAAATAAATTTACTTTATTATTCATATGGAAAAGTTTATATTTCTGACCAATTCCCGCCTAAAAGCTAAGTCAAAATAGTTACATTACACATAAAACATATTAGTGACAATATATATTACTTTCACAACTTTTTTTTTTTAATATTGAATTTACTCCATCAAATCTATATCATTTTTTTATTTATTCATATATACAGTACAAGAGTTCTTACATTCTTGTACAGCCACTAGCACGCATAGCATTTCGGGCAATACTTTTTGGGCAATATACTGTATATAATTTAACCAAGTTATTCTAAGCTATGCCCGAAGCAGACTTTATTAAATATACTCTACACTATACCTGTGAATACTCCACATTATCATGTTTCAAATGTATGTTATATAAATACAAATTATTATTATTTAGGATGAAAATTCCACACTTGTGTATATGTGAAATTTATGTAAGGAATTTACACCAAAATGTAATGCACTCTCACATTACACTCTGTAATGCACAAAATGAAGCACTCTCCTGAGTGCTTTATCAGGGTCTGAGTGTGTGATTAGAAGGAGACTTACATCTCAACGTCTAATTAAATGTTGATTAGTGCAAAAGACTTGGTGTAAATTCCTTACATAAATTTCACATAGTGTATACACAAGTGTGGGTTTTTATACTATGTTATTAAGTCTGTGAGAAGACATTGCCATTACTAACTATTATTATTACTATTAAATAAGATGGAGGAGAGACTGACCGTGACAAGGAGGGCTGGAACAGGTGTGCAGGAGTGAACATGGATGTAGGAGAGCACTGGAGGCAGGTGGCCCTCCCGCGCACCTGCCAGGAACAGTCGTCCAGAGGTAAAGAGGATGCCATTCAAGCTCCCAAAAGTGGACAGTGCCACAAAGACTGGCATTGTGTATTTCAGTGGTCCAAGTACTTCACTTCCAAAGGCCTGTGTGAAAGTTATAACAGTTAAATTAACTGGTTGTAGAATATAATATATTTGCTAATAACTCATTGTAAGCATGATTCATTTTATAGCTAATATGGGTCTAGCTTTGACAACTTGTCTACCTAAGGAAACTCTGAAGAAAGTTGCAGTAATGACAAGAAAGCCTCCAGGCAGGTTTATCTAAACTATAAAGGAGTACCCATAGAAGAGAAATAAAACATTTCTTCATACCCCTTAAGGACGCTAACATGCACTACATCTGTCATGTGTACCACTACCTAATCGTTCACATGAGAGATGCAGAATTGTGGATTACAAGAAGCAGATTGGGTAGTAGATTACCTGAATGAGGTGAGCCACAATACCTAGTCTGACAGCACCTGAGAGGTGGGTCACACTGCCTAGTCTGACAACACCTGAGAGGCGAGTCACACAGTCCGAGCTGACTCAATACCTAAGAAAGGCGAGTCAAACTGCCCAAGTTTCTCTCAACACCTAAGAGAGAAGTGAGTCACACAGCCCAGGCTGACTCAACACCTCAGAAGTGAGTCACACAGCCCAGGCTGACTCAACACCTCAGAAGTGAGTCACACAGCCCAGGCTGACTCAACACCTCAGAAGTGAGTCACACAGCCCAGGCTGACTCAACACCTCAGAAGTGAGTCACACAGCCCAGGCTGACTCAACACCTCAGAAGTGAGTCACACAGCCCAGGCTGACTCAACACCTGAGAGGTGAGTCACACTTCAAAAAAATTATGATAAAGTAAGAGATCCAGGGGTGGTTCTAAATAGAAACCTGTCACCTGGGGACCACTAAAGAACACTGTGTGAGGAGCCTATGCTAAGCTTTCCAATTTCTGAATTGCTTTTAAGTACAGTACATGGATGGTGAAATACTAAAGAAATTGTTCATGACTTGTGAGACCAAAGTTGGAATATGCAAGCAGTTGTATGGTGCCCATATCTTAAGTAGCACATCAACATCCTGGAAAAGGTGTAAAGACATGCGACTAAATGGCATCTGGAACTGAAGGACAAGAGTTATGAAGAGAGGTTAGTGGCACTGAATATGCTTAAACCAGAAGACAAGAAAAATAGGCAATATGATCACTACGTACAAAATGGTAACGGGAATCGACAAAATTGATAAGGAATTCTTAGACCTGGAACTTCAAGAACAAGAGGTCATAGATTTAAATTAACTAAACAAAGCTACCGAAGAAATATAAGAACATTCACTTTTGCAAACAGAATGGTAGATGGTTGGAACAAGTTAGGTGAGAAGGTGGTGGAGGCCAAAACTGTCAGTAGTTTCAAAGCGTTATACAACAAAGAGTACTGGGAAGACAGGACACCACAAGTGTAGCTCTCATCCTGTAACTACACTTAGGTAATTACATAGCCCAGGCTGACTTAGCCCCTATCAGGCGAGCACCTGAGAGAGACGAGTCAACCTGCCCAGGTTGACTCAATTCCCAATTGGGAATGAGGTATAAGTACTTACAACAGCAACAGCATTGGATGAGAGGATGTGTGAGGGAGGAAGCACTGCCAGGTAGGCCACGTTCACCAGCACATACACTGTCGTCACCAATGGCAATGCCACCCAGATCGCTCGAGGAAGGTTCCTGAAGTAGTAATATCAATAATATAGAATACATAATATAATGCATAAGAATAATGATGACTACAGAAGGTTTAGTGACCTATACGATGCAGAACATATAGTATTTCACCACACAAACTCATTCATATATACTTTACTCATATGTCTAACCCTCGTTTGAAACAGTCCAGCAATCCTAAGGCTATTATAATTTCAACTCATGTCATTAAAGTTCACATATACTGTAACAAAAATATTACCCAGAGGTTTACATTTAATAAGTATATGGCTACCCTGTAGGAAAATATCTTATTTGGTATCATTACATATGGCCTGCATCACTCCTTGAAAAATCCAAATAGGCAAAATTAACCCCATTGATCCGGAGGATTGTTTCCAACTGAATTTTGGAGTGAAGAAATGTCTTAGCATTTATGGTTTTGGCGGGTAGACAGTTCCATGGGGCATAACTATGGGTAACAAGGCATCTTTGGAATTGATCCCTGTGGTATTTGTCCAATAAAAAATCCAGCCACTGTGAGGTCTCTCCTCTCACAATGACTCGGTCTCTTCCTTTGCTTAGATACTCCTTTATTAACTGGAGTACCTTTCCTGACACTCCTGCCTGTTTCTGCATGTTTTGCATAAGTCTCCTGGAGGTACTGTATCAAAGGCTTTCTGACAATCCTCAACAACAATCCTTGGGCATTCCTCCAAGGAGTGCCGGACCAACCGGGCTGTGGTGGGTATGTGGGCCTGCGGGCCGCTCCAAGCAACAGCCTAGTGGACCAAACTCTCACAAGTCAGAGTAGGGAGTAGAAGAACTCCCAGAACCCCATCAACCAGGTATCAACAATACACTCTGCTCACCCTTTATCTTGTCTGATCTCAGTCACCTAAATAGTGAACTCTTACCAAGTTTGTAAGGCAGGGTTTGCCATCTCTGAGTTGAACATAGATGAAAATATTTCAAGTCACATCATCAAATTTGTATATGATGCAAAGATTTATGAGAAGATTTATAATGGGAAGTGAGAATAATATCGAAGCCTTACAAAAAGATCTACATGAACTCCACAAATGGTCAGAAGACTGGCAAATAGTTTTTAAAATAGAAAAATGCAAGACCTTACATGTGGAGCATAACAACCCACGCCACAACTATCAAGTTAACATTACCTTGTAGCAGATTGACGGGGAATTGAACAATTGAGTCAGGATCCACCATTCCCTGAAAGTTGCACAACATGTAGGAGTGGCAATAAAAAAAACCTAACCAAACCCTCGGAATAATCAAGCATACCTTTGACTTAAAGGAAAAGAAGGTAGGGATTTTTTATTTTTATTTATTTATTTATATGTACAAGAGTTCTTACATTCTTGTACAGGCACTAGCATACGTAGCATTTTGGGCAAGTCCTTGATCCTATGTTCCCCGGAATACTACCCGCCAAATCGTTTAACAACCATGTACCCATTTTACTGTTGGGTAGACAGAGGCTACAGTTAAGAATTGACACCCAGTAAATCCTCCTCAACCAAGATACAAAACCAGGACAAAGCGTTCGCGAAACCCCATGGCGAGTGTCTTAACCACTACACCGCTGGGGACTGATTCAACTGTATAAATCTCTGGTGCGCTCTCACCTGGATTATTGTATCCAAGCATGGAGACCACATCTTCAGAAGGGACATAGCTGCTTTGGAGAAAGTTCAACACCGGGCAACAAAAACCATTACTGAACTAAGTCAAATATCATTCCAGGAATAGTTGAGGACCTCAGGACCAACAACACTGCAAACCAGGCATGACAGGTCTCATCTCATTGAAACTTTTAAAATACTGAACAATCTGGAGGATATTGATCAGGACAATGTCTTCAAAAGTCAGATGTAACACAAACAGGTGTTACATCTGAGATGGTCAAGGAGCGACGGTTTCAAACTCGAAAAGCCACAATGTAGGATGGGAAAAAGGAGATGCTTTTGTTACCCACAGAGTTATATACCAATGAAATCACCGACCCGTTGAAGCTGTAAACTGCCTAAACTCTGCTGAACTTTAAAAATCCAGGTGGAAAAAATAATCAATGCAAATGGGTGGACTTTTGAAAAGCTGCCAGCTTCCTGTCGTCGTTAAGGCCACTACAGTGTTAGTGGCCTTGAGGTAGTATACAGTACCCCCAACTCTCAGGCTGAAATAATACCCTCTTTTGGTCTTTAATCATAAGTAAGGTATATTGGTCTGTAGTTTAGTTTCTTCTGGCTGGATAGCTAGAGTGGACCAGACTGGGTAGAGGGCATAGTGGACCAGGCTGGGCAGGGGGCATAGTGGACCAGGCTGGGCAGGGGGCATAGTGGACCAGGCTGGGCAGGAGGGCATAGTGGACCAGGCTGGGCAGGGGGCATAGTGGACCAGGCTGGGCAGGGGGCATAGTGGACCAGGCTGGGCAGGGGGCATAGTGGACCAGGTTGGGCAGGAGGGCATAGTGGACCAGGCTGGGCAAAGGAGCATAGTGGACCAGGCTGGGCAAAGGGGCATAGTGGACCAGGCTGGGCAGGAGGGCATAGTGGACCAGGCTGGGCAGGAGGGCATAGTGGACCAGGCTGGGCAGGAGGGCATAGTGGACCAGGCTGGACAGGGGGCATAGTGGACCAGGCTGGGTGGAGGGACATAGTGGACCAGGCTGGGTGGAGGGACAGAGTGCACCAGGCTGGGTGGAGGGACATAGTGCACCAGGCTGGGTGGAGGGACAGAGTGGACCAGGCTGGGTGGAGGGACATAGTGCACCAGGCTGGGTGGAGGGACAGAGTGGACCAGGCTGGGTGGAGGGACATAGTGCACCAGGCTGGGTGGAGGGACATAGTGCACCAGGCTGGGTGGAGGGACAGAGTGGACCAGGCTGGGTGGAGGGACATAGTGCACCAGGCTGGGTGAAGGGACAGAGTGGACCAGGCTGGGTGGAGGGACAGAGTGGACCAGGCTGGGTGGAGGGACAGAGTGGACCAGGCTGGGTGGAGGGACATAGTGCACTATGTCACCTCCACCACCTCCACCATAGTGCACTATGTCCCTCCACCAGGCTGGGTGGAGGGACATAGTGCACCAGGCTGGGTGGAGGGACAGAGTGGACCTAGTGGAGTGGTGACATAGTGCACTATGTCACCTCCACCACCTCCACCATAGTGCACTATGTCCCTCCACCAGGCTGGGTGGAGGGACATAGTGCACCAGGCTGGGTGGAGGGACATAGTGCACCAGGCTGGGTGGAGGGACATAGTGCACCAGGCTGGGTGGAGGGACAGAGTGGACCAGGCTGGGTGGAGGGACATAGTGCACCAGGCTGGGTGGAGGGACATAGTGCACCAGGCTGGGTGGAGGGACATAGTGCACCAGGCTGGGTGGAGGGACAGAGTGGACCAGGCTGGGTGGAGGGACATAGTGCACCAGGCTGGGTGGAGGGACAGAGTGGACCAGGCTGGGTGGAGGGACATAGTGCACCAGGCTGGGTGGAGGGACATAGTGCACCAGGCTGGGTGGAGGGACATAGTGCACCAGGCTGGGTGGAGGGACATAGTGCACCAGGCTGGGTGGAGGGACAGAGTGCACCAGGCTGGGTGGAGGGACATAGTGCACCAGGCTGGGTGGAGGGACATAGTGCACCAGGCTGGGTGGAGGGACATAGTGCACCAGGCTGGGTGGAGGGACATAGTGCACCAGGCTGGGTGGAGGGACATAGTGCACCAGGCTGGGTGGAGGGACAGAGTGCACCAGGCTGGGTGGAGGGACATAGTGCACCAGGCTGGGTGGAGGGACATAGTGCACCAGGCTGGGTGGAGGGACAGAGTGCACCAGGCTGGGTGGAGGGACATAGTGCACCAGGCTGGGTGGAGGGACATAGTGCACCAGGCTGGGTGGAGGGACATAGTGCACCAGGCTGGGTGGAGGGACATAGTGCACCAGGCTGGGTGGAGGGACATAGTGCACCAGGCTGGGTGGAGGGACAGAGTGCACCAGGCTGGGTGGAGGGACATAGTGCACCAGGCTGGGTGGAGGGACATAGTGCACCAGGCTGTTATAGCTACGAGTCTCCTCTCTCTCTCTCCGTCTCGTCTCTCAAGGAGCTGGACATGACAATGGGGAGTGTTAACCCCTTGTCTGGTGCCCGGGGCTGGGGAGGTGGCCTTGCTGGGGAAGGATGGGTAGGGTGTGAGGGGAAGGATGGGTAGGGAGGGAGGGGACGCAGGGGAGGGTGGCAGGGTAAAGCTGCAGTTGTTAGCGAGACACGCCAACAGATCTTAGCTTCCAGTAGTCCTTTACAATCATCAATATCACACATACACACACACTTGAAGCTTGTGGGACTGACAAACTATGACTTGAGATGCACTAGGATAAATGGATAACAAATTGGTTAACCTCAAGTTGAGTTAGCCGCCAGAGACCATCGCTGGGAACTCTGGGAAGGGAGTGGAGTCGTGCAGGTGATAAAGGAGGACCCGAGATGGTGTTGGTGTAATTAGCTAACAGGCCCAGAGTGTGGGCGGGAATGGCAGCGCCTTGTTGAGTGGTGGTAAACTTTACCAGCACTCTTGTGTGGCCGGGTTTACCACACTCTGGGGCACCAAGGCTCCCTGCCTCCCCTCTACACAACCAGTGACCTTTATAACTGTTGACAGCCAGGTGTATCCTTACTCTGCCTCCTTCCTAATAACTCCCCATCGTTACCCATTGTTGGAGATCTGGTTATGCCTACTATATAACGTCCCCCTACACCAGCTATGGACCTTTCCCAGGATGCATCCAACAACAGTTGACTAACTCCATGGTATCTATATATTCCTAAGAGACCAAAGGCATCAGCTCTCATATTCAAACAAACCAACAATATTCTCAAACATACCTGAAATGGTGAGGTGTGTTTGTCACTGTGAGGAGAGCGTGGTGTTGAGGTGTAATGTGTGGGCGGAGGAGGAGGCAACCCGCTCTCGCACAAGACAGTACATATATGACTTATTGCTTATAGTCACTGGAGGAGGAGGAGGACCGGTAATGTGAGGTACGCACCTGTGGGGGTCCTTGAGTTCCTCGGTGACAAAGTTGAGGTAGTTCCAGCCGCCGTAGGCGAACAGTCCGGAGTAGAGTGCCAGTGCCACGCCTCCCAGGTTGTGCTGGCCTTCTCCCGCTCGCTCCAGCAGCTCTGTCTTTCCTGCAACATAAGAGGTAATGGTGGTATATATTGTCTTCCTGCATTATGTGTCACTTTACCCCACGGCCGCCTGCTGTAGTCGCCTCACCCCGGCCTCCAAAAAATAGGGAGGTAAATGTAACAGCCCCATAAGTGCAATTATGTACTATGTATGACAGTCACGAATTGTACTTATTTACACTTAGTATTAAATCGTACTGTCAAATGTATTGTGAATATTTGAGTTTACCTGAAAAGATGAATAGAAAACCACGACCTAACCTAACCGTCTTAGTGTTTGAAGATAAGCATTTAATTGCTTCTTAATTACAATTACTACTTAACATATAGCTATATTGATATTACAGTTTTAAAATTCTGAGTGTCTTAACAGAAAACAAGGAGATTAAATGGAGAGGTAAATGTAACAGCCCCATAAGTGCAATGTACAACTGTTGCAAGCAGCACAGGTGTTGCTAGCAATACAACTGTTGCAAGAATACAACTGTTGCCAGCAGCCCAGATGTCACTAGCAGTACAACTGTTGCAAGCAGCCCAGGTGTCACTAGCAGTACAACTGTTGCAAGCAGCCCAGGTGTTCACCACCTCATTGTGTCTCATGTGACAAATACTGGTACGTTGGACGAGTAGTCATCACGTGGAATGCTCTCAAATATGTTGTGGAAGCCACCTCCATCCACAATGTTAAGACCAGACTTGACAGTGATTCTGAACGTCAGAACAGTTAAATTCCCTGGAAACACAAACCGTAACTGTCTTTACTTTCAGCTTGTTACAACTTGTAATAAAGTTGCTTAACGTGTTTATGACGTATTAGAACGTTGTTACAACTTGCTATATTGGTTGTTATAACTGGTTAGGTGTTAAAATTTGTTCGACCGTTGTACCAACGTCGTAGGATAGGTAAGGACGAGCACCAGCTGCTGGGATAGGTCAGCACCACCTGCTGGGATAGGTCAGCACCAGCTGCTGGGATAGATCAGCACCAGCTGCTGGGATAGGTCAGCACCAGCTGCTGGGATAGGTCAGCACCAGCTGCTGGGATAGATCAGCACCAGCTGCTGGGATAGGTCAGCACCAGCTGCTGGGATAGGTCAGCACCAGCTGCTGGGATAGGTCAGCACCAGCTGCTGGGATAGGTCAGCACCAGCTGCTGGGATAGGTCAGCACCAGCTGCTGGGATAGGTCAGCACCAGCTGCTGGGATAGGTCAGCACCAGCTGCTGGGATAGGTCAGCACCACCTGCTGGGATAGGTCAGCACCAGCTGCTGGGATAGGTCAGCACCAGCTGCTGGGATAGGTCAGCACCAGCTGCTGGGATAGGTCAGCACCAGCTGCTGGGATAGGTCAGCACCACCTGCTGGGATAGGTCAGCACCAGCTGCTGGGATAGGTCAGCACCAGCTGCTGGGATAGGTCAGCACCAGCTGCTGGGATAGGTCAGCACCACCTGCTGGGATAGGTCAACACCACCTGCTGGGATAGGTCAGCACCACCTGCTGGGATAGGTCAGCACCAGCTGCTGGGATAGGTCAGCACCACCTGCTGGGATAGGTCAGCACCAGCTGCTGGGATAGGTCAGCACCAGCTGCTGGGATAGGTCAGCACCACCTGCTGGGATAGGTCAGCACCAGCTGCTGGGATAGGTCAGCACCACCTGCTGGGATAGGTCAGCACCAGCTGCTGGGATAGGTCAGCACCAGCTGCTGGGATAGGTCAGCACCACCTGCTGGGATAGGTCAGCACCAGCACCAACTGGTGGGAGTCGTGACATATTAGGTGGGAGACGCCAAGACAGGTCCTCAACACTCACACAGTCACGCAGTTAGTAATAATGAGGCTGCTTCTCTCTCTCTCCATCGTCTCTTCCACTTTATTTTCCTCGCTATCCTTGTTACCTCTTCCAATCTCTCTCTCCTATTTTGTGTACACAGGAGGGTACAGGAGCAGACGACTGCTGACTCCTGTTAGCTGGCTGAGAGCTTTCCCTTCCCATAGTTCATGGTAAGCCTTACATATGCGCTACGGCCAAAAATTGCCGTATTAGAAAATAGAAAATCCCTTTCCAAATTAAATGGACCTAAAAGAGCACGTTTTGGGTCCTCTGGCAGGGTAGGGAGAGAGAGCAAGTTCGTCTAAGGTTTCAAAACGTCGTGAAAATTTTTAATTTAAAATGTCCTCTCCTAACCTAACAGAAAAACAAACAACAGTTGATTGAGTGACAGCTAAGAGGCGGGACCCAAAGAGCCAGAGCTCAACCCCCGCAAGCACAACTAGGTTAGTACTAAGCCAGAGGACCCACAACAGAAAACGGGACAGTACGTCACATTCGCGAGCCGCTTCCTTTTCTAGTAAAGAAATTTTTATCCTGTGTAACTCATACGTGCGAAAAGTGACGTTCATTGTAGGACAGGTTTCCAGACCGCCACCATCACCCTTCACCACCACCACCGACGCCCTTCACCACCCCCCCTGGAAACACAAACCGAAACTGTCTCTATTTTCCGCTTGTTACAACTTGTAATAAAGTTGTTACATCTTGGCTCAACGTGTTTATGACGTATTAGAACGTTGTTACAACTTGCTATATTGGTTGTTATAACTGGTTAGGAGATGTTAAAACTTGTTCGAACGTTGTACCAACGTCGTAGTTTCGCTGTGTGTTTGGCGGGCCCATCCTTCACTACCAACCTTTACCACCACCACCATCACTACCACTACTACACAGCACCGCTCCTGTGCCAGGTAAGTCCACTACGGGCTCACCATAGCCCGTGCTACTTGCAACTTTTTGTTCTGAGTAGCTTAATCTAAAACAACAACAACAACCACTACTACCACCACCACTACCACCCTTCACCACCACCACTACCACCACCCTTCACCACCACCACTACCACCACCCTTCACCATCACTACCACCACCACCCTTCACCATCACCACCACCCTTCACCACCACCACTACGTCCACCCCTTCACCACCACCACCACCCTTCACCATCACCACCACCCTTCACCACCACCACCACCCTTCACCACCACCACCACCCTTTACCACCACCACTACCACCACCCTTCACCATCACTACCACCACCACCCTTCACCATCACCACCACCCTTCACCACCACCACTACGTCCACCCCTTCACCACCACCACCACCCTTCACCACCACCACTACGTCCACGCCTTCACCACCACCACCACCCTTCACCACCACCACTACGTCCACGCCTTCACCACCACCACCACCCTTCACCACCACCACTACGTCCACGCCTTCACCACCACCACCACCCTTCACCACCACCACTACGTCCACGCCTTCACCACCACCACCACCCTTCACCATCACTACCACCACCACCCTTCACCATCACTACCACCCTTCACCACCACCACTACGTCCACCCCTTCACCACCACCACCACCCTTTACCATCACTACCACCACCACCCTTCACCACCACCACTACGTCCACGCCTTCACCACCACCACCACCCTTCACCATCACCCTTCACCACCACCACCACCCTTCACCACCACCACTACGTCCACGCCTTCACCACCACCACCACCCTTCACCATCACTACCACCACCACCCTTCACCACCACCACCACCCTTTACCACCACCACTACCACCACCCTTCACCATCACTACCACCACCACCCTTCACCATCACCACCACCCTTCACCACCACCACTACGTCCACCCCTTCCCCACCACCACCAGAGCCTCGGACCATGTGCCAGGATAGCGACTGATAGCTGGGATTGATGACCACAACTTTACCAATCCATCGCCGTCAGTCTCTTAATGTTACTCCACTCCATTCTTCCACGACTCACAAATATATACGTTTTCTATATATTGTAATGATAGAAGGGTTGGTTGGGTTCGTCAGCTTCTGGTTGGGTTAGGAGGATAGGTTAGGTTGTGTAGGGAGTGAGACGTCAAGACTCACACCTGCCCAACCACCAGCCTCTTTATACTGACACAATATGACACAACGTACCCCTGTAGCACAGTAGGCTACGTCGTCAGCTCACAATCCAAGTGCCCTGGTTCTATCCCAGAGCTGTTGGGCACGCTTCCTGTCACTCGAGGCTCCTGTTCACGTAGAAGTTAAATAGGAACCCTGGAGTTAGGGAACTGTTGTGGCTGGTATCCTGAGGAAGGTCACCTGCCCTCTAGCTCTCTTCCCTCTCTCTCTCTGTCTCTCTCTCTCTCTCTCTCGCCTCCTCCTCTCTCTCCGTCTCTCCGCCCCCTCCCACCCACGCCGTGATTGCCAAAGAGAAGCGGCCGGTCGTAATTTCCACCAAGCCCCCCCACCACCCCTGCCCACCCACCACCCCTGCCCACCCACCACCCCTGCCCACCCACCACCCCTGCCCACCCCCCCACCCCTGCCCACCCTTTTCTTCTCTTCGTCCCCCCCCCCCCCCGCTCACCCTCCCCCTTCACCCTCATACCCCTCCTCACCCCCTCATTATTGCTCTCACCCACCAAAGTGTTTTTTTAGGAGACGGTGGTGGTGGGGGGGGGTAGTCTGTTGACACAGTGCCCCCCCCCCCCCCAGCGCCCCCAAGGGGGGGACGCACCCCCCTGCCCCCGGGGACACTCCTGGAACACACTGGAACAATGCCCATTAGTACCAAAGATTTTTTTGTTTGTTTGTTTTTTGTGTAAGTTATGGAGCCCCAGGAAGGTCTCTGCTTATTGTTAAGGTTTATGGAGGGTTATTGAGACTGTGAGGACCACCATGGGTGCTGGAAGGTTCATTATGGTGCTGGAAGGTTCTTTATGGTGCTGGAAGGTTCTTTATGGTGCTGGAAGGTTCTTTATGGTGCTGGAAGGTTCTTTATGGTGCTGGAAGGTTCTTTATGGTGCTGGAAGGTTCTTTATGGTGCTGGAAGGTTCATTATGGTGCTGGAAGGTTCATTATGGTGCTGGAAGGTTCTTTATGGTGCTGGAAGGTTCTTTATGGTGCTGGAAGGTTCTTTATGGTGCTGGAAGGTTCTTTATGGTGCTGGAAGGTTCATTATGGTGCTGGAAGGTTCTTTATGGTGCTGGAAGGTTCTTTATGGTGCTGGAAGGTTCTTTATGGTGCTGGAAGGTTCTTTATGGTGCTGGAAGGTTCTTTATGGTGCTGGAAGGTTCTTTATGGTGCTGGAAGGTTCTTTATGGTGCTGGAAGGTTCTTTATGGTGCTGGAAGGTTCATTATGGTGCTGGAAGGTTCATTATGGTGCTGGAAGGTTCATTATGGTGCTGGAAGGTTCTTTATGGTGCTGGAAGGTTCATTATGGTGCTGGAAGGTTCATTATGGTGCTGGAAGGTTCATTATGGTGCTGGAAGGTTCATTATGGTGCTGGAAGGTTCTTTATGGTGCTGGAAGGTTCTTTATGGTGCTGGAAGGTTCATTATGGTGCTGGAAGGTTCATTATGGTGCTGGAAGGTTCATTATGGTGCTGGAAGGTTCTTTATGGTGCTTATTATAGACTATTGTGGGTTGGTTGGTGTTGTCGTCGTCGATCCTTCTTTATGGACAACCCAACCCACAACTCGGCAGAGTGCTTATACTAGGAGATCACCCTTGGCGCTTCTGGCTCTTGGAGAGGGGCTCAGCGTCACACGTTTAGGGGATGCGGCTCCAACACTTAGCCTCGTTGTCACGTGCACACACCCACTCGAGCCGCTGTGACTCCCCACTCTCTCCTTATGAGATATGATCTCCTCAATCCCCTATGACTTACTAGTATTACCTCTTACCCTGTCCACAGCAGTGGTTCTTGGTTCTTTCTCTTTCTCTCTCCTTCTTCACTACTTCCTGGGAAGCCTCACTAGGACAAGGGCAAACACCAGCAAATTGTGACACATTTACTGGACAAAGCACATACACGATACATACACACATATAATAATAATGAATCCTATACTCTATAATATCACAATCAGGTTGCACTCCAACACCATCAGAACTCTATTATCAGCTTATCAAGTGGTATCCTACCTCCTGGTTCACCCCCTGATACTATTAACTTCCTCAAGTTGGTCAAACCTACACACTGTTGCACCATCAGCAAGATAACATATATATATAGAAAACCAGCATTTGAATGCAATAACATATACCAGTATAAATGTTCATTGATACTTCAGTATAAAAAAAACTCCTTGACGCAAGAATGCCAACAGTCACTCACCTCTCACTGCGTCTTGCACGCTAATGACAACCAAACACTATCAACTCCCTACTAGTAATCCACCAGAACTTCCCCTTCCACCTCTGGAAGTTCACAACCCTAATATCCTTAGGTTCTTCCGGGCTTCACTACCAGGATCCTCTGCAGCTCCTCCCGGCTGCTATCATGAAGTTTCCTTGTGTAACTACGGTGCTTCACCCTTCTGTTAGGTTCTTCCACAGCTCTCTTGGCTGCTACACCACCTCTACAGAAGCACGTGACACTCCTCTTCACTGCTGCTTCTCCTCACAGCTCGAGGTCCTCTGCTCCACTACCTTGGAGTCTCATCAGCTACTTCATCTGCTGGCTTCGAAGTTCTCAGCAACTTCTTCCCCAAAAGACAAACCTGCAACCCATCGACGTTCCAATAAAATGTTCCCCATTAACACATAAACAAAAATAACCACACAATATGCTTGCCTCAAACCTCTATCTGTTCTCTACATACAGTGAGAGTGGACTCCCCCGTTTTGGGCGGGTCCATACTCCACCTCGCCTGGCGGCGGCGTCCTCACTCGCTGGGAGGGTCTTCCTCCATCCGGAGCCAGGCTCCCTCAGTCGTCCGCCAGAGCTCAGAGAGGACGGACGTCGCTCCGTGCTCCTCCCTCTTCACTCTCCTATTTCAGGCCTTCTGCCTTATTAAAACATGTCTAACCTATAAATAAACATTGCTACTGTCGCTGGGCACACGACCAACTACAATGCAATCACTATGAACTGGCGTATATCGTGCTTACCACAGAACGTCTGGTCGAGGGCGCTTCTTCCTCTGACGAGGTTTGGTCAGGGCGCTCCACGGCCCACAATAATGCCTCCGGGCGGCTTAATATTCACTAATTATCGTCCACGACTTGAGACCACACGTCCCCAGCTCTATTCCACAGCTGGTACGTCTGCACACTTCTCTTCTCTTAGAGATATATCACTAGGGGTTCCCTTCTGACGGGAGCTCAACGGAGCGCGGCTTCCCCCTGCGATGTCTGGCACTCAAGTGAGGTCAAGGTCCTCCAGAAGCGAGCCTCACGCCTCCAGCAAAATGTCCACATCTCCTAGCCAGTCATTTATCTATTTTCTTCTGCATTGCCCATAATCTCAAACTGTTACACATATCCAACCAACTATTTTACATATGCGTTATCACTTCAATATTCGCTAGACCTTCTAATCAGGTCAGGCTTGACGAATAACTCTCAAGAAGGGAGACTCGTTTCTCCTGCAGGCTGAGATCATAACACTCCCCTCCCCTTATTTTTGAGAGTTATTCTAGTGGCTAGGCTCGAGATAACGCATCAGCCACTACATTGTCTCGTTCTTCACCCCATATACTCTCTTAGGAGTCTACAAATAATTCGTTGCACCTTGCAACATCCGGCTCACAACTCTCCAGGAACATGTTCTTCTCACAAATGATCTGACCTCTCTGGCACCTCTTGGCTAGGCTGTCCTCCTTGGACGCCTGCACTCCATCGGTCCACTTTACTTATTGTCTCCACCCTCCGTTTCCTCGTCTTCTTCTCTTCACGTCCAGAGTCAGACATCTACTGTCTGTACCTCCTCTGTCGTCTTTATACGTCCATCTACTGCCATTATACTTTCGTCTCCTGTCATCATACTTCACTTCCTCGTCTTCACCGACGATTCTCCCTTTCGTCTCTTCATTTATCCGCGACGTCCTGTTTGACTTCCATCGAGTCCTCGGCTTTCTTCTATTCCTCCATGATTGTATCATCTTCCTCTTCCCACACTTTTCACCTCTATACAACTCCATTTCTTCTCCTTCAACTTTTCTTCGTTGTCTAAAAGTTTCTTCGAGCACTGTACTACACTCAACAGCACTCGACCGTACATGTCGCTCTACCTCTCCTAGAGTGCTCGTAAGCATCTCTCCACACATGCTGTCTCTTCTCCTTTCATTTTCTCGGCTACTACTCTTCTTCACTATCTCTTCTTCACGTTTTCTGTGGAACATGTCAACTCCTGACATCTCAAACAACTTAACTCTACTATCCATATGCCTCTGTGCTCGTGGACCACTTGACGCTCTATTCCCGTCCTCAGTCTGTCCACATCTTTCCTCATTCCTACTCAGCACAGTTGCATTCGCCTTCCGACTCTCAATTTCAGCAGTCTGGGCTCTACTCAGGTCCGCTCTCTTCACATGATTCTTTTTCGGCTGGGTCATCCTCACTTTTGACCTCACCGAGACTTCATTTTCCTGGGCTGGACCTTCATCAAATAGCCATGCTATATCTACATCGATCTCTTCCACCGGTTGAATCGACACTGTATCATCTTCTCCAGCGTCTTCCTTGTCGGCCACCTCTGCCTTCCTCACTACCGAGACAGGGCACTCAATGGCTTGGCGGTCTCCTGACTCATCCCCTCGGATGTCAGTCAGGTTCACACTCTCAGGTGTCCCACCCGTGCAGTGGCCTTCTGGGCACTCCTCTGGCACAGTCTCCGCTATGACTCTTGGCAACACCTTTGTCCCGCACAAGTCATTCCCCAGGATCACTTGGACTCCTGGAATAGGTATGTCGGGGCACACTCCCAACATCACCTCTGCCGACACATATTCCGACCTTAGCTGGACAGTACATACGGGCATGTCACTCTCCGACAATAACCCATATACTTTCATCTTCCCACTGCCAGCTAACCGTCGATCATTCCCAATCAGGCTTCTCGTAATCAAGCTCTGATTAGCTCCGGTATCCCTTAAGATACCGACTTCTACCTCAGGTTGGCCTCCTATTCTGATCCAACCTTTGCTCATGAACGGCCTATACCTCTCGTTCACTAAGTTCGCTCTCTGTGGTTTGTCTTGGAACACATTAGTATATTTACCTCGGGGGTCACACATGGCCAGGGTCACAACTCTCTTGCCCTGCCGACAATCTCGCATCACGTGACCCAATCCGTTACAATTGTAACATCTCATCTGGGAAAAATCTCTTCTATATGTACCAAAGCGGCTCTGACTCTGCCCACTCGTATTGGAGTTCCTCGGGCCAGACGTACTACTCGTACTCTGTGGAGCTTTACTGGACCCTTGATTTCCTGGATAACGATCAGTTTCTCGTTTTGCTCCTCCATCCTCACTTTCAGATGAAGTGCGCGACCTACTCTTCTGAGTTTTAGGGTACTTACTTTTATCTGCCCATTTATCAAAATTTTTCTCACCCCAGACTCTTCTGGGTTTCTCATAATTTCTTCCTCCCCAGACTCCATTGGATCTGCCATTGCTGCGTCTCGCCTCGCTTCTCACTCTGTTCTCCCTTAAGCTCTTGTACGCTTCAGTAATCATATCCGCCCTATCTGCGGCATCTTTCACCTCCATTATCCCTGCTTCTTGGATCTTGAACTTTGTTTCGGGATGCATCATCTCCAAGAACTTCTCCATGACCATCAGTTGCTTCAGGTCAGCATAAGATCCAACTCCAGCAGCCTCAATCCACTTCTGGAATCGTCTTTCCAGATCTCTTGCTGTCTCAGCAAACGTACATGCTCCAACTTTGATCATTTCTCTGAAGCGCTTTCTATAAGCTTCTGGGGTTAACTGAAACGAGCGCAATATGCTGCTCTTTACTGTGGCGTAATCCTGGCACTCTTCCAGTGACAATTGGGTGTACGCCTCCCTGGCTGCACCGGTCAATCTTAACTGGACCAGCTGGGCCCATTCCTCCTGTGGCCACTCCTTGATGCTGGCTACTTTCTCAAAATGCTCGAAAAAACTCTCTGCCTCTTCGGGAACAAACAAGGGAATGTCCTTCTCCCTAACCCTAACATCTGGTGGGTGTGATACCTGGGTGGTGCTCTCTGGCAACCCATGTTCAATCCTTTGTTCAGCCAAGGTTCTATTCGCTTCTATCTGCATTTGTTTTGTTCTCTCTTTTTCTTTTTCGACCTGGGCTTTTTCTTTTTCGACCTCTAGTCTTGCTTTCTCTTTTTCTTTCTCTTGTTCCAACTCCAGTTCTCTTATTCTGGTTTTCTCTTTTTCTACTTCCAGTTTGGTTTTCTCGGCTTCATTTTTCATCTGGAGTTCCAATTTCATCTTTTCCAGCTGGAACTGTCTCTCCTTGTCCTCTCGTTGTTGCTGCATCTGGAGCTCTAACTGGAATCTCTCCAAGCTCCTATTTCGGCTACTCCTGCTACTGCGGCTACTCCTGCTGCTCCTACTTGATCCCTGGGATCTCACGTCATCCTGCCCATCATCCTCCTTTCCACTTTCAGCTCCTTTCTGGGCTCCTTGTTCTGCCGCTTCACTTTTGGCCCTTGACTGCCTCAGGATCTCATCCTTCATCCCAGCTACTTTAGATGCTTTCAACCTGATGCCACATTTTTCTGCTATTTGTTTCAATTGATCCCTCGTGCAACCTTCCAAGTCCTCAGGCTTGCCTGACTCCACAAATGCTTGCACCTTATCCATCTTTGTCCTGTGAGTCTTCCCAAGAGAGAATATACACCTGCGGTCACACAGTTTATTTCAGCAAGGGTGTACAAATCCACTCTTGGACAGGGTGTGGGTGTGTCAGTTCACTCTCCCGGACAGGCCCCCAATTTATTATAGACTATTGTGGGTTGGTTGGTGTTGTCGTCGTCGATCCTTCTTTATGGACAACCCAACCCACAACTCGGCAGAGTGCTTATACTAGGAGATCACCCTTGGCGCTTCTGGCTCTTGGAGAGGGGCTCAGCGTCACACGTTTAGGGGATGCGGCTCCAACACTTAGCCTCGTTGTCACGTGCACACACCCACTCGAGCCGCTGTGACTCCCCACTCTCTCCTTATGAGATATGATCTCCTCAATCCCCTATGACTTACTAGTATTACCTCTTACCCTGTCCACAGCAGTGGTTCTTGGTTCTTTCTCTTTCTCTCTCCTTCTTCACTACTTCCTGGGAAGCCTCACTAGGACAAGGGCAAACACCAGCAAACTGTGACACATTTACTGGACAAAGCACATACACGATACATACACACATATAATAATAATGAATCCTATACTCTATAATATCACAATCAGGTTGCACTCCAACACCATCAGAACTCTATTATCAGCTTATCAAGTGGTATCCTACCTCCTGGTTCACCCCCTGATACTATTAACTTCCTCAAGTTGGTCAAACCTACACACTGTTGCACCATCAGCAAGATAACATATATATATAGAAAACCAGCATTTGAATGCAATAACATATACCAGTATAAATGTTCATTGATACTTCAGTATAAAAAAAACTCCTTGACGCAAGAATGCCAACAGTCACTCACCTCTCACTGCGTCTTGCACGCTAATGACAACCAAACACTATCAACTCCCTACTAGTAATCCACCAGAACTTCCCCTTCCACCTCTGGAAGTTCACAACCCTAATATCCTTAGGTTCTTCCGGGCTTCACTACCAGGATCCTCTGCAGCTCCTCCCGGCTGCTATCATGAAGTTTCCTTGTGTAACTACGGTGCTTCACCCTTCTGTTAGGTTCTTCCACAGCTCTCTTGGCTGCTACACCACCTCTACAGAAGCACGTGACACTCCTCTTCACTGCTGCTTCTCCTCACAGCTCGAGGTCCTCTGCTCCACTACCTTGGAGTCTCATCAGCTACTTCATCTGCTGGCTTCGAAGTTCTCAGCAACTTCTTCCCCAAAAGACAAACCTGCAACCCATCGACGTTCCAATAAAATGTTCCCCATTAACACATAAACAAAAATAACCACACAATATGCTTGCCTCAAACCTCTATCTGTTCTCTACATACAGTGAGAGTGGACTCCCCCGTTTTGGGCGGGTCCATACTCCACCTCGCCTGGCGGCGGCGTCCTCACTCGCTGGGAGGGTCTTCCTCCATCCGGAGCCAGGCTCCCTCAGTCGTCCGCCAGAGCTCAGAGAGGACGGACGTCGCTCCGTGCTCCTCCCTCTTCACTCTCCTATTTCAGGCCTTCTGCCTTATTAAAACATGTCTAACCTATAAATAAACATTGCTACTGTCGCTGGGCACACGACCAACTACAATGCAATCACTATGAACTGGCGTATATCGTGCTTACCACAGAACGTCTGGTCGAGGGCGCTTCTTCCTCTGACGAGGTTTGGTCAGGGCGCTCCACGGCCCACAATAATGCCTCCGGGCGGCTTAATATTCACTAATTATCGTCCACGACTTGAGACCACACGTCCCCAGCTCTATTCCACAGCTGGTACGTCTGCACACTTCTCTTCTCTTAGAGATATATCACTAGGGGTTCCCTTCTGACGGGAGCTCAACGGAGCGCGGCTTCCCCCTGCGATGTCTGGCACTCAAGTGAGGTCAAGGTCCTCCAGAAGCGAGCCTCACGCCTCCAGCAAAATGTCCACATCTCCTAGCCAGTCATTTATCTATTTTCTTCTGCATTGCCCATAATCTCAAACTGTTACACATATCCAACCAACTATTTTACATATGCGTTATCACTTCAATATTCGCTAGACCTTCTAATCAGGTCAGGCTTGACGAATAACTCTCAAGAAGGGAGACTCGTTTCTCCTGCAGGCTGAGATCATAACATGCTGGAAGGTTCATTATGGTGCTGGAAGGTTCTTTATGGTGCTGGAAGGTTCATTATGGTGCTGGAAGGTTCATTATGGTGCTGGAAGGTTCATTATGGTGCTGGAAGGTTCTTTATGGTGCTGGAAGGTTCATTATGGTGCTGGAAGGTTCATTATGGTGCTGGATGGTTCATTATGGTGCTGGAAGGTTCTTTATGGTGCTGGAAGGTTCTTTATGGTGCTGGAAGGTTCTTTATGGTGCTGGAAGGTTCTTTATGGTGCTGGAAGGTTCTTTATGGTGCTGGAAGGTTCTTTATGGTGCTGGAAGGTTCATTATGGTGCTGGAAGGTTCATTATGGTGCTGGAAGGTTCTTTATGGTGCTGGAAGGTTCTTTATGGTGCTGGAAGGTTCTTTATGGTGCTGGAAGGTTCTTTATGGTGCTGGAAGGTTCATTATGGTGCTGGAAGGTTCATTATGGTGCTGGAAGGTTCATTATGGTGCTGGAAGGTTCTTTATGGTGCTGGAAGGTTCTTTATGGTGCTGGAAGGTTCATTATGGTGCTGGAAGGTTCATTATGGTGCTGGAAGGTTCATTATGGTGCTGGAAGGTTCTTTATGGTGCTGGAAGGTTCATTATGGTGCTGGAAGGTTCTTTATGGTGCTGGAAGGTTCATTATGGTGCTGGATGGTTCATTATGGTGCTGGAAGGTTCATTATGGTGCTGGAAGGTTCTTTATGGTGCTGGAAGGTTCATTATGGTGCTGGAAGGTTCATTATGGTGCTGGATGGTTCATTATGGTGCTGGAAGGTTCATTATGGTGCTGGATGGTTCATTATGGTGCTGGAAGGTTCATTATGGTGCTGGAAGGTTCATTATGGTGCTGGATGGTTCATTATGGTGCTGGAAGGTTCATTATGGTGCTGGAAGGTTCATTATGGTGCTGGAAGGTTCATTATGGTGCTGGAAGGTTCATTATGGTGCTGGATGGTTCATTATGGTGCTGGAAGGTTCATTATGGCGCTGGAAGGTTCATTATGGTGCTGGATGGTTCATTATGGTGCTGGAAGGTTCATTATGGTGCTGGAAGGTTCTTTATGGTGCTGGAAGGTTCATTATGGTGCTAGAAGGTTCTTTATGGTGCTGGAAGGTTCATTATGGCGCTGGAAGGTTCATTATGGTGCTGGATGGTTCATTATGGTGCTGGAAGGTTCATTATGGTGCTGGAAGGTTCTTTATGGTGCTGGAAGGTTCTTTATGGTGCTGGAAGGTTCATTATGGCGCTGGAAGGTTCATTATGGTGCTGGATGGTTCATTATGGTGCTGGAAGGTTCATTATGGTGCTGGAAGGTTCTTTATGGTGCTGGAAGGTTCATTATGGTGCTGGAAGGTTCATTATGGTGCTGGATGGTTCATTATGGTGCTGGAAGGTTCTTTATGGTGCTGGATGGTTCATTATGGTGCTGGAAGGTTCTTTATGGTGCTGGAAGGTTCTTTATGGTGCTGGAAGGTTCTTTATGGTGCTGGATGGTTCATTATGGTGCTGGAAGGTTCTTTATGGTGCTGGAAGGTTCTTTATGGTGCTGGAAGGTTCATTATGGTGCTGGAAGGTTCATTATGGTGCTGGAAGGTTCATTATGGCGCTGGAAGGTTCATTATGGTGCTGGAAGGTTCATTATGGTGCTGGAAGGTTCATTATGGTGCTGGAAGGTTCTTTATGGTGCTGGAAGGTTCATTATGGTGCTGGAAGGTTCATTATGGCGCTGGAAGGTTCATTATGGTGCTGGAAGGTTCATTATGGTGCTGGAAGGTTCATTATGGTGCTGGAAGGTTCTTTATGGTGCTGGAAGGTTCATTATGGTGCTGGAAGGTTCTTTATGGTGCTGGAAGGTTCTTTATGGTGCTGGAAGGTTCATTATGGTGCTGGAAGGTTCATTATGGTGCTGGAAGGTTCATTATGGTGCTGGAAGGTTCATTATGGTGCTGGAAGGTTCATTATGGTGCTGGAAGGTTCTTTATGGTGCTGGAAGGTTCTGTAGTGTGGAGGCCACGGGTGTAGTGTGGAGGCCACGGGTGTAGTGTGGAGGCCCCGGGTGTAGTGTGGAGGCCCCGGGTGTAGTGTGGAGGCCCCGGGTGTAGTGTGGAGGCCCTGGGTGTAGTGTGGAGGCCACGGGTGTAGTGTGGAGGCCCCGGGTGTAGTGTGGAGGCCACGGGTGTAGTGTGGAGGCCCCGGGTGTAGTGTGGAGGCCCCGGGTGTAGTGTGGAGGCCCCGGGTGTAGTGTGGAGGCCCTGGGTGTAGTGTGGAGGCCCCGGGTGTAGTGTGGAGGCCCCGGGTGTAGTGTGGAGGCCCCGGGTGTAGTGTGGAGGCCCCGGGTGTAGTGTGGAGGCCCCGGGTGTAGTGTGGAGGCCCCGGGTGTAGTGTGGAGGCCCCGGGTGTAGTGTGGAGGCCCCGGGTGTAGTGTGGAGGCCCCGGGTGTAGTGTGGAGGCCCCGGGTGTAGTGTGGAGGCCCCGGGTGTACTGTGGAGGCCCCGGGTGTAGTGTGGAGGCCACGGGTGTAGTGTGGAGGCCACGGGTGTAGTGTGAAGGCCCTGGGTGTAGTGTGAAGGCCACGGGTGTAGTGTGGAGGCCCCGGGTGTAGTGTGGAGGCCCCGGGTGTAGTGTGGAGGCCCCGGGTGTAGTGTGGAGGCCCTGGGTGTAGTGTGGAGGCCACGGGTGTAGTGTGGAGGCCCCGGGTGTAGTGTGGAGGCCCCGGGTGTAGTGTGGAGGCCCCGGGTGTAGTGTGAAGACCCTGGGTGTAGTGTGGAGGCCCCGGGTGTAGTGTGAAGGCCCTGGGTGTAGTGTGGAGGCCACGGGTGTAGTGTGAAGGCCCTGGGTGTAGTGTGGAGGCCCTGGGTGTAGTGTGGAGGCCTTGGATGTAGTGTGGAGGCCACGGGTGTAGTGTGGAGCTATTTGGGAGGACTGTGGAGACATTAAGTCAGAGAAGACAATCGTTGCCGGGTGGGTGTAGTGGAAGGGTGGAGGTGACTTGAGTGGGAGGGTGGAGCTGAAATTGAAATAAGTTTATTGAGTTTAATACAGACAAAGAGATGAGGCAGCTCAAGCTATTCTCACCACACGTTCACTACAACGTGTTCATACATACTCTATATAGACACACATCAAACCGCCTTGACCTCTATTTATTTATTTATATATACACAAGAAGGTATATTGGGATTGTGAGGATACATAACATAGTGTTTACATTCTTGTAAAGCCACTAGTACGCGCAGCGTTTCGGGCAGGTCCTTGATCTAATAGATAATTTTAAGTAGGTGAATTGCAGCAAAATTTATAAAATGTTATCTGGTACATTGTAATTAGAAAATGAGAGAGATTTGTAGGTATATTAAAGCACATCGGTAGCTCTGATTGATAGCACTGACAACTTGTTTGATAATTTAACAAAGATTAATAGGCACCATACAGCAAATTGATAGCACATATAAGACGACAGCAATGATCACAATGGTAAAGTTGTTTGGATTAGGTACATCAATATTGGGGGATTGGGGTAGCACTAGATACAGTGTGAGTTTAAAGCACAAGGTAGTAAACTATGAAGATGAAATTAGGTACTTTTTGGTATTGTTTTTGAATGAGGCAAAAGTTTGACAGCTTTTCAATTCACTAGGGAGTGAGTTCCATAGACTATAGGTCCCTTTATCTGCATAGAGTGTTTACACAGATTAAGTTTGACTCTGGGGATATCAGAGAGATATTTATTTCTGGTGTGGTGATAATGGGTCCTATTACATCTGTCCAGGGAGAGTTTCAGAGCAGGATTTGCATTTAAGAACAGGGTTTTGTAAATGTAGTTGACACAAGAGAATGTGTGGAGTGAGATTATGTTTAGCATGTTTTGGGAGTTAAACAAGGGGGCTGAGTGTTGTCTGAAAGCAGAGTTTATTAATACATCTACGTGAATGTGAACACCTGAGAGACATTAGAAATGTGTTGAAAAATAAACCCCACATTGTTTGTGTCAGGAAAACACTATTTGTCAAATATTGATACTGTTCTTAAAAGATTCCCCCATTTTGCACCCGCAAGATAACGTAAGCTTTTAAGGATTGACAGATGTTAATCTTGTTTGAGGAGCTGTTCACTTGAGACAGTTAAGCAAGTCCCAGCTGTGTCTGGGTACAAGTGACAGGATCAACAACCCAGCGGGTTTTCTTCCTATTGGGGGGTGTTGTACATGCTGCTATGGCGGTGTGTCCACTCACAGGATGAGTGACGCTGCCCAATACTGTCACTATGGCGGTGTGTCCACTCACAGGATGAGTGACGCTGCCCAATACTGTCACTATGGCGGTGTGTCCACTCACAGGATGAGTGGCGCTGCCCAATACTGTCACTATGGCGGTGTGTCCACTCACAGGATGAGTGACGCTGCCCAATACTGTCACTATGGCGGTGTGTCCACTCACAGGATGAGTGACGCTGCCCAATACTGTCACTATGGCGGTGTGTCCACTCACAGGATGAGTGACGCTGCCCAATACTGTCACTATGGCGGTGTGTCCACTCACAGGATGAGTGGCGCTGCCCAATACTGTCACTATGGCGGTGTGTTCACTCACAGGATGAGTGACACTGCCCAATACTGTCACTATGGCGGTGTGTCCACTCACAGGATGAGTGGCGCTGCCCAATACTGTCACTATGGCGGTGTGTTCACTCACAGGATGAGTGGCGCTGCCCAATACTGTCACTATGGCGGTGTGTTCACTCACAGGATGAGTGACACTGCCCAATACTGTCACTATGGCGGTGTGTCCACTCACAGGATGAGTGGCGCTGCCCAATACTGTCACTATGGCGGTGTGTTCACTCACAGGATGAGTGGCGCTGCCCAATACTGTCACTATGGCGGTGTGTTCACTCACAGGATGAGTGACGCTGCCCAATACTGTCACAATGGCGGTGTGTTCACTCACAGGATGAGTGACGCTGCCCAATACTGTCACTATGGCGGTGTGTCCACTCACAGGATGAGTGACGCTGCCCAATACTGTCACTATGACGGTGTGTTCACTCACAGGATGAGTGACGCTGCCCAATATTGTCACTATGGCGGTGTGTCCACTCACAGAATGAGTGACGCTGCCCAATACTGTCACTATGGCGGTATGTCCACTCACAGGATGAGTGGCGCTGCCCAATACTGTCACTATGGCGGTGTGTTCACTCACAGGATGAGTGACGCTGCCCAATACTGTCACTATGGCGGGGTGTCCACTCACAGGATGAGTGACGCTGCCCAATACTGTCACTATGACGGTGTGTCCACTCACAGGATGAGTGACGCTGCCCAATACTGTCACTATGGCGGTATGTCCACTCACAGGATGAGTGACGCTGCCCAATACTGTCACTATGGCGATGTGTCCACTCACAGGATGAGTGGCGCTGCCCAATACTGTCACTATGGCGGTGTGTCCACTCACAGGATGAGTGACGCTGCCCAATACTGTCACTATGGCGGTGTGTCCACTCACAGGATGAGTGGCGCTGCTCAATACTGTCACTATGGCGGTGTGTCCACTCACAGGATGAGTGGCGCTGCCCAATACTGTCACTATGGCGGTGTGTCCACTCACAGGATGAGTGACGCTGCCCAATACTGTCACTATGGCGGTGTGTCCACTCACAGGATGAGTGGCGCTGACCAATACTGTCACTATGGCGGCGTGTCCACTCACAGGATGAGTGGCGCTGCTCAATACTGTCACTATGGCGGTGTGTCCACTCACAGGATGAGTGGCGCTGCCCAATACTGTCACTATGGCGGTGTGTCCACTCACAGGATGAGTGACGCTGCCCAATACTGTCACTATGGCGGTGTGTCCACTCACAGGATGAGTGGCGCTGCCCAATACTGTCACTATGGCGGTGTGTCCACTCACAGGATGAGTGACGCTGCCCAATACTGTCACTATGGTGGTGTGTCCACTCACAGGATGAGTGGCGCTGCCCAATACTGTCACTATGGTGGTGTGTCCACTCACAGGATGAGTGACGCTGCCCAATACTGTCACTATGGCGGTGTGTCCACTCACAGGATGAGTGGCGCTGCCCAATACTGTCACTATGGCGGTGTGTCCACTCACAGGATGAGTGGCGCTGCCCAATACTGTCACTATGGCGGTGTGTCCACTCACAGGATGAGTGGCGCTGCCCAATACTGTTACTATGGCGGTGTGTCCACTCACAGGATGAGTGACGCTGCCCAATACTGTCACTATGGCGGTGTGTCCACTCACAGGATGAGTGACGCTGCCCAATAAACTCGCCCCTCGGGGCAAAATAAAAAAAAAATCACGAACAATTCAACAAAGTTAGAGTC
The DNA here is from genome assembly GCF_040958095.1 of Procambarus clarkii. Taxonomy (NCBI): domain Eukaryota; kingdom Metazoa; phylum Arthropoda; class Malacostraca; order Decapoda; family Cambaridae; genus Procambarus; species Procambarus clarkii. The sequence continues at coordinate 12,286,533 of NC_091186.1, forward strand.
TTAGCGCAACATTCTTATAAATCTCTCTTCAGACTACCGTCAGTCTTGCCGTTGTGACACATCCAGGCTATGAATTGTTCAGGAAGACTGCTTATCTCAGCGTGGTAATATAGATTAATCATCGCCCAGTCAAGAACATAATGGGTGAGGGTGGAAGAGGCGGGTGGAAGAGGAGGGTGGAAGAGTCTGCGAGTGGAAGAGTCTGCGGGAAAGTGGCGCCATATTTCACCAGTATGAATGAAGGATGACACAGTAATGGCTTTATAATTGTCCCAGACTGAATCCTGGCGAGCTGAGGTCCAGATGAACAGTCACAGTACCAGGGGCCAGGGTTGACAGTCACAGTACCAGGGGCCAGGGTTGACAGTCACAGTACCAGGGACCAGGGTTGACAGCCACAGTACCAGGGGCCAAGGAACACAGTCACAGTACCAGGGGCCAGGGTTGACAGTCACAGTACCAGGGGCCAGGGTTGACAGTCACAGTACCAGGGGCCAGGGTTGACAGTCACAGTACCAGGGGCCAGGGTTGACAGTCACAGTACCAGGGGCCAAGGTTGACAGTCACAGTACCAGGGGCCAGGGTTGACAGTCACAGTACCAGGGGCCAAGGAACACAGTCACAGTACCAGGGGCCAGGGTTGACAGTCACACTACCAGGGGCCAGGGTTGACAGTCACAGTACCAGGGGCCAGGGTTGACAGTCACAGTACCAGGGGCCAGGGTTGACAGTCACAGTACCAGGGGCCAAGGTTGACAGTCACAGTACCAGGGGCCAGGGTTGACAGTCACAGTACCAGGGGCCAGGGTTGACAGTCACAGTACCAGGGGCCAAGGAACACAGTCACAGTACCAGGGGCCAGGGTTGACAGTCACAGTACCAGAGGCCAGGGTTGACAGTCACAGTACCAGGGGCCAGGGTTGACAGTCACAGTACCAGGGGTCAGGGTTGACAGTCACAGTACCAGGGGCCAAGGAACACAGTCACAGTACCAGGGGCCAAGGAACACAGTCACAGTACCAGGGGCCAGGGTTGACAGTCACAGTACCAGGGGCCAGGGTTGACAGTCACAGTACCAGGGGCCAGGGTTGACAGTCACAGTACCAGGGGCCAAGGAACACAGTCACAGTACCAGGGGCCAGGGTTGACAGTCACAGTACCAGAGGCCAGGGTTGACAGTCACAGTACCAGGGGCCAGGGTTGACAGTCACAGTACCAGGGGCCAGGGTTGACAGTCACAGTACCAGGGGCCAGGGTTGACAGTCACAGTACCAGGGGCCAGGGTTGACAGTCACAGTACCAGGGGCCAAGGAACACAGTCACAGTACCAGGGGCCAGGGTTGACAGTCACAGTACCAGGGGCCAGGGTTGACAGTCACAGTACCAGGGGCCAGGGTTGACAGTCACAGTACCAGGGGCCAGGGTTGACAGTCACAGTACCAGGGGCCAAGGTTGACAGTCACAGTACCAGGGGCCAGGGTTGACAGTCACAGTACCAGGGGCCAAGGAACACAGTCACAGTACCAGGGGCCAGGGTTGACAGTCACAGTACCAGGGGCCAGGGTTGACAGTCACAGTACCAGGGGCCAGGGTTGACAGTCACAGTACCAGGGGCCAGGGTTGACAGTCACAGTACCAGGGGCCAAGGTTGACAGTCACAGTACCAGGGGCCAGGGTTGACAGTCACAGTACCAGGGGCCAGGGTTGACAGTCACAGTACCAGGGGCCAAGGAACACAGTCACAGTACCAGGGGCCAGGGTTGACAGTCACAGTACCAGAGGCCAGGGTTGACAGTCACAGTACCAGGGGCCA